>NC_136948.1:13618595-13878595 GCF_949987615.1 Pollachius pollachius | reverse complement strand
CAACATCTGCATTTGCCATGATAGGAAAGGAAGTGTTATCCAGATGTGAGGGCATCTAAAAAAAATACAAAATTCAGGAACAGAAGGAGGAGAGTAAGCCAAGCCCAGCTGGGACGGGGATCATGTGCTGTTTCTTTCAAGTGCAAAATCCAGAGCTTTCATAAGTGGCGTTTAGTAAAAACTGCCATTTTGTGTTAAAGGTCCTGTATATCATTGGCTTCGTCACCCAATGCTTCACACCAGCACCTCCATTGTAATTTGTCGTTTAAGCAGCAAGGTTTCTTGGAACATTGCTCCGCTTGATGGACGTCATGTTTAGTGGCGCGCCTCGCTCAGTTAAAACGCATGACGTTGTTCAGTCTAGTTCAGAGTCCACACGTACAGCCAGCCCTGGCCGACAAAGTCAAACTCTCAATGTGCAACAAGGGGAGGGAGCGATAAATGTTGTTTACTGGGACTGGGAAGTTCAGGAGTAGTTGGTGCCATGAAAGAGGGGCACTGTGCCCACCGTGATGCCATGGTGCAAACACACCTCAAAGACCACAGCGCGTATTTGGCCCACCTGGCCAACCACCAACATCCCCCCCCCCCCCTCATTAGTCCTGCCTGGCTGCTGTGTCTGTTCGCAGCAGAGCTATTACCCACTGGGCCACACTACCTCTGGGCTGGCAGGGCCGCGACTCAACCCCGCTCTGTGTGTGTCTGGGGCCACTGCATGCTGAAGCATTCCCCCGCTCTGAACGCTTCTAGTTTTGACATGTCTATGTTAGCGTGCGTGTGAGTCTATGTGTGTGTGTGTGTGTGTGTGTGTGTGTGTGTGTGTGTGTGTGTGTGTGTGTGTGTGTGTGTGTGAGTGTGAGTGTGTGTGTGGACCTTGCGGTGTGTGTGTATCACAAGAGAAAGAGTAAGGATTTCAAAGGGCGATCCACGCCCCGGAGGGTTGGGATTGGTGCGTTGGTGTCAGCCGTCTCGCTGCGGTAGGTTAGCCCCACCACCACCACCACCACCACCACCACCACCACCACCACCACCACCGCCACCACCACCACTCTAGCCACCGGCCAGGCAGGGCACCACCAGCAGAGGATAGTCACCACAGGACCCACCGCCAAACAAACAGTATTCTCAGCCTCTTCCTCTACGTCCTCTTATTCCATGTGGAACTCTGGGACAAAGGGAGTGGTCTACTTCCCCCTTTGTTGATCCCGCTGCTTAAAACATCAGAACCCCGGCCTTCATCGCATACACCGCTGCCCAAACTAACTCCTGCCTGGCCAAAATCATCTGTGCAGGCCCTGACGACCATTTTCTCTCTTTTTTTGCCCTGCACACAAAAAGGAAAGACATCTGCGTAACAGCATGCACGTCAACACTGTCAGCGCCGCTGGAAGTACTTAACAGCGCCCACGTGTGCACGAACACACATGCCGCAAAAATCCACATCAGTGCACAACAGTGTTTCTGTTTTGTGTTTTTTGTTTCAACATTGCATTACACACTTTGGAATACAAATTTCGAAATTTTGTGTTCTGCGAATGTGAGTTTTATTCCTAAAAGGCAGTTTCCGTGGCATATTGTTCCAAAGATTTAAGGGTCATTGTGTTTCCCTGTGTATTTTTGCCTGTGTCTCGCAAAGAGGGGGTTTTCTTTTTTTTGGTATATGCACTTTTCTTGGTGTGCAATGTTCTGTCGCACATTCCAGCGATATGTCCAATCACACACTGGGGAAAGGAGGGCGTAGTAGCAGCATGGTTTGTTTACATTTGGTTCAATTGTATTTCATGCCGGCACGCATACTGTCCCATACATGGCCAACAACGATTGCATAACCACCCCTCAATCTTTACAACAGCTGTCAACGGCTTGCGACTGCCATGCGTTGTGAATTCCTAGAACTGCTTCGATGGGGTCTTAAACTCAGGAATCCTTTTGAATTACAGGTAAATCTGAGTGCTGGCTTTTGCTAACCCCCCAACTCTTGATGGGCTCTCCGTCCCGGTGGCTTGTTTTATGGGATAATGCAGCAACCTGGATCCACTTCCTGCATTCCTTCTCGCTTGGTGCAAGTCCATACCCATAAACACTCTCAGCTACAATGAGCAGCCGCGCTCTCCATCCGTCCGGCCGTCGGACAATGCTGAGTCTGATGTAAGCTCAGACTCTCTCGCCCTCAGGTGCGCTGCACTAATAACCATGTGGCCATCTGCAAAAAGAAAAATGAGCTGTTATATACACCATGGACACTCCATGTCTGCTCCCATTGTCTTTACGAGACCGAAAATGAAAAAACGTGCTCTCCGCTCAGTTCATCTGTAAGTGTTCAGCGGGAACAGCGTTGATGTAGGCCTTCGTGGAGGCGGCAGTGCTGCTGATGGCCAGGCTACCTCCCTCAGGTACTCCGACGACCACAGTGTGGCTGTCCCACACGCTGTCATCCCCCCCGCTGACCCCGTCTGTGCCCTTTGACCCCGGACGCCTACCCACGCCTCTCACACACAGACACGTGGGCCAGCGGCGAAGGTTGAGGAAACAACACAGACTCTCTGCAGCGGTTAAGTACGGGACGGGGGGGTTGGAGGGTGGGGGGGAGGGGTCGGTTGCAGCGGTCCGGGGCCCCCGCGCAGCTTAACACGGGAGACTGCCCCTGATGCGAGGCCCTCGGCGGCGCAACTTTAGAAAAACCTGCCGATGGAGCGGGGACCGCGGGGCGGGCGGCCGGACTGGGCCGGCTTTGTTCTCCGTTGACTGGCTTCCAGAGTCACCCGCCGAAACAGAACTGGCATTGTGTGGTTTTTCCATGAGTAAACTCAGGCTGTCAACACAGGCTCCTCTGCTCTGCCCAGCCGCTCCGGGTTCCAGGGGGAAGACTGCGCTCCTTGTGCCCCGGGTTCGCAGGATGGAGGCAAAAAAAAAACAACACATTTACAAAGGCTTGTTTTTTTTTCCCCTCCTTTCAATGAATTGCTGGGATGCCAAAAATATGCATTGTTTACAACACAGGGCGTTCTGTGGTAATGAAACAATTTCCACATCCGACATACCACTCCACCTCCAGACCAGACCAGCTGAAGGTGTGCATGTGAGTGTCTGGTATTGTAGTTTGTCTTTGTGTGTGTGTGGTAGTTTAGTGTGTGTATGTGTGTGTATGTGTGTG
This sequence comes from Pollachius pollachius, assembly GCF_949987615.1. Taxonomy (NCBI): domain Eukaryota; kingdom Metazoa; phylum Chordata; class Actinopteri; order Gadiformes; family Gadidae; genus Pollachius; species Pollachius pollachius. The sequence continues at coordinate 13,875,441 of NC_136948.1, read as the reverse complement.
TATGTGTGTGTGTGTGTGTGTGTGTGTGGTAGTATAGTGTGAATGTGCGTGTGTGTGTGTGTGTGTGTGTGTGTGTGTGTGTGTGTGTGTGTGTCTGTGTGTGTGTGTGTGTGTTAGTATGGTGTGAATGTGTGTGTGAGTGCTTGCAATCGCGCGCAGTCACACACTGCCATTCCCAGTGTTGAGTTTACATTTGTCCATTGAGGTTAAAGGGTCGCAGAGTTTGGCTAATCTGCGGCGTGAATCGATCAAGCATGCCAAATTAGGTCTTTGTGTCTGTGTTTGTGCAGGCTGGAGAATGGCCACCATTGTGATGGCCAAGATTGTTCCTGTGGCTGCTGACTCACTAATTACAGCCATTTATGCTCAATATAACACAAACAGCACATTACAACAACAAAAATAATCCATCCACCGCTGACTTGTTCCATCATTTTCCCCTCTCTGCCTATTGTGTTGGAAACACCCCCGAAGTGAAGATGATATTAATTGCCCCACTGCGGGCTGGAGCTTTTCCACGGAAGGATACAATTCCATTCATTTGAATGACAATAGTTTGTCTGCCAGCTGCTTTTCCCAGCTCACTTCAGAACCCCGCCATTATCATGCGTGAAAGGATAATCAGCCATCTCTGGGAAGCACACAATGCATAGAAAGTGTTATTCAGTTCAGGACATTGGGCAAGATGGCTGCATTTCTATGGTTTAAACGCCTCAATGTTTTCATATGCAAAATCTGTGTGGAACTGAGCAGTGGAATACTCTGATTGGCCGTTATTGGAATCAAAACATTCTCTAATTAGCCCTCCAAAGTGACGTTCATTTTACTCCCGCACAAGATGCAGGCCAAGAAAACCGTTAAAAGGGGTTGTAACGTGCGTTAATTTGGGGTCCCCCCTCTTATCCATTTTCTATGACACTATTCAGTGCTAAGTGTATCAATGAGAGCTTTGTGGAAGGCCTTCACTGTTTCCAGGTTGCTTGAGCAAACAGTACAGTACAGATCCCTCTCACTCCTGCTCTATTTATCCTTCATCGGAAAAATCCAACATTTCCTTCGCTCTCAATTTCCTCTGTCTGATATTTCCTCGAAAAAAACCGACAGACTCACGGCTCTTTCTCCTCCGTGTTTGTTCTGGGTCAGGTAGACATTGAAGGCCCACTTAACATGCCAGAAAAGTATTGGTTCTGAGCGATGCGTGCAACTTCTAGGCGTGTGATTGGTCAGCCGATCTCCAACCTGTCTGGTGGGTGGAACCCGAGTCGATCCACTTACGGGTGGATTCAGCACGTCCTCTGAGAGCGCGAGTTCGCGCGTGGCAGCCCACTGAACCATGGCCCCGCTGGGCTGGGAAGCCCATCAGCAAAACACTTTGCTCCACGACAGAGCTCCCAGAAACACAGAGACGAAACCCTCTGTTCAAACCAGCTCTCACCCCAAACCAGAAACATTCCTCCCAACCCAATCCCATTTGACTATCCTCGCAGTAATAAGAAATAATCTGGATGAATAACATTACCTATGACCTTGGTGGCCACTTCCTCCTTTAAAATGCCTTGTGATTCAGTCTATCAGTCCCCACGTTTTTCTACATTTCACATCCATCATCTGGATGATGACGGTCAGCCACCCTCTTTTTCGCATCTTCCAAAGTCCCATAGAGTATTTACATGGGTGGGGGGACCTAAACAGGGGACCAGGGTTTGTGGGGGGGCTTTAGCAATTGACAGCTATATGGCAGGGCGTGGTGGGGCTCTGTATGATCACGCTCCCCTGCGTTGTATACATTACAGTGACACACAGAACTAAAATAAACATGGCCCCCGAGGTCCAGGTAATCCAAGCTTTGTGAGGCCACTACTGTTCTCGCCACAATGTCGATACAGCGAGGGGCGCTCCACTTTTCTTTTCCTGAACAGCCTCCAAAATGCACCTCCCACTCCCCCACAACCTCCCACAAAACCCCCACCAATCTCACCCCCTTTCACACCTCTTAAGCCCCCCGTTTCCGCCATCGGCGTCTGCGTTTCGCGCCAGCACCAGCCTGGGATTTCAAGGCTATCAGTGGTTTTATGTGGAGCACTTCCTCCATGTCTCCATCAACCGCAAAGCATGGAGCACTCTTCCTGGCTGGCTAGCTTGTCAGAAAATACTCCAGCAAAGATTAATTATATCTTTTGCGTTGTTGCTTCTGATCGTTGATGCGAGAACAGTCTCTAAAAGTGTTGGATTGACCCAACACTTTTTATCTTGCTACGAAGACATTATTTAGACGCATGAAGACATACGACTTGGCTGGCTATTTGGTTGGGTTTCGGGAGGTCAGAATATATGAAAGTGTGAAAATATTTAAACACTGAGATGGCAAAACTGGGGCTTTTCTCAATCATGGCGCTGAGAGAAGAGATCTACAAGAAGCGTCAACGCTAAGGTTGAGCCCCAGTGCTAGTCCTATCAGAAACCAAGGGCACGTCCGGCGCCAAACTCGGTGGATACGGAGCTTAACTCTCTGAGGCCCTTGCCCACATACTCAGCAACCCCCCCCATCCCTCCCCCTCCCTCCCCCTCCCTCCCCCCCACATCTCCCATCCATGCCCCTCTTCCTCCTCAACAAGGGGCATCAGAGCTATTATGTTGGCTCTGGCAAATGAATAGACAAATAGAACATTTTTCCTGGTATGCAAAGTGAGGGAGGCCTGGAGGAGACGGTGGGGGTGGGGGTTGGGAGAGGGGGTGCAGCACCAGGAAGAAGGGAAGCTCTGTTGAGGGCTGGCTTGCATTAATGGCACGTCTTTAAGGGGATGAGGGTCCGTCTGGACCGTGAGCCAGGGCAGGATCTGTAACCTATGGACACGATGGGCTCTCTGTACTCCTCTAGTGCCGGGATGCTGCAGGGCCCGGCCAGGGGTCTGAAGGGCCCAGCCAGGGGTCTGAAGGGCCCGCTTGATGTCTGAGGGCAGACGCGGTGGGCCTGACTGTGTGTGTTTAAGCGACTGCAACATGAGTAACGCTGCTGCCGTCGACGCTGCTCCACTAACACGCTGAGAGAGGGTCCACATGGCGCACGCATACAAATATATGCATACACACGCTGCTTACACACGCACATGTCGACAAACTTGTGCACACACACAGACACATATACACACCCACACAGTGAGCAAAAACATGCGGCGCGCACACAAATGCAAGCCGTTTGCACACGCACACACACATACACAAACGCTGCTTGCACACAGAGACACACACACACACACACACACACACACACAAACACACACACACACACACACACACACACACACACACACAGTGTGCAAACACAGGCTGCGGGCACACACACACGGACATACACACACATGCACACACATGTTATTACAACAACACACCGCTCTCTCTCGCTTTCCTGACTAAGGGAACAGTGTGCACACTGTTAAGGTATATATAGCTGTATGCACATGTTACAGTATGCCTTACAGTATGGCTTACAGAGCCTTATTTTGGTATGGAACGTAGCAGTGTGTGTGCATCTGTGTGTGTGTGTGTGTGTGTCTAGCTCAATTCCATTCATGTACCTGAGGGACAATATGCACCTTTGCCTTTTTTGGTTTCGGCCCCTTGCATTAAAAGCCGACGCGAAGGACAAGCGAACCCAAACACTAACACACAGCTAATGGCGTCCATCACCAACCGAGCCACACCTTTACCCACGTCCCCAAAGCCGAGGGGTCTGTGATCCACCCCACCCCACCCCCCCAAAACCAACCGTCTGTGTGTGTGTGTGTGTGTTTGCGTCCTTTCAGCAGTCCTCAAGTGCTCGGGCGTGACCTGCCCCCCTGTGCCGGCGCCCTCCTGCCCCAAGGGCTCGGTCCTGACCAAGAGCTACACGCCCCCTGCTGGCTGCTGCCCCTCCCTGCCGCCCCAGTGCACCTGTGACCTCGGCACCTGCCCCGCGCCCCGCTGCCCCGCCGGCCAGAGGGCCGTGGTGCCCCGCCCCGCCAGCGGCCTGCCGGGGGACTGCTGCGACGTCTTTGAGTGCCAGAAAGGTAATTGAAGCATAATGGTGGCACCATCACCATCACCACCGTCCCCCCTACTGTCTGGTGCTTCACGTTTCCAGCTGGAGAGGGGGGGGGGGGGGGGGGGGGCATTGGGTCCCCCTCTCCCCCCCCCCCCCCCGAGAGCCGAGGCAGTAATTGTTTTCCCTCGGAGTGCAGCACTTTCCTCCCGGAGTGTCCTCAGATGAAAGGAGAAAGTCACAGATTGGTCGGTAATTACGCCGTGGCTATTTATCTGTGTGGGCTGCGGCGGCCCCCCAAAGTGAGCAGCACGCTTCAAAGACACCCTCGCTTTGTTCGGCGGTGTATCCGCAGGTAATTGAAGGGCCTCGAGGGATATTAACCCTAATGGGTCTCACAGGGTCGATTGTCGGGTCGGAAATGCGTTCCTACACTTTTCCCATTACTCCGAGTGTGTGTTGATATCTGTGTGTGGGATAATTGGTACTGCTGGGTGGGTGGATGATGCCGGAGCAGATACAGTAAGAGACATTTATCAGACTGTCTTTCCAGGAATAGCCCCTATTCTGAACCATGGATATGGGATATCTGGGTGAAATACCATTTCTGTGCTTCCGTTTTTGCGCATTGCTGACTATGTGTTAAAGGTTAACGGTGAGACAGAAGCTATATATATATATACACATATATACACTATATATATATGTATATATCGTTTTATTTATGTATATATATACATTTTATATATAGTTATATTTATGAACTACTCTTGAGAGCTCTGAACACATTTACTTTTGTACCATCGTACTTAAAATCCCAGTTTCTTGTGAACATAGCACTAATACCAGATAAGATTTTCCATCGCAGCGACCGGGGCCAGTGACGTTGCCGTGTTTACTCTGCGCTCCAAGCAAATATGCACTGTTTTACCAACAGAACAAATTCCCATTCTGGCCCCTCCATATCCGTAAATGTGCACCGTGTCCCGGAATTAATGGACTTAACGAGCCCAGTGACCAGAAGAGTGCTTAGGCTACACATTTTGCTCAACAGAAGTGCAGTGTCAAAGGGTTCCTGTCTGGTCACACGTGGAAAAGGGAAAAGGTTCAACATGGGAATGCTTTTTATGTGCTCCAGTCTGCCAGCGGCGAGGGTAATGGAGTCAGGCAGGCTGACAGGGGCTGAATGGCGGCCACGGAGGCCCGGGATCAGCGTTTTGATAACAAGTGTCTACTGCTCTTTGGGCCCCGGGGGTTGATGCCCTTTGTGCCGCCCCTACCGGCCGTAAGGCCCGCATGACTGCGCCCCCCTCGCATCAGAAAGCTGTCCGGCCGGGAGAGACGCCATCAAGACACAGCCCCCGCCCTACCTTCCCTTCGACCACCACCACCCACCACACTGCACTCCCCCGGCCCACCCCACTCCGTCCCACCCCACCCTGCTCCACTCCCCCCCCGCCCCGTAACAATCACCGCCCACTCCAAGCCACCCCTAAAATGCGCCAGGGGCCCGCCTGGGTTCACACAAAGGGCCCATTAGAGCCACCTGCAGCACACTGTGTAGCTTTCCACAGGCATAACGTTCGCCCACACAACACCAGCAGCCATAGACTGATGGTGTTTATCAGAGTCAACATCATTCTTTTGGACTTGATATAATATATAATATTATGGCTTATGCTAGGGGGCCCTTGTTTGCTGTTGGGCCGTTGTGATTCCGACTCCGTTGGTTTGGCCTGACATTGAGTCAGGGTGGATGTTCTGCTACCTTATGCAAGCTGCATTAGAAAGATCACTATCACGCCGTAACCGAACTTGCCAGGCTGCAAGTTTGTGGCACTGTGGTTCACTTGTGGCCGAAAACACAGTGGTAATCGGACCAATCAACATCCTGCGAGGAACCACGAGTTCCATGTGATGCGTGATAGACAGATGGTTCATCCATCCACCTGCCAAGTATATTTTTTTGAAACGCCTGCCCTTTTTCAAACTGTTTCCAAGGACGACTTCCCAGATGGTTCTGTGTAATAGACCATCTGGCGTGTCAGGTAAGACGCTCTGTGCATTAACAGTACACGAGTCCTGACCCGAGTCATTTGGCCCGTCATTTAATGCAAGACTGTTTCCCTCCGTTGGCAGGAAAACAGATGGGTCTTGGAAGAAGCCCTGTTTTCATGTTGACGGCTACTCTAAACAACTCCAGTTCATTGAGAACCACTTTATGTTTTGTTTTCAACTCTGTTAATCAGGACTTCATCTTCTTACGGGCAAACGGTCCATTAATGCACTTCAGAACAATGAGGCATAGTAAGCAAGATATAACAAGGCAACCCCAATGTGTGGGTTTGGATTTGCAGATTTAAGGTCACACACATTCCTAAACCAATCAACAAGTGCCGTCACAAGTCTAAGGAAACCCACATGTTTAAGGAAAAACAAACGCTATTCAGAACCGACGGTGAAGGATTCAGGGGAAAAATGCAACAACTTTTGTTTAAATGTGCACCAGTTGAGTTTCTTATCCGCCATTGACGCAGCCACAAGAAGCATAATTGCATGACAGGCCATCATGATTTAGGGCGGTTTAGTGGGTGAGCGTTCAACGGCCTAGCCATCATAACATCCAGCGCTCCTCGCTCTTGGGCCAGAGGACGGAACACGCATCAGAAAGCATGCGTGGAATCTGGTGGGTGCGCGGGGGAGTTTGTTTTAAGGGATTACCATTAACAAACGCTGCGGAAATCACATGCGAGCATCCCCTCATGTGACTTCCTTTTGTTTCCGTGAGCGTTGGAAAACGCTCCGAGCCCTTCTGATTTCGGACCCCGGGACTAAAGCGCTTATTGCATTTTCTCCACTAGGTTATGTTGCACGCAAGGGCCGGAGCGACATAACCCAGAGAGAGAGAGAGAGAGAGAGAGAGAGAGAGAGAGAGAGAGAGAGAGAGAGAATAAAAAGAGAGAGTGAGAGGGAGAGAGGGAGAGAGAGAGAGAGAGAGAGAGGAGGGGGAAAGAGGGGGGTGGGAGGACATAAACATATTCCTGCTTTTATCTTTTGTTAACTTGTTCTACACACCTGTGTTGCGTTAAAAGCGCAGCAGCTCCGGTCATGGGGAAGCGCGGGGGTCACCGCCGGCCCAGGAAACGTGTGAGTCTGCACAGCCAATGGTCTGGCACGCAGACGCTTCTTACCACACCACAGCGTGTCCTCCATAGCAACCCCTGTGGAACCAAAACGTACGGCATGCGCTCATTACTGGAGCTTCCCCCTGCGGCCCTTGGCAAAATTTATGTGCAAAGCAGTATAGAGTGTATGTTTATAATAGCTGTTTAATAGCTGTTGACCCCGTCCCCCTCCTCCTCCACGTCCTCTGATTTATGTTAAACATTTGTGGAAAAACCCTCTGAGAGACTCTGCTGGGCGGATATGTAATACTTGGAAAATGTCCCTTTTTAGTGTTGGCCGAATACTTGTCTTCATGTTAGAGATTTAAAACCGAAACTAAAGTCTCAAAACTTTTCCACTCCCTCTCTCACTCCATTTGTGTTTACTTTCATTCCATTGGCTGAAACTCCTTTCTGGGTGTTTCTGATGGGATGTATTTTTGTGTTTCAACCTCCTATACCAATCGAATGCTGCACTTTTAAGGGCTGTTTTCCGTCAGACCCTCTGTTGTATATACAGGTCACAGGGTTAAGGTTAGGCTTTGTTACATAGACACACTGCTTCATTTGCTTTGAAGGACACTGTGAGGAGCTGTCTACTGTTAATGAGAAGTCAGTGTGTGCGATGGTTAGCTAAAATCCCACATGGTTACAGGGCGATGACTGTGGTGCGTGTCAGATGAGTCATCCACCATGGTAGGTACATCGAGGTTCCAAATCACCGCTGCCTCTGCCAGGAAAACACTCTCACTAATCTTTCAGGGCTCAGCATATCCATGTCATGTGATCGCAATTGCAGAATGTAATGATGACCGTAGAGGATGAACTCATTAGAAACGGAATACTTTGTTTTGGCTAAGCCCCTTTTTATCGCTGTTCAACGCTCACACACGTAGGGATGTGAGTAGACACTGGTGCGTTCGCGCACACACACACACACACACACACACACACACACACACACACACACACACACACACTTTGACCCTTTTCATCTCACTGTTGTAATCCATAGCTGTTATTGAGTCACTATTGCAAAGGGAACACTTAGCGCTGGTATTCATGTCAAACTACAGATCTCCACTTCCCCTGGCTGGACTGGGCCTGTCTGCCTTTGGCACAGCATAGTGGCGCGGGTACGGCCTCTTGCTTCTCCATAACCAACAGGTCGCCTTGGTTTCGTAACAGGTGAAAGAAAGCTGGTTCAAGTGAAGCACCCCCCCCCCCCCCTGCATACACTCCAGGTCACACTAGGCCCACCGTGTCATTATTGTGTGATGTGTGCTACGAGACCAGCACCGACCTCTTCTCCAGCACTCGACAGCAACCCCCCCCCCCCATAAATGTCACACACGGCGGACACAAAGTAACAAGTCTCAACTGAATGAATCACTTAATCATCTCGAAGAAGTTCTCAACCACTGATTCTGAACACAGTTGCACTTAGGTTTGGATTTTATTATTTATCTTTACAAAGATGACAGACTCGCTGACCTCATAGCTGGCCACCAGCCTGTCAGCGATACAACAAATGCATCCTCCAAACCGAGAGCCCGGGAAACAATCATGTGTCGATCATCCCGACCCCCGCAAACCACCTCCTTAACCGATCTCCTCCCCCCTGCTCCAACAGTGACCCCAAAGTGTGCCCACAACGGGAAGGACTTCTCGGAGGGCGAGGTGTACCGCATGGACCCCTGCTGGCTGTGCCAGTGCCGCGGCGGAATCTCCTTCTGCTCCAAGGCCGAGTGCGCCGAGCTGGACTGCGAGAACTTCTACATCCCAGAGGGCGAGTGCTGCCCCATCTGCATAGGTACGTGCCCCACCCATCAACGCACTGGTCCTGGCTGCACAGTTGGGTATCCAGGGAGGGGGGGTCAGTGCTAAACTAAGCTAAGCTGTAGATATGGATGAGGTGATCTTTCATAGTTATTTTATGGGCAGATTACATTTCAATGGGCAGTAGTGAGATAGGATGATTGTATTACTACTTGGATCACTGCCACTCCTACCAAAAGTGATGCCCGCCCCCCCACCACACACACACACACACACACACACACACACACACACACACACACACACACACACCCTCCGGGTCGTAGCAGCCAGCCTCTGAAGGTGCCACCTTAATGGCTTTCTCATGTATCCAGCTGGATTACACACCTGTTGCCGTACCTGTCACACCGGAGCAGACCCACTAAAGAGCTAGCCGCAGGATCCACCTCTTCACTGGAGGACACAAAAACCATTCACAATGCACTGTACTCTGGCTTGTAATGGATCTCTCACTGGATTAGTACAAGTTTGGGGGCGGGGGGGGCATCTCGCAACCCTATATAGAACACCCCCGCCACCCCTCTAAAGAAATACGTACCTTCTCCCCCCCGCCCCCCCTGATTATTATGTACCTGCAGGCAGGTGGATAGGTCAGACACGAGCGTTCAGGAATGCTGTGCATGTGGCCGACGCGTTAGTGTCCACAGGCAGCGGCCCGCTTAGACCTGCCTGCCTGGCTCTGGTGGATCATAGGGAGAGCGAGCACAGAGGAGAGTGGGAGGAGAGCAGAGAGAGAGAGAGAGAGAGAGAGAGAGAGAGAGAGAGAGAGAGTCAGAGAGAGAGAGAGAGAGAGAGAGAGAGAGAGAGAGAGAGAGAGAGAGAGAGAGAGAGAGAGAGAGAGAGAAATGGGGGGACTGCGGGGAGAGGTAGCAAGGGGAAATGACTCGGGAGGTTATTGCAGGTCAGCATTGGAAGGTACACCTGGAATGCGGCCGGGGTTTAGCCGGAATGGAATGCTTTCATGTTACGTCCTTGTGCAGAACTGCTGGTCTTGCATGGCTCCTGCGATGGGACCGCATCCATAACGCCCATCTTTACGGGATGAGCTCGCCTGTGAGGCGATTGGAATTGAACGAGGGAGTTGGGGTGGACGGGTGAATGTCACCTGGACGTGTATCGGTTATAGGATGGGTTTATTGGACAGCCACACACTGAGGTGAATAAAGGTGCCACTTTGAGGTCTAGAATATAAGGGCTTTGCTTCAGATAGGTAATTAGTGGCGACTTTATGTGGAGGAGAAAACGAGGGAGAGAGAGAACAGGAGAGCAAGGGAGAAAGAAGGTAATCACAGCCAGATGGACGGGAGCACAGCAGCCAGGACTCTGCAGCGTTCAGCGAGACAGAGCAGAACCCCTCTGTCCTTACTCAGGGGGCAGATGCAGTCTATCACACACACACACACACACACACACACACACACACACACACACACACAACACGCGCACACACACACGCACGCATGCATGCATACAGGCGCACAAGCACAAACATGCATGTATACAGGCGCACAAACACACAAATGCATGCATGTATACAGGCGCATAACAATAAAGACATGGGACCCCCTTTTGTTCAGTACTCAGTGTTCAGTCATTGCTTCACCGGACCCTCAGGACTTAACCCCCAAATTGAAAAAAAGAAAGAAAGAAAAAAAAAAGATTATTTATGGATATTGTTAAGACGTTGAAATGGGTTCCCAGAAACAACACGGCCATCAAACATATTGTTAACCAAGAGCAAAGTTACTTTAAAGAGCAGTCCTTAAACCGTTCCGAGCGCTTCGTCCGCTGGTGGAGATCAAACAAGTAGCTCCCAACGTAATCTGGACGTAATGGTCCGGGGTGGGGTGATTTGCTTGGGAGTGAAATTTATGGCATCAAACCCTGACCTCACCTTTGACCCTGAAGTTTAGAAACCGTGGTTCAGGCTATCAGATGACCAAAAAACATCCTAAATGGTCTTTTAACTTTCACATCGTACATTAATCCATCATTTTCTTCGTTGCAAGCCAGGTTTCGCAAGCTTGTTTGCTACCCCATGGAGAAAGCCTGTTCCCACTTACTCCATGTCCTGTTAGTAGTGTGTGGAACAAAATACACCATAACATTCTGGTTGTGTTTGCCAAAACAATGATACAACTTAAGTTGCAGTTTGACTCATTCCTCTATTCACATAATTATCATTTTCAACTGTAATCCCTTTTCTACTGTTTCGTGTCCTTACCTACAGCCGTCATTTTATCTATCTCTCATCTCTTCCTTTTCTTTCCTCTTTTCTGCTCACGCCTCCTCTCCTATCACTCTACTCCTCTCCTCTCATCCCCTCTTCTCCTCTACTCCCCTCTACTCTTCTCTCCCACTCTTCCTACTCTCTTCCCTGCATTTCCTTTCTTTTCCTCTCCTACCTCTCCTCTCCTCCTCACCCCTACCTCTTCTCTTGTCTTATCTCCTCCCTAACCTCTCTTCTCCTCATCCTCTCCTCTCCTCCTCTCATTGCCTCTCCTCTCCTCATCCTCTCCTCCCCTCATTGCCTCTCCTCAACCCCTCCTCATCCTCTCCTCTCCTCCTCTCATCGCCTCTCCTCTCCTCTCCTCATCCTCTCCTCCCCTCATCGCCTCTCCTCAACCCCTCCTCAGCCTCTCCTCTCATCCTCTCTTCCCCCTCTCCTCATCCTCTCCTCTCCTTATCCTCTCCTACCATCTACCCTCCTCTCCTCTCCTCCCCTACCTCTCCTCCCCTCCCCTCCTCTCCTCATCCTCTCCTCTCCTACCATCTCCCCTCCTCTCCTCATCCTCTCCTCTCCTCTCCTCCCCTCCCCTCTCTCCTCCTCCCCTCCTTTCCTCCCCTCTCCCTCCGTAACCCAGCATCACCCCATGTATGTCTGTGCAGACGTGGAGCTGCTCTCCATGGACAGCACCAAGGCCAGCTGCTGGGTGAACAACAAGCTGCTGGGCCACGAGGACCAGTGGAAGGAGGACGACTGCACCTTCTGCCAGTGTGTGGACGGGGAGCCCCACTGCACCGCCATGGCCTGCAAGCAGAGCTGCCAGAACCCAGTCAAGATCCCCGGGGAGTGCTGCCCCTTCTGCGAAGGTACGGGACGTCCGGTAGATTAACATGGAGATGTTGAGGGAGAGAGAGAAAGAGAGAGTGAGAGAACAGACAGATAGATACAAAATGTACAATATTCAAAACTAGATATGCAAAAATATATAATATGGCTGCGTACTAATAGAACGTATTGAGAAAAGAAGAAAATATGATTTACAGATATAACATGATTCATTTAATAAATACATTTATAAAACAGTTTGAGAGCGAGGGAGGGAAAAAGAGAGGGAGCGAGAGAGGAGCGAAAAAGAGAGTTAGGAAAGAGAGAGCGTAAAAGAGAGGGCGAGAGAGAGCGAAAGAGGCAACGAGAGGGTGAGATCGATCCTTCTATACATGTCTCTCTCCATACATCCCGTCCTGTAACAGGAGGAGGTGTGTGTGAGAGGCTGCTGTAGCTCTATAGGGCTCTGCATGCCGTCATGGACCCATTAAGGGTCTGAGGTACGAGGCCACAGAGCATTCTTCAGGGACTATGTGCTCCTTTATTACCCCCCCCCCCCCCCCCCCCCCCCCCCCAAACTTAAAATGGGACCCACCTGTGAGCTCGCGAGTCTGCGGTGAGCGTGGAGTGCAGGATTGCACTTCATTGGACAAAATCTCTCCTCGGAGCGCATAATTAGTTCCAGCTCGTTGCACCCCCGAGCGTGGCAGGAGATGTTGACGGAAACAGCTCTGTTGTGGGGCACGTGTGTTTCATGTGTGTGCGGAGTGTTTGTGTTATGGGCGACTCCTTAAATCCATAATAATGCTACGACCCAGCTCATGGTACGACCCAGCACATGGTACATCCCAGCATATGGTACGAACCAGGACATGGTTCGACCCGGCTCATGGTCCTCTGTCTGGGCAGTGGCAGAATGGGACTGACTATCAGAGGACAGATATCATTACGGTTACAGTCCCCGCACGCGGCTAAAGCCTGCTTTCCCCTCCACCTCCCCGGCTCATGGAAGGAGGGGTTGGTGGTTGAAATTGAAGACAATAAGACAGGAGGGGTATAATCTCCCCCCCCTCTAACAGTAGGAGCCACCCTGCTGTAATTGCCCGGTATTTATCTGCAATTACAGTTTACCCTTCAAATGAAAACGCTTTTGAAAAGGTAACTATTACAGCTGGCTGGCAGCATCACCCCCCCCGCCCCCCCCCCCCCCCCCCCCCCCCCCCTCTCCGCCATTAGATTAGGCAGTCGGTGGTGGAGCGAGGGGGTACATATACATTTTTATAGGAGACAATGACCATTATCACATTCGCGGTAATTCTGCGCTTTCTTTTTTCTAAATGCCCGCGGTTAATGCGGTGCGCCCCCCTGCTGGTTCAACCCCCCCTAACCCCCTCTTCTCTTCTCACTGTAGTCTTTCTGCTCTCCCCACTTCCAGAACCTTCCTACGAGACCGTGAGCCCGCTGCTCTGCCCCCCGCTGGAGAACTGCTCGCTGTCGGGCCACGACTGCCCCTACGGCTTCCAGCAGGACTCCAACGGCTGCCTGCTCTGCCAGTGCCTCAGCAGTAAGTGGACGGCCGCCGAGGGGTTAAAAACCCCCGCAATAAGCCAACCTTTACGGGACTGCGTTTACAGGAGGGCCGTGTGCCGTGAGACATTCTTTAACGTGATGGATGTCCACGGGAGTGTCGCTCTACAGCTTCTTTTTCGTACATGCCACAGAGATCACACAGTGGTTCTTCTTAGCTTGATAATTGATGAGCGCACGCTACGAAGACAACTGGTTTATTTGCGTTTTTGGAACTGGATCGGTCCGGCGCAGACATCAATAGTGATAACCACAGACCATTAGCGACGGGGAAGACCTGGCGTAAGGTCCTTATCTATTCATCATGGGCGCTCCCCTCTCACGAATGTCCTTTAGCTAATCATGCTCGTTGATGGATCACCCGCCCCCATGTTGACGTGACTCCCGACCCCTCTCCGTCTCCCCCTCCCCTTCTGTCTCTCCTCCTGCAGACGACTCGTGTCCCGACCTTGAGCGCTACTGCTCCCTGCAATGCACCATGGGATACGAGAAGGACGACTACGGCTGCGAGGTGTGCGAGTGCAGCGTCCCCAAGTGCCGACCTCTGACCTGCACTAAAACCTGCCCCTACGGATATGTGTAAGTTATCTCGGGGACTTAATAGGGGTTTGCCAACCACCCCTAACACACACACACACACACACACACACACCACACCCTATGACCACCACCAACACCACCATCAGTCACTCGTGGCTTGGGGCCCGATCAAAGGGCCTGTGGCGATTGACGTAGGGTGCTGAGGCATGAGGAAGCCTAAAGGCCGACGCACTGCAATTACTCAATGGAGGGGAGGAAGCCACGCAGGCCGGGGTTCACCGCGAGGGTTGTCTGCTTCGTTTCATTAGGGGAAACACGGTGCTTCTCTAAAATTGCTAACGATCTGACGTCTTCGTAGGACGGCGTTGGTTGAGAGTTTGCGTCACGGCCTGTTCCATTGTAAAAGTGTCAACACTTTCAAGGTAAAAACACACTTTCTGTTGACATTCCTCCAGAACTACTTTAAAGAGGGGCTGTTTCTTTCGTACTGTTCGTAACCCGAGAGTTTAATACTGCGGGGCACATTTTCTCTAAGCCAGAGAAGAGCCTGACTGCCAGTGGTATCCGTGAGATAGACAGAGATCAATTCAGGGCCAATTCTGGGCCAACAAATACAGGGCAGGCTGGTGCCGCAGTGGTTTAACAGCAGGGATCTCCGAGGACCTTACCTTGGTCTGCCAATCAATGGTGTGATGGTGTCAATGACAATGTCGATGTGTGTGTGTGTGTGTGTGTGTGTGTGTGTGTGCGTGCATGCGTGTGTGTGTGCGCACTGTCCTCCCTGGTTTCCTCATCCTACTGCACCACTTCTGCGCTTAATCCTATTTGAATCAGTCAAACATCTGGAGGCAAGATGACACTCAGTCCCTGTTGTCATTGGAAAGGCACCACTCTGGTTTCATAAATCATATTTCCCTCTCCATCTCAACACAACGCTCAGAGTCATGTAATCGAGACTGAAGCAGGTTTTTTATGACTTGTATACAGCAGGGAGAGAGAGACAGAGAAAGAGAGGGAGAGAGAGATTCCTCAGGCCAGTGCTGTGTGGAGGCTGTGGCTCAGGCCACATCCACACTAACACTTTAGCAATTAAAGACTTTCGCTTAACTTTTACAAAGTTTACGCCTAGTGTCCAGATTACTACAGTGTGTCCAGATTATTCCAGTGTTTTGAAACCCTTAAAACTGAGACTTTCGAAAACACTGCTGACCCTGTTTCAGGGTGAAAACAACAGGGAATGCGTTCGAGTCTGAACGTTAGGAAACTTTAGAGAACGTTCCCTTCCTGATTGGGTCTTATCGGTCACAACGTGTTCTTCCCTGATTTATACAGAGCCAGAGAGAGAGAGAGAGAGAGAGAAAGAGAGAGAGAGAGAGAGACCGACCGACCAACCGACCACCTGCAGGGGCGGGGGGGTGGGGAGGAGAGGAAGAAGAACAGGAAGCCCTGGCCTCATCATCACTCAGAGTGAACAAAAGCGACACATTCACACTAACCTCAGCGAGCCGATCTGAGAGTGCAGATCCATTTATCCAGACAGGACCTCGTGCTCGATTCAACACAGGGACACAAAGGACACCCGGAACCTCCATGACCCGTCTGTTTACACTGCCTGTATTTATGACTTCCACCTCAGACACAATATATATATATATATATATATATATATATATATATATATATATATATATAGAGAGAGAGAGAGAGAGAGAGAGAGAGAGAGAGAGAGAGAGAGAGAGAGAGAGAGAGAGAGAGAGAGAGAGAGAGAGAGAGAGAGAGAAGGGGGAAAGAGGGAAAGAGTTGGGGGGGAGTTGGAGAGAGAGACAAAGAGGGAGAGAGAGAGAGAGGGAGATACTAAGACTGTGGAGAGAGAGAGAGCGAGAGGGGGGAGAGAGGGAGAGAGAGAGCCTGCGCCATGGGAGAGAGGAATCTGCCTGGGGGAGCAGAACTGTGTTTCTATTAACAATTGGCACCGACAAAGAACTTGACCAGAGTCAATAAACATTTCCTTTGTTTATTTAAACATGTATAATCTTCCCCTGACCCGTCTTGGCCCGTCACCCCACCCCCTACACCCTTAACCATCCCCTGTTCCGAGCAAGTTCACTGGCCCCACTCTCTGCCCACCTCACATGCCCACTTAGTTTGCCAAAGTGGTACTTTGCAGCCACATGGCAAAACAAGACAAAGCTAGGTCGCGGTACGCGCCAGAGGCCTGTACCCCTTTTGGCTATGAGGTTCCCCTGAAAAGCCCTTTAGTGTTGGAAAAGGGTTTCTGTCTGACCGTGGCACACTTTCCATGTGCTAGGTTAGATTGAAGCGCTCGGCAAGTGTTTTTTCAGAGGTCTTCTTTAAATGAACAGAGAGTGGATGACAGTGATTCATAAGAGTAATTACTCCCGTTCAATCAGGGCATAAAATAGGTTTTCTCGACCTAGGGGAAAGGAGAGGAACAGATAGATAGATCAAGGTTGAATTTGTGTTGGAGAAGCTGGAGAACAAGAGCGCGAGAGACCAAGAGAGCGAGAGAGAGAGAAATAGAGATGGGATGACACAAGTGAAAGTGATAGATGCTACTCGTTCCCCCGTCTGGGAATTATCATGGTTTACATATCAAATGTTCAATAAAACACAGTAGGATCCTATTATCAACCTCTGACCACAATCACATCAATCCCGTTTTCCCTTTTTTGTCGCCAGCACGTTTGTCTTGCCTCCTTTTCCTTTTGACCCCCCTTTTGATTACCTCAAATTCTGGCTTCCCGTTATTGGTGTAGTCCCTTTGTGAAGGTGACTACCTCATGTCTCTGCTTTCAATTTTCTCAAACCCTCTCCGACCCCTCTTGTCTCCACTCAGTGTTCACATGCCACTCGGCTTACAAAACAACCATGCGCTCATTCTTAACGAGCCGCAGGGCTGTCTCTCTCTTCCATGCTTTTCTTCTTATTCGTATTTACCCTGCGCTGCCTTCATTGTACTCCTCAACACCCCTTCCTCCAATGAAGCTGTGCACACGTGGGTCGGATCTAGCTCCCTTATGCTAAGGTGCTCCTCTGATGGTGCATGCATAAGAAGTCCAGTCGAAGCAGAGAGATACGCGCACACACGCGGGGAGGAATCGGGCCGAATTGAAAGCATCTGAATCAGCTTTGGATGTCTTATTCTTTCCAGAGTTTTTATTTTATTTTCCTCCCTTCCTTCCTTCTTTCTTTCGTGGCCCCGGCCCGATGCGTGCACTGCAGGGATCTCTAATGCGTTGGCCTTTTATCTGGCCCTCTTCAAAGGCAGGGAGGAGAACAGGACCATATGTGGATGGCACCGCGTATTGACCGTGTGCCACTGTTCCACGTCCATATCACAGCGCCGTGATCGGCCCCCGGCCCCGCCCCGCCCATCCTGTCCCGCGGCCTTCGGCCGATAACTCCAATGCACTGCGCCCACTTTCTCTCCTGCACTTGTTTACAGTCTGAAAAGCTACCGTCCCAGAAGGAGCGTAGACCTTAGTTTGAGAGTCTGCATTCGTGTCTACTTAATGATGCCGTCCTCCGTGAAATGTGCATTTCAGCCTCTAAGTAGAAAACAGAGAAATAAAATACTAATCCCTTACAGCATGAATATAGAACTGCGTCACCTCGAACAGACACTTTGCATGGCTGTCATTTACACGTCATCCTGTCTCAACCACCAACATCCTGTGTTTTCTTCCTGCTCCGACCACAGGAGGAACAAGCACGGCTGCGAGATGTGTCGCTGCGTCAAGTGTCCCCCCTTCACCTGCGACAAGCACTGCAGCGAGGGCTACCGCCAGAACAGGAAGGGCTGCTCCGTCTGCATGTGCAAAGGTACGTGAGCTAGTTCGCCCAGAAAAACATCCCCTGACGGCCACCAGGGACGTGCCACTGCCACATGGTTCCGCCAAGACGATAACGACAACAACAGGTTGTGCGTCAACGTGATTTCTATTCTAAACATAACGGCTTTGCTTTGAGGCGGGGAAAGGTTTCGACACGGAAGACAGAAGGCATCAGTGCTGCGTAGGCACGGCTCACTCTGTGCTGCCTTGCTCGGTGGGCCTGGTTTGCCCGTGACCTTTCGCAGTGCCGGTGTGAAGCCCCTTCTGTTTGCCTCTTGGGAGCCGTGTTTTCAGTTCGCTCCATCCTGGGCCCCAAGTGTTTAGCTTTAATTAGATTCCCAGAAAGGTTTGCAAGACAAATATTCAAAAAGAGATGTTTATCCTCCACCACGGTTTATACAACGTGTTTGTTTTTCCTTTTTTATCTGTTTTAGAAATAGCGAAGAGTATTCATGGGTTTTTTTTTTTCCAAGTGGCTGTATGTCTTTAGACGACGCAGAAGCCTTTTCCAAATAACTCCTATGTTTACCTGGTTTAAAAGTAGGCTGCTAAACTCTTTTATAGGAATGCTCTTGTTTTCGCTTGCTGAAAGTATCGTTTTTCTTTACATGTGAAGATCTGCATGAACATCTGCTGGGACTGTAGGACATGGTGCAATCCGTTGGCAGGATCTCCTTTGTTCCAAAACAAGATGTATCCCATGGAGCTGAGAAAGCCCGGCAGTCCAGAGTTGAGAAAAAGCAGAGGCACTTTTTGGAGGCAGGCAGCTATTGGCAACTCAGGCGCTTCCCTAAACACCTGACGTCTTCCATCAGTCAAATCATTAGGACTGAAGGGTGCGCTGGGGAGGGGACAAGGGTAAGAGAGAATGATTTGAGTAGTTGCGCGTTGAATCGATAACACAGGGAGGGAAGGGTACCAGTTAAGAGGATGATCTGCCACTTCAGTGGTGCGGATAAGGCATGTGCCCGCCCGATGGAATCTTTAACTAGAATCCTCCTCCCTCGGCTCCTCGTGAAATTGGACCCAGGGTGGCGGCAACACGGCCCCATTCCTAGTTTAAAACCGTTATAAAACGGTTGCCTGATGAAATTTCCATGTCCAATTCATGAACGGTTCCCTGGCTGTGGCGGTTACAATCCAGCAAGCTTCACTCAACCCTTCGCTTCAACCCGGCTTTCCAAGCGTCCAGCTGCTCCCCTAAGTTCACCACGTCCCACGTTCTTGTCTCTTGCCAGAGAGCGGACGCCGTGGGCCTCCTACCACCACCACCACCACCACCAGAGCCACCGCCATGCCGGTGCCCAGCCAGTGCTTCACCTCCAACGGCCAGCGGTACGAGGAGGGCCAGAGCTGGCACGACGGCTGTCGCGACTGCTATTGCCAGTCGGGCCGGGAGATGTGTGTGCTCATATCCTGCCCCGTGCCCAGCTGTGCCAGCCCAGTGGTCAGGCCAGACCAGTGCTGCCCCACCTGTGACGGTTGGTGCTCTTTTTAACGCTGCTTTTTATTTTCCGGTGCTGTACCCTACAGAGAGACAAACAAGTCAGCAGATGTGTTTTTTCCCATGAAATTAACTGAATTTGGAGAAGGGGGTTTCGAGTCCTGTTCTTTAGATGGTCGCTGTCCCGCCCCCCGTATGCATTTGGAAGTACATACACACACACACTCACATGTAAACAATAAAAGCCGTCAGAATATACAGAGAGTCGGCATTGCCATAAAACAATGTGTTCAGCCAAGGCTCCACATTAGTCTCAACAACCCGGCCTTCCCCATACACTTACTCTGAGAGAGAGCGAGAGAGAGAGAGAGATGGAAGGAATGCACAGTGATCCACATCCACATTTTTT
Organism: Pollachius pollachius; assembly: GCF_949987615.1. NCBI lineage: Eukaryota > Metazoa > Chordata > Actinopteri > Gadiformes > Gadidae > Pollachius > Pollachius pollachius. Next base: position 13,855,534 of record NC_136948.1, on the reverse strand, counting down.
TCTTCATTCCTACATCATGCCGGATATTTATGGAAGTGACTCAGTTAGCTCTTAAAATATTTAGGGGCCAAGGAATGTCTACTGTTTTCTCCAAAGTTAAACACCATTTGCAGTGAAGAGAGAATAACCAGTGTTTACTCTTCCCAGACCTCCCCTCTCCTCGTCCACTTCAGAAAACCGAATTAGCTGCTGCCCCCCCCCCAGCGTTAGTGAATACAAAGAGGTGTACAGACATTTGTTCCACAGCCTATTGCTTATGTTTGCCTTGTGGACGTCAATCCACTGTCCCTGACGGGCGGCCCAGGGTGTGATGGGCTTCAGGTGCGAGCCATGGACCTGTTCTGTTCCCCTGCAGATGAATCGGGCAGCGGGCAGCCTGTGGGCATGGACCTGTGCAGAGCTCCTGGAGGGGAGCTCTACGTGGAAGGGGAGACCTGGAACCTGGACGAATGCACGCAGTGCACCTGCAGGAAGGGGAGGGTCCTGTGTGACACCGAGGTGTGCCCCCCAGCCCTCTGCCCATCACCGGCCAAGCCCAAGGGGGCCTGCTGCCACGCCTGCTCAGGTAAACGGAGGGGGGGGGTTGTCGATCGCATAACACTTTTTCTGGGGTCCCAAATGATACGCATGACAACCAGGAATCTCTCCTGGGGGGCCGGAGCTAGAGGCAGCGGTAGCCGGGAGGTTTCGAAACCAAACTCCTCAGATCTGTTATCAGCATGCGGTCGTCGAGGGTCTCAGGTCGAGGGTCTTGCGTCGCTCTGGATGCTTTTTATTGATTTTAGGCACACAAGCTGATGAAAGAATCCGACCCGGACTGGTTTGGGCCGGTTTACTATTCAGTATCGTCGGCAGCCACTGGCTGACGCGCATGTGGCTCAACCGCCGGGTCGAGACCACCAGAGCTCTGGTGGCGCTTCAGAAAGCAAGAGATCTCAAAGAGGCTCTCTCTCTCTCTCTCTCTCTCCAACCGTTCTCTGTGTTCTCCTGGACATCAGAAACAGATGGTACAGGCCAAAAAGTCCAAACGTTCTGTGTGTGCGTGTATCATTTATTTCTTTTTGTATCTCAGCTGCACCCAAACAGCCCTTCAGTCTCGCGTGCACTTTGCAAAACAACACATCCCCAGCACTCCGGAGCATGAACCCCTGCATTCAGAGACGGATGACTGCTCCTGAAAAGCGGCTTCTTGGGAATGCCGTGCTGCCTTATCATTGCATCAGCTCCCCCCCCCCACCCCGCTAACAAAAAGCAGCTTGTCAGAGGCCAGCCTTTGATATATGCATGGGGCTGGTCACTAGGAATGTGGGAATAGCACACATCTCCACGACAGGCTGGGGATTTATGTGTACAGTAGTATTGTGCGTGCATACCTGTGTTTGTGTGCATGTGTTTGTTTATGAGTGTGTGCCTGTGTGCACTCTAACCAGAGCATTGGACAATGGGAACACCATGGCTGCAGGGCTCCTGGGAAACAGAGATTGATAAGGGTGCACATTCAGATGACAGGAGCACATGTGGCTTCAGTAATCTGCACTTCTGTTTGTGTTTAACATATCGTATCAGCTCTTATCTTGAACGCTGCTCTGGAGGCCCAATAAACGGTTGTGGAATTAAGATGTTTTAGTGCAGGAATTAAGGGAGGAAAGCATGCAGGAGATGCATCCCGCCATCGCCATCTCCTATTGATTTAAGGCCTCAAAATGCCCTTAACTCCAAGCGGACCCTACCGCACACACACCGATGCTCAGTTTACCTTTACCACCGCCGTTCCCCTAAGCCCATCCACAGTGCTAACCCTGCGCTGTGTTTCTGTGTCTGTTTCCGTCCGTCCGTCCACAGACAAGGACCAGGTGAGCTCCCTGTTGCCGGTCAACACCAGCCAGCAGGAGTACTGCATCACGGGGGAGGGGGACGTGCTGCTGGCCGGCGACTCCTGGAAGCCCAACGCCTGCACCAGCTGCACCTGCACCAACGGCACGGTCGAGTGCTTCTCCCAGCGCTGCCCGGCCGCCCGCTGCAGGGTACCCGTCCTACGCAAAGGCCAATGCTGCCCCCACTGCCTGGGTGAGTGGCCGGTCGCAGGCTGGAGCTCCAGGCTTTGGGACCCGCTTGTGTTGAGGTGACCCAGAGCTATAGCGTCCTGGCGTGGCGTGTACAGTCTGGACACTATAGCTCTGGGGTGTGGGTTTACTCTTGTGGTCGCTGCCGCTCAAGTCGGTGAACGCGCGATAGGAGTTGTAGCGCTGGTGCGATGGCCAGAAGAGCTGCGTCTGTCAAAGAGAGTATGGCACTCAGAGCTGTTGAAAAAATACATAACGCTTGTCTGAAAACACTGCACCCTGTCACTGGGGCATGTCACAGGCTTGGCTCGTTTTTTTTTCTTCGATCATAATCATAAATCATCGAATGAAAAGTTTACACGTCGAGGGAGTGGAGGTCGGACGATGTAAGTGGAAACGTGAATGATTCTTTGTTGCGTGTTGTGTATATACGTACGACTTCAGGGTCGCCCGCCACACTGGCGCTACACGAGCAAACACCGTCACTCGCGGCAACATTCCACGGTGACACACACACACACACACACACACACACACACACACACACACACACCACGGTCCAACGGCTCCGAGTGAAAACATTCCTCCGGCATCCGCACATTCAACACACGTGTTTCCTGTCTGGCTCTGTATGGCAGCACAGGAAGGCCAAAGCCCCCGTGTCAGCTTTTCCTTTAGAGGCAAAACACTCCGCACAGGCCACCATTGTTCCCAGGCTAAATCGAGGGCTGGTTTCACCTTTGTTTTGGTTGTTTTGCACATGGAGCAACAAAAAAGAAATCCCGTAAACATTCATTATCAAGGGGAGCCTTCGACAGCCACACTCCAAGTCGGTGTTATGGGTATCACTGCGTGGCCTGGTTCTCAGTGGTGTCCGCTGATCCGTGTTTGTGTAATGATCCGGCGGGCTGTTTGTGTGTCCAACAACAGAAGTGGTGGTGATGACGACAGCCCCCGTCGCCGCGTTCACTGCGGCCCCCGAAACCCGGGCCACCACCACGGTGCAGAGCGTCCAGTGGATCACCACCGCCACCACCAGCCAGCCCCCCATCGTCCCAGTCACAGGTGACCCCCCCCCCACACTCCACCGTCTCTGGCCGATGAGCCCCACACCTCCATCCACCTCCATCCTTCTTCTCTGAGAGAAGAGAAGGAACATGGTGGAGCGTTGGTTGGACCATGATTAAGCCCGGTTCTCCATCAATCCATCCATCCGTCCATTCCCCATGTTTTCTTGTTTGTGGAAAAACTATTGATCCGCGGTTTCTTCATACCATTTTGGCATCTTGCGTTGATTCCCTTTCGATGTGTATGCTGGAGGGGCCCCTCGACGAAGGGTCTGAACCATTTCAACGGTGTTGACACACATTGACGCACATTGAACCATAAGTCTGATTCAATTATAAAGCAAATCCTCATAAATCCACGTGGCGAAAAACAAAGTCACGTCTCGGGCCACGCACACATCGCTGGCTGTTGTTTTGTTTTTCTCAGCGTGTGACATACTGATCCAGGGTCTGTGCCAGCCGCTCAGCATGAGTTTAAATAGATGTGTCGGATCATAGGGGGTGTCGTCATGGAAATGGAGACGGCTGGTATTGATACTCTTTCCCCTCCTCTCCAGACGCCCCCCGCTCGGGGGACAACTTCCCCAGCCAGACGGAGATGGCCCACATCTACCAGTCAGCGGCCTGGATACTGGCGGCGCTCCTGCTCATCATCATCGTCTTCATCGTCGCCGTGCTGCTCCTCAACAGGAAGAAGAAGTGGCTGCAGATGTCCTGCTACAGTGCGCCCAAAAAGGTCAACGCTCGATGTATTTCTGTTGGTTATCATCAACGTGTGGCGTAGAGTAGACATTGTTGAGCTGAGATGTTTATTCGAGTTATCCTTGAACTTAAAATTTCTGATACAATCACTTTTTTTTTTAACAGAACCTCAAGATATCTGTTATACATTCTCCACAGCAAATCAGAAACCGTATATAAAATACGATCAAACAATAAGATACGATCTCTCCGTGACCATCAAGGCTCAAGTCTTCCATTGTTTTCCTCTGCAGACGGTGATCCTGAAGAAGCACGTGAACAAGAACTCTGTGGTGTACATGGAGCCCTCCAAGGAGAACAAGTTCCAGAACGTGAAGAACGACTGTGGAATCGTCAACTTCTCGCCCGAAAGCAGCTCTCCGTGCGGAGAGAGGATGACCATTCCCCGGGCCAAGCTCGGCATGACCAACGGCAGGGGTCTCCACTAGAGAGGCGCCTCCCGACCCCAGGCCAGACGCCTACACCTTGGAGCGAAGCGAGCTCTCGTTTCCAAGGTGATTCATCAAACAATGCACTGTGGGCTGGCTATGAATGCCTCGGGTGGCACCCGCCCATTTCCTGTAACTGTCTTCCTATGTGGCAATGCAGCATAGGGACCTCCAGAGAAGACCAAACAAGTGACTTCTATTGCTTCTATTATTTTTTTTTTATTTTGTACTCCCAATTCATTTAAGTCTGGACTTTGATCATGGCCAGTGAAGTAAGGGAGAAGATAGAAGATTCAAACTAAATCGGGGATGTATGGATGTAGATGGACCATTGGACACCGCCAACCTTGGCTTTGGTGCAGAGAGAACTGTAGGCTGTACATACCAGAGATGGCCTACGATTGGGAACTGAACGTACACACCGTCACTCTTTATTGCCACCCTGGGAACTGGAACCTTGAGATGATGGGGTGACATGCTGGCAGGAGTGGACATGCTGGCAGGAATGGACAGGCTGGCGGTTCGAGGCAGGTTGAAAGTCTGTTATGCTGTCTTAATGCAGCAGTGCTGTGTCAGTAAAAAAATAAATCCATATTCCAAGTTGGATTCAATTGAAACATCCAAGCCTTCACTATCAGATGTCAGTAGCTTTACACACCCACACACCCAAAACTCCTGATTTAGAATGTGTGGTTTCCATCGTAGGTTTTTTGTATATTTTTACAGTATTTGTATTAATAGTTGTAGTGTTATTCCTGGCCTCATGTTTTTACTCTGGGTGTCTCTGTGGTGCCCAGGTTTAAAAAGAAAAACTAAGAAACTAAAAAAATGTAATCACCTCCACCCGCTCCGTAAGCCCAGGAAAAGAAACCGATCATGTCCATGGAGAAGGGGCATCTTCCATTAAATGACGGATTACAATATGCGTGCCCTTCCACAGGGAACACCATGCCAACATACACCGGACCGAGAGATGCATTACATATCTGATGTGGTGTGTCGCTCCTGGAAATCTATCTGCAACACGGTATGTGATAGCATTCGCGCTTTCCACACGGACCGATTCACCCCTGGGCTGTCAACGGACGCAATCGATCCACAACTCCATGCCATGTTTTGGACTCTGGAACTTGAAGAGGATTGCTGGGCGGAAATAGCTTTTACAGCCTCAAGAAAAAAAAAAAAAAGATGAAATGGTGCCAAACAAGTCTTTTGGGGATGTGTTTGACGCCAATCCCTTGTTTTGATATCATTATCACATTTATTTAGACCTGTATGGAGCTACTGTTTTCGCAGAACGCTAGAAAGGGTTGTCACGTCAAACAAAGCTACGATTCCATCGCCTTAATGTTGCTCTTCTTGCCATCTCATGTTTTGATTTGATTTTTACTTCAGCCAATATTAAGAAATATGTGACAAACATAATATATACATTCATTACCCAGATGAACCGATTGTATGTGTTGTACGGCATACAGTTGTCAATGATTGTTATCAACTCCTTATACAGGCGAGCTACTAGTAAATTATATGAAGTGGGGGCGTCGGAGGGGACTCGTTTAGGTGTAAATAAAGTTATACATAAAAAAAACATTGGAACATACATGTTAAAGAGACATAGCACTTTTATTAGGAGCCAGTGTTGTTTGTTGTTTAAGGGTTTTTGTTATGTTTTTCTTTTAGAATGCCCACTGCCGAATACTAAGGGGTTTAAAGACCTACATCGAGGATTTAATACGTTTATGAAGCACATGTAGTTATCAAACCACTCCAGTCAACGACATTGTTGCAGCACAGTCTGGGATTCAAACCCAATCAGAGGGAGGGGGAGGGGAAGTGAAAGAGAGAGGCAGGGTCTGTGTGAAGCATTACAACATCACATCCAGGGTTTTACAGGAGAACTTACATTCAGTTTCCGCTTTGATTTCCTGTTTCTCAATGCGAGACTGCTGCACTGCCAAAAGAATGGCAGGCCATTTACAGCGATGTTCTGTCTGGGTGTTTGGGTAGGTCTGTCCGTTTCAAATCATAACCATGTGCTTTAAAATGAAGAAATGAGTTTGTTCAACCTAACGCAGTTCTCTGTTCTTCTATGTGTTTAAAAGAGGATAGTTTAAAATAGTGGGAGAGAAGATCTTATTTATTTTTTCACATAGCTTTATTTATTAATACTAAACTATAGTTTAAGTTTTGTTTTTTTTCTTTATCTTTTTGAAAAGACAAAAAGAATTTTGGTAGCCAAAGCTGCTGTACATTTTAGACATCGTAAAAAAACAAACATTTACCATTTCTATCTACTATACCCTGTACAAGCTTTATTTATTTCACCGGTGAAAACTCTGTACATATGTTTCCTAGATGCTGAACTGTAACATTTACACCTATTTTGAAAATAAATAAAATGTGTGATACAAAGTGGTCTCTTTGGGCTGCAATGCTCGGATAATCCCGTTTGATCGTTCTGTGTTCCTGTTATCCATGCCAGCTGTTGACATGCATTCTGGAAAAAACGCTCATCTGGCGCTGGCCACTTTCCTTCTGGTATCTCGCTAACCTTTCAGAAGTATTTAGTAGGGGTAGCCATCTTATCTTTATCATTTCTTATCACAAATGTGGGACAGATGAGTAAACCAAAAGACATGTTCCAAGTTGTTTCATGTAGACCACTACACAAGCAATATTAAAAGCAACGAAACATGCAGACTAGACCTTGAACCTAGTTTACCTTTACTATCCCCCCCCCCCCCCCCCCCACACACACACACACACACCAATTTACCAAGTATGGTGGCACTCTCACAGAGATAACAAAGCTTTCTAAGATGTATTCAGTCTTCATTTAGTTCCGAAAGTGCTTTGAAGCTAACAAAATGCACATCGGTTAACTTTTGCTTTGATCGATCAATTGTATTGGCGTGACTGCCAACAGCCTCACTCGTCCAAAGTGAAATTAGCCATAATCCACGCTTGGAAATGGCTCCCACATATGTTTGAATTTAAATCGACCGCATAATGAGTTCAGAGGCTTGAGATTTAAACAGGGTCACAAGTAATTTATTTTCCTAATATTTAGGATAATCACAAGCTTATGAGGTAATATTCCATTTCAGTAGCAGAGAAGGGGAGACTGCTCCAAAGGCCAGCGATGGCAACAGTCGCCATTGTTTTCAAATGACCAGAACCACGACAGAGAGCAAAATGAGGGAAAATACTTATTTATTTCTCACACTTCACATTGTCACTTTTTATGAAAAGTAAAAAAAGATTTAATCGATTGTGGAAAGCTCGTTTTCTATTAAGGCAGTCCAGTCCAGTCTAAACATTATGCATGGAGAGCTTAAAAACACTGAACAAGGTTTTGGTTTAAACACCTGATAGCTGGTACATTCATTGTATATTGTGTATTATTGTATATTAAAGAAGAAAGCTGCTTCGTTATCTGTGCGTGCGTGTTTACCTTTTTTCCCCAAAGGTAAATGTTTTATAACCGTTGCAACAGGATCTGCGTTGTGACGAGCAGCCGGCGCCACCAACCAGTGTGGAGGCTTCGCTCACACACTCACACACTCAGAGGAGTATCTTGTAGTAGTCATCCTTGTAGCTGTACAGCACCACCACAGCCAACCTGTCACAGAACACACAGAGACGGCATCGCTCGGTCAGATCTGGGTTCATGGGTGCAATCATGCGATACGAGAATCGATACACTGGCGAAAAATATCATCTTTTAAATATTTATTATAATTCTTTATTATCATGTTAGTGCATACACCGGGATGCATCGTTATAAGATTGTTTAAAAATATATTGATTATCGCAGTATCGCAATAATATCTGTATCGTGGACAATGTATCGCGTACAGGTACCCTGTGATTCCCACCCCTAACATTAACCGTCAAAGTACATCCATGGCCCGTTGGCCCGTACATCCATCTCATGGAGGGAGATGCAAGAGGAAAGCTCAGGCCCCTCTGTCTTCAATTGCCCCACACAACATCTGTATGTTCCATAGTTGAGCACGCCACGGTCTGAGCGTGCACAATCATGGTTGAGATAATGAAATTAAGCTATGCCGGCCATGAAAGGGCTTTTGTTAGGAAGGCTGATTCTTGGCCGACTTCGTTTCGCCGACTTTAGGATTCCCATACTGCGTCACAATGCATTTTCTTGATTGCGTGCACATTTTACTTTTCCATGTTCACTATATTATTAGGGAGACTACGTCCGTTCATTGTACCGTCGACGTATCCTATGCGGCCTTACTCTGCACATTTCGCGTCTACAATGGGCTCTTTCCCTGAGGTTTTCCTTCAGTTAATTTATCTCGGGGTTCGGGTAACCTTCGACCGAAAGTTCTGTGAAACATTTTTTCAAACATTTGGCTACCAACGGACAGGAATGAATGAGAACGCACACAATAACAGGCTGACACGGCCTGGGAATATACTCTGAGGCTGCGAGCGAGGCCAACAATGCCCCGACGCTGGCTGCATTGTGGGCTGCCCGCCTGCTCTCTGAACACTAATTAAGCGTTTAACGAACTAGCCTTAATTGGCCTTGCTCACGTCAGCGGTAGCAGCACCCATCTGCCCTGAGCTGTCGTGTGTCATGAGTGTGTGCAGCGTTATGATGCCACAGCAGTGTGTCGGAGGGCCCAATAGCTCTGTCCCCCTAAGAAGCCCGGTCGGGGCCAAGCAACGGCGCTTCGCAATGGCCTTTGCCCCACCCCCCTGCTCGTACGGGGCCCTGCCGCGAGTGTTTCCGCATCCCACGCAAAGAAACTGCTCAAACACACACAGAATATCCTCATTGTTCGCCATCGTTCACGACGCTCATTTATCAGTTGGATCCCCCCCGCTCAATGGCGAGCGGAACACACCGCGCCGCGCGCACACACAGGAAATTGCAAACAACTGGCTCTGTGGAGGCTGACGGGAAGCCCGGGTTGAGCGCCTTTGATTCCCTTTGTGGGGACTCCATTCACGGGAGAGAGAATCCATCAAATCCCCTCACCGCTACGTTGTATGGACATTTTTTAAGCGTCACGACACGGAGAGCCCCACGGACAGAGGCTTTGGTTTTGTGAAAAAAGACTGCTGCCTAGGAGATCGCCTACATTACCACCGGCGTGTCCACAACCGCCGTGGTGACGGGCAACACAATAAACAGTGTTCCACGGCACACTGGGTGTATTAATCCTCTAGCGGTTGGGGGGAGGTTAAAAGCCAGACATCAGAAGACCAAACAAGTCCAAATCCCCCTGCAGATTTCACCTCAGGAAATGGGATCAGGTGAGCATTTGATGTTCGACAGGCAGTAGTTATCCGGCTAACGCGGCCTGCTTTGCTTTTTTTCTTTTCTTTTTTAAGTATAACAGGGTCAGTCTTACGCCTGGGAGTCTGTTGGGTTTGTTCAAAGCGTGTGGGTGGCGGGTGTCCATAAAAGGAATGTCTGTGTTCCCCAGCACCCGTCTAAAGCCTTTTCCTCCCTCCTCGCAGACACATCATCATCATCATCATGACCGTTGGGTCCGTACCAGAGACAGGCCTCACTGTTGTGCAGCATGCAGCACAGCCAGACAGTAGCCAGACAAATATTACTACATACCAGTGGAATAACAAGGGGTTTGGGGTTGGGGTGAGCCCAGGGTTAGCAAGGTGGTGTTGGGATGAATGGGAGAATGAACTGTGAACATTTCCTGTGGCCGTTGAAAATAGTAACTCTGTCTTCGCCTCTTCTAGGAAGTCTCCAAGTCCCTTTGAGCAGTTCAAGGTCTTGCTATGATCAAATCCAGGCATTGCCTGCACTTACTTACTTTCCAGTCACTTTTTGTTTTGTCTTATTTATGTAAATTCAAAGTTGATGCCAATAATAGCAGGAGTGGCGATAGGGTCTCCAATTATTTTCAGATTGGTCTCTACTGGACTTAAGCGCTAAGCACAAGCACGACGTGTCGATGAGCCCACTCAAAAAGACCCACGTACTCACTTCTTCACCATCTTGAGGCGGTGGATCTCGTCACAGATGGACTTGAGGTAGCGCTGTTTGGGCAGGCGGGACAACAGATGGCTGACGCTGATGTTGAACTGATCCTCGCTCTCGAACTGAGAAGAGAAAGGGATGTTAGCAGATGACCTGGAGGTTGAGGGTTCCATCCCTCCCTGGAAGCACCCTGGAGAAGAGGCCTATCCTCTAGCTGCTTCTGAGCAGAAGGCCTGTGTCTCAATACGCATACACTGGTAAAAATAGCTTAGAATTACTCAATTAATGAATAAACATGACAGAAACCGTCTAAATAGAGAGTAGAATTTGTAGTGGGTTCCATTTTTACTTAGCATTTTCAGTCTCCATATGTTCTTTCCAAAATATCTCTAGATCCGATATTTTTTCGCTCTATTCCATAAATATATTATATATATATTTCTCTGCTTCCAAGCAGCTGACAAGACTTGGCCACTTCTAAAAGCAGGCTTTTCCTGTCCGACCTGGCTACATAGGGTATTGTCATGTGTGTTTTATATGCATATACATTTATATAAATAAATACACAAGAGGTACAGCTAATTCTACGCCTTCTCACACAGTTATGTCATGGAAAACGTAATCTGTCTTTGTGTTTTTCACCGTTTAACAGCCCCCGGCTCCATCCGCCTTTTTTAATAAGTCTCTCCGATGGAAAGCAGCAGTATAGCGGGTGTCGTTCAGCTCAGGATTTTGGAATGTGAACATTAACACCTATTCAGGGCGTGGTGTTCAGACTGAGCGCTTTTTTAACTGGCCTGTGCAACATGCTGCCTGGGGCCGTCTGTCTGTCTGCGTGCGTCGGGACAATAAAGCAGACCGCTTTGGGAGGAAACCGGGCCGTTTATGTCTGCCGTCGGACCGAGAGGTGTTCCCCAAACTCCCACTCAACAGCCCTGGGAACGTACTGTACATTTTGCAACCCGGGATTCCCTCTTCCCGTGGAGAGCGAGAGAGGGAATCCCATTGTGTTCCTTCCTCGTCCCTCCACCCCTTCCTTCATTGACTGCACCGCAGGGGGAAAACCAACCTCCAGAGCCAGGAAGTTGATGAGTGTTTCCTTCTGCAGGTCCACCTGTGGACGTAAACACAGGAGAACAATGAGGGAGCTGGACACAAGCGGAGCACGGCCCAGCCTTATCGCAATGCTGCATTACATTCCACCGACGGAGCGGAAAAGGCACCACCAACACTGTGCTTTCTGCAGGAAGTTTGTTAGCGATGCCCTCCTGGAGATAAGCTGCTACTGCTGCAGCGAGCAAACAACCAGTAGCTTACCGCACGCACGCACACACTGTACCATCAGAACATTCTGTTCCTTCATAAAATAAGAAATGTGGGGACGAAAGCCAGGGATATACTTCAAACGACAGGGGGATGAGCTTGAAAAATATGTTTTTGGATGAAAATGGGCCACAGTTGGCCAACAAACTCAAGTGAAACATTTCTAGGGTCGAGGCCAGAGAATGAGGTGAGCTGGTGGAAGCACTAAAAGCAAGGATGAGCACTGGTTGTTCATTATATCATTCATATAATGTGCTGAAAATGATATGAATATCTATGTTTAACCATTCACAAGAACAATTTGTCAAATTAAGTATTCTTGGGATGAGTAAAAAGTTCACCCGCTTTCACATCGATATTTCAGAAAGCTGAAGTATCTCAAAGGCTTGAACCCAAGACAATCGTAAAACTTATTTTCAATGTTTTTTGTTCCCAACGGAACCAATTACAACAGAAATTTGACTTCAGACGAAAACGCCAGCAGCCATAATTTATATAAATGATGACTCTGTGCTGGGAAAGCCAATGTTATGGTATGGTTGTTTTTCCAATATAGTTGTGAACGATAGATAGTTTTGTATTGTTTATGTTTGATTAATCTGTATTACTAAGCCACTGATGCCATCTCTAACGGGCATGGAACATTTAATGGGAAAATAAGACGGCATATTTTCCCTAAGAATACTTTACTGCAAATCGTCCATGAAACTATAAATAAACAGATATATTCGTTACAGGCAGTGAAAGGAGAATAACTATCAAAGATTTATGCTATTCATTCTCTGCGATTTCACATATGCATTCTAGAGATAAGGCGGGGAAAATAATTGTGGTGGGAAAGGAGTGGTCGGACGGGAGTTCAAAATGATGCACAAATAAAAGACTTACGGCCAGAACTTCGATGTCGCTGTTCTTGTTCTGCAAATTGCTACCAAGAGTCTGCAATCTGGATTGGATCTGAGAACAAGAAAGAAAGAAGAGAGAAGGAGCCCAGAGGGGAGGAAGAAAGGAGAGAGAGAGAGAGAGTGTGTTCCCATGATGAAGACAGAGCAGTGGAAAACAACATCAAAAAATAAAAGAATCTTAAGCCTGCCTATCCTCCTCCTCCTCCTCCTCCTCCTCCTCCTCACAAGTCAAAAACGCTGTCTGTGACCAAAATCCCAGAGAGAGCGGGGAGAGACGAACCAGACGGAAGTGGGCAAGAGACAAGGACGAGAGCTAGCCAGCCATGAGGAGAGAGAGAGAGAGAGAGAGAGAGAGAGAGAGAGACCTGATATTTGCAATCAATCTTGACAAAGAGGACAGAGGAGTTGCTGGCAGTGAGAGTAATATTCCATCATGAGATCTTAAGGCTCCAGACGGTTCTCTCACTCTCTCCGTTGGTCTCACGCTGTGTTACGGGACAGGACCTGGCTCACTGTGTGTGTGTGTGTGTGTGTGTGTGTGTGTGTGTGTGTGTGTGTGTGTGTGCCTGTGTGTGTGCGTGCGCACCGACCTGGGTCTCATAGCGTCGCCTGGCACTGGAGGGGACCCTCTCCTGGCTGATGACGTTCACATTCACCGTCCCAATGCTCCCATGCTGCTCTGATGAACCTACACACACACACACACACACACACACACACACAAAAGTACTCTTTAACCGCCATCCCTCCTGATGTCATTCTGCTGAAGGCCATTGTTACATTTTCCAGGAAAACCTGTTGCTTTCAACAGCGAACCGCAAGGCCAAGGCCACGCCCATACCCCAGAGGACGACTACGAAAGCGGCCCTGTGTTTAACAATTGTTCAGACCATTAAAGTGTGGCTATGTGCATGTGTCTGAAGGGGGAATTGTGCGGCGCAGCAGTGTGAAATCTCACACTTCGGAATTTAAACAATTCTGGGGCTCATTGAGAAAGTCACTCCGGAAAACGACCGGTTCAGTCGGTTCAACGTCTGAAAATAGAACGTCAAACGGGCACACATCTCCTCACAAATACCCGCTGTCGTACATACGCAGCCAATTCATTTGCCGCAGTACAACCGTGACCTTAACGTTATTCAAACGTTCCTTATAGTGGTGATTTGAGATTTCACCTCAAGTGTATCCAGATCTTCAGCCCCCCCCCCCCGTGACCTTCACCCTGGCGGTGTAAACACTGTGCTCATAGATGTTCTATATGTCTGGCATTGGGAGCACCAGGGTAGGGTTCAGCAGGGCTGCCCACGGCATTACCTGAGGAGTTGGGGATGGACCCTTTAGGGTTCTGGAGCGAGATGCCATCACAGGTTTCCCTAGTGGGCGTGTGGGTGGAGAAAGGGGTGAAAATGTGAAAGGCATCTCGACAAGCCATTATCTTCCTGCTCTCTTTCAATTCAAAGTCACACTGTGTGAGATTGGGCCCATCCTAGTTAGTCGCTAATCTCGGATCCAGAAGTTTGACGATGCTATAACCGAACTTCTGGAGGGGAGAGCACACCCTAACTAACAAAGACAAATAATATCAACAACAAATATATCGCTGCATTTTTTACAATGTATTTCTACAATGTATCTCTACATCTTCTACAATGTATTTCTACATTTTCTTCAATGTATTTCTACAACAAATTAATTTTATTTGAGTTGAAATGTTACACATTGGGACGTCCAGCGAGGTGTACATTAGATGGGGCAGACGCGCCGCTTGGTTACCTGCCGTTCCTCTCCTCCAACAACCTGGTTCGGTACTTCTGGAGGACATGGTCCACCAGGTCGCCCTCCGGAATGCGTTTCTCCGACTGTCTGTCCTTCTCCAAGGACTTCACCTGCGGACACATGAAAAGGTTTGGTACTCCCTCCTCAAGTGACGTAGCTGCGGTGACATCTCACACATAACCGCGAGGTGCCAACGAGCACTGCCGACTGCATGCCGTCTAACTCCAACCTTCTCCCTGCCTTAGTCCAGGTTCTTGTTTGGCACAGCTTTGAAACGTGTGGGCGTGCCTACCTTGATGTAGTTGCCCTCCTTATCAGAAACCAGAGCCATGGAGGTGATGCCAGCCTGCCTGCACTGCTCCAACAGCGTCTCCTGGGACTACAACAGACACAAGGGGAAAAAAGCAAACAACATGACATTCCCACCGAGTGTGGAGTTTCCTGCTGCAGCCAATCATACAGAGCCTCGCTCCGGTTGTGGGGGTGGGGGGAGGGGGGGGGGGGGGACACGCTTCGCTATGGTGGTCCGCTGAGGGGAGCATGCTTGGCAGGCTGCCATTTTCTGCGTGCAGTCCTCAGAGGGCGCCGTGCGTGCGTCCGTCCGTCTGTCCGACACATGGAATCCAGTGTGGACAGATTGAACACAGTGTGCCAATAGTATGCCAAGAAGGGGAAGACGGGGAAGGAGGGATGGGGGGGGGGGGGGCTAGTACGCAATTGTCCAGGGGTGTCATCATCGCCCCCCCCCCCGGTGGGTGACGTGAGCGGATGTGTCCTTCAGAAAGCCTAATTCAATTGGAGAAACATCCAATAAAAAGCCAATTCCCGTTGTCCCCAGTCGCAACACTGACGTGTTGGCCGACCCAGAGACACACGGACGGCAGACAGACGCACGCTTGGCTGCAGCCCTTCCATTGGAAACATCAGAGCATGTAAAGGAGAGTAATGCCGGCCATGCGGCGTCCTGTTGCTCAACGGGCACGGTTGGCGGGCTGGGGCTTTCTCCTGGAACCGGTGCACACAGACGGCACCCCGTGCCCCTGTGCCAAGGCCTGCCTGTGTGTGTGTGTGTGCGTGTGTTTGTGTGCCCAGCTCAGTGCAGTGCGCTCAACCATGTCAAATGTGGCTGTGTGATTTATCCCGCTCAGACACCGCCAGGCGTTTGCATCTGGCCACTCCGTCACACGTCTGACCGAGTGGCACCGAACAAGCCCTGCACTGTGTGTGTGTGTGTGTGTGTGTGTGTGTGTGTGTGTGTGTGTGTGTGTGTGTGTGTGTGTGTGTGTGTGTGTGTGTGTGTGTGTGTGTGTGTGTGTACACATGTGCGTGTGTGTCTTCCCTTCACGCTTGCACCGAAGCGTCACCATTTCTGGACAAAGAAAACAAGTAAGAGAACTCAATAAAAGCAGGTTAGCCGGCGTTGCCCGAAGGCACGCGGGCAGCTTGGGGCCACATGTCTCCTTGGCTTCATAGCGTAGCTGAGGTTGGTTCCAACCAGTGTTTTGTTTTAGATTTTCTTGAATCAGTTTATATTTGAATTGTATAACTGTATTATATTTAATTTCCAGTGATATTGAATAACGTTTCATTGTAGTTTTAGTTTTATCTTCAGGAGTTCTGTGTCTCTGCTATTTCAGTATCAGTTTTGCTATAATTATTTTATTTCTTTATAAAAACAAATCATTATATCACCGCTGGCCTGCTCCATCAGAGTATTTACAGATTCCAACTTATTGAATTGATCCAGGTCTTGGACCACAGAGGTTAGCTTAGATTAAGGCCAAGTCTCACCTCGCAAATGCAGTGAATTGTAAACAGGAACCAAAAAAGGCTGATGTTAAACGTATGAATCATCTGTCTATTCCCTTTTAAAGTTCAGTTAATTGTTTCTGCAGAGCCACATTGAGTTTCTATTTCAGTGAACAGAGGGCTTTCTCCAACAGCTTTCGTCGATTTCAGTTTCAGTTCTGGTGAACCACAGATCACACCGGGTCCAGCCTTATACATGCTTGGTTTCCACGCACTGAGGCCAATGAAAGGTCCAAGAAGCGTCCCGAGAGGTCAAGGCCTGGCATGGAGGGGGTTCACTATGAGTAGACCACCCCACCGCTCCGCCCCCGGTCCACCCCAACGTGCGGCCGCGGTTCAAGGGGATCCAGGTCCATATCGTCCACCTAATGTGGGCCTGGAAGGGATGGCCTCAAGGGCCGAGCTGCCTGATGGTCCCAGGAGCCCAACGTCTCCCGTTTCGAGCCAGGAGGAGATATTTTTGAGGGATTTGGGGGGGGGGTTACCCCCTGGTGTTCTTTTACTTAATATATGTCCAATTATGTGCAACAATGAAAACAGCGAAACCAAAGAAGGTCATAAATGGAAAAGAGAGAAGAGAGAGAGAGAAGATAGAAGAGAGAACGAGAGAAAGAGAGAGAGAACAATAACAGGTTCTAGTGAGGGACGGATTAAAGGAAGAAAAAAATGAAAAATGATAGGACTTTAGAATAATCACAGGTGGTGGAAAAAAGAAGATGCCTCAGCAGAAATACAAAGCCAGGGACTGGGGGAGGGTGGGGATGCTGTAATAACACACCACTTACAGACAAACACACACACACTGTCACACAAACATGGAGAATTTGACAGAGCTGTGGCATCGGTTCCTTGGAAGATCCTAGCCCTTTACCGGAGAGCGACAAATAACTTTGCTTGGACTGGTCGAGATCTTTCGTGATTATTCCCCAATCATCCCTTGGTTTTTTCCGCAACTCCAAAACACACACACAGTAAAATTTAGCTCAGTTAAAGACAACTCATTACTTCAGCTCTCCATAAGGCCTCTTAATCCTCCATTACCGCTAACCACAGAACGAGGGGCACACTATTCGGCTGTCTACCGCTTCAGAATCCAACCATGATTACAATGGTGCGCCCTCTGCAGGAGAAGTGCTGTCATTACTCAACAAACAGGACACATGGTTTGAGGACCTTCCTCCATGTGGTTGAGGTCCACGTTATTATTAATAATAACCACCATGGCAGTAAGTATGTGTATCTGTGGCATATTGCAATGAACGGTTCCACAAATGGCGCCCATAAGGCCCAGTGTGCTAAAACCAGTGCTTTCACCGTGTCTATATGTGTGATGTCTTCACATTGAACCGCTCGCCAGGGGCGCAAAAAATTGTGAGCCATATTGGTGCTATTATTCCCTCCCCTTGTTTCTGGTGCTGACCGGTGTAGAATGCCTAACCACCTGACAGACCACCTGTGGTGGGCATTCTGGAGCAAGACCCCAGCATGCACCTGCCGGATGACTCCTTTAAAATAGATTGTGTCTTATAACATGCGGACGATGAGGATGAGGATGAGGATGACGAGGGAGATCAAGAGGAAGAGGACGAGGAAAATGAGGAGGATGATGACGATGACGATCGCGCGAGCACCGACCTGCGAGACGTCGTAGGCGATGTCAGCGGGCACGCCGGCGCCCCACAGCTTCTGGACCACGGTGATGGCGCGAGGGACGGAGATGTGGCCCACCGGCACCACCAGCACGTCACAGGAGCTCATCACCGGCTGGCAGACAGAACAACAGCACGGCTGAGTGGCGGTTTACAATTTAGGGCGAGATGCTTTTATCCAAAGTGACTTGCAACGGTTCTTACACGCATGCACACACCGACGGCGGAGTCGCCCCATGCAAGGTGACTGCAAGCTTGTCGGGAGCAGCTAGGTTTAAGGTCTCTTGCTCAGGAGCCGGGGATCAAACTAGCAACCCTTCCGGCTACAAGAAAACCCGCTCTGCCGCCTGAGCTAAGCCGACCCCCCCGAGTGCCAAAGGAGACACCCATGCTAACCAGACACTGTATTGGGATTTTGCAAAAGCAACGGAGCGTTGTGTTGTGACATCTTTGTCGCAACACAAAATCCATGTAAACATATTTACATTTGTTTTGTTGTTATCTTCATAGAATGCTCAAATGCTGTCCTGTGGTGAGCTGTTCCACGAACCAGGGCGACCGAATAAGCACTGCTGGTGCTCCCGTCATATTGCAGGAAAAATATAAACCTAAAATAACTTGCAGTGAAGCGAGGTGGAGTGATGATAGTTATTAGCATGTCGCTAAAAGTGGCAGAGCCTTGGGCCAAAAGGCATCATTAAAGTTGAAAACCTGTCTGCTGCACCTTCATTATAAATAATGATGAATATCAGAACAGTGCGTGCGTGCGCGTGCGTGCGTGTGCCTGTAAGCTCACCGGCTCCTCCATGCTGGCCATGGCAGCACACACTTTGTCCAGGGCCACACTGGCCCCTACTGCAGTCGGGGCCGGGGTGGTGGAGGCTGGCCCACGGAACTCCAGCACCTGCCAATCAAACACAATCAATACAAGATTGATTGATTGATTGAAAATTTATTTCGAACATGTGAAAGAAAAACAGAAATATCATACAAAAAATAATGATGTTACACAAAATAGAAAGCATAATTAGATACCTGAATGACAAATACTTCAAAAAAAAAACCAAACACAAAGACCTCACGTCAGACAGGACTCCTGGACCAGCTGCCGTGGCTTTACCGCCTGGGTTATAAACGCGTTGTGGAGAGCGGCCGTTTAAGGCGTTGGCCAGATGTGGTCCACGTGTCGTTGCTCCCCAAGAGTAAACGTGAAAGCAACATGTCTGATAGTGGCAGTAAAAAGTTTAAGCACTGCAGCATCGTTTTACAAGACACTGGTGTGTCAGTGATCGCTCCTCCCCGCCAGGCCACAGACCCGGCGATACGAGGCTGCTGACTCAACGTTTGAGGGTCTGGGGCGGGGAATCTGGGCTGACGTCGGCTGTGATTGTGGTGCATTGGGGGGGGGGTCTCAAGAGAGGCGTTTTGAGGACCCCCATAGTGTTAGCCTAACGCCAGACAGCAGACAACATTCACATTCATTTTCTCGTATTTGAGGCGTGGTTTATGAATGCCTGGAGCCGTTTATTGGGCGCTACGAATGTCTATCATCTGAGTCTGTACGTAGCTCATAGCCAATCATAGCCAATCAAAGCCTGTTGCTAGCAGGGCAAAGACATCCTTCTTGGTAATGTAAGATTTTAACGCCGAAAGTTGCTCTTTTTTCAAAATAAACTTGCGTTCTAAACTACTTAGAACACTATAAGGCTGCATCGAAAGGTAACTTCGCGTCTGCTGCCATTTTGGATCCGTAAACTACAAGCTCCGGTGTGTCACATAGACGTCGTCATCGTCTTGCCGTCCCTCCCCGTTCTGTGTTTGGTTCCCTATCTCAGGCGAAAATCAGATCCATGGAATCCAGGCTGCCTAGCAGCGCAAAATGAAATCGCGCGCAAGGCAGCATGGGTATACCCAGGCTACCCTAGAGTGGTAGCGGGTGGGCAAGGATTTTTTTAAACATGTTTGATATTATCGACTGTACTGTACTATACTGGAATACACGAACGTACACAAATATGCCGTTACTTAAAATGAATGCAAATTATGTTATCCTGGCCAGGATGAGCTCTTTCCGGTCTATGGGAGTGGTTGAGAATCCGCTCGATTGGCAAGTTTTCAGAGACGGCTAGGAGGATCTGGTAGAAGAGTTTCATGTGTGGAACCCCTCTCCATGTTCCACAGATGAAAACCCTGCTACCAGAATCTCTGTACAGACCACTGACCCGACAGCAAGGCAAGAGCGATCGCCAAGGCCAGTCGGTCTCTCGGTGATCACTCCTGCCACTCCGGCGATCGTCCAAAGCAGTCGCACCACCGACTGCTTTGGGCTGATACCTGTCGGGTGGCTGGTGTGTACAGTGTATGTCCGCCCCCTGACTCTCGCCTAGGCGGTAGGAGGCTTTAGGATAAGGGGTTCAGCATCTTGCTCAACGGTGCCTGCAGGTATAAGACACGCAGAGAGCAGTGTTCCATCTGTACAAGAGATGCTAGAGGAGGTGCTCACCAGGTGGTCGTAGCGTCCCCCCGCCGCCACGATGTCCGCCACCGTGCGCTTGCGCTTGCGGATGAACGCCACAAACTGGAAGATGACCCCGGAGTGGTGCTGGACCTTGTACACCAGCCCGAGGTTCACCACCACCTGTGAATGACGACAAACAGACATCAAACAAAACAGGACAAAAGATCAGCTAAACAGAAAACCACTTTCGGATGGCAAATATAAAACGAAGCGCTCAACTGTTCAACCTTCATGATGTTAATTGACGTTAAGCCCCGCTAACGAATCAGTGACTCCGCCCCCCACAGATTCGGATCATTTTTACTGTCTCTGCGTTACACTTTCTCCCTCATTTTATATTCACAAATGATTTTCTTTTTTTCATATCAACGTGCGATTGTGGTTGGTATTTTTAGACTTTGCACTGGGCCAATATCCTTGCGTCACGTGCAAACTTAGCCTGCGCTAAAACTCCACTGAAACATGAGGATGCCCACCTGCAGCTTGACGCCGAGCCGCTTCAGCAGTGCCGTGAGCTCCTCCAGGTCCTTGTGGCCCTGCTTGGCCAGCTGGGTGACGGCCGTCTTCTGCTTGGTCAGCGAGTGCAGCAGCGGCGCCAGGCTGGCCAGGTCGCCCTTCTGCTCGATGTACTTGTAGAGCGTCTGCACCTGCACGCCACAAACAGCGTGAGTCTCACTCAAAACAGCCCCAGGGGGAGATGTTAACACAGGGGCGTGTTTCCACAGCCGCAGGGACCACACTCACGCTATTGGTCGACAGTGACATGTTGCAGAACTTGGCCTCCACTTCCCTTTTGGTCAGCTTCTCACTCTTTGAGGGGGGGGAGGGGGGGGAGGGTTCAGAAAGGGAAACAAGGGGTCAAGGTTACACAGCGGTTATATAATGGTCCTGATCACCGTGGCGGGCGGGGTCAGTCTTGGCTTGGCTCTGAGAGATTATGGATACGGCACTGCAAACATCTGGGGCGCAGGTGTGTGTGTGTTTGTGTGTGTGTGTGCGTGTACTGACCATAGCGTCACACAGTATGTTGGAGGCGTGGCTCAGCTTGTCCTCAGGCACGCCGCTGTGGAGCAGGATGGCTTTCAGCAGGCTGGTGTGGTTCAGGTAGATGTTGTAGTTCCTCTCCTGCGGTCAGGAGAAACACCAGGCTTGAACTTACCCAAACCGGCCCCCGATATCACTCCCTCACCAAGCGACACACCAATAACCACTTCCTGTACCATACTCTCAGTGTGAGTGAGTGAATGGGTGTGCGTGTGTGTGTGCTTGTGCGTGGGTGTGTGCTTGGATGTGTGCGTGTGTGCGTGCGTGCGTTCATGCGTGCGTGTGCGTGTGTACACAATGTGTCCCTCGACCCCTTCTCCGTGACTCTCCTCCTGGGGTGTTAAAAGCCTCCACCCAAACAGTTTGCAAACACATGCATACCACATTTCCATCTTTCTATCCAGTGTCCTCACACATTTTACAGGACAAAGTACATATTTCAGCGATCATGTAATGGACGAATATTTAGATATTCGGCCATTAGGGATTTAGATCATTTTATGTTTTGGGTCAAAAGCAAGTGAGGTTCTAGCATCGCACCACACTTATTTTGGGAGCCGCGTCATCAATCACAAGACGTCAGAACGCATCGTTGGACGTCGCGTCATTAATACTCTGAAATATTTAGAGGACTTCCTAAATAGAAGGAAATAAAGTGTAACCTTGTCTCAGGAAAACTTTGGCCTGCATTAGGAATGCTCAGTAGCACGCATGCCGTGCTGAGCGTGGGCTACGGCGACGGGACCGGAGTAGTGATAGGAGCTTTGGGGGGCCTTAAGGGGCCTTCAATGCTGACCTGCAGGGCGGGGAACTCCTGGATGATCTCGGAGATGGTGTAGATGACCTCCGCGTCGGGGAGCAGGCTGTTGGTGACCGGGGAGACGATGTCGAAGGCGCACTCAAGCAGCTCCCTGGGGTGGGCGCGGTCGTGCTTCCGTGGCCGGAACACGCGCTCGATGCTGTACCTTCGGGAGGCCGAGAGAGGAGGAGGAGGGAGGGAGGAAGAGGGGGACCGGGGCGCCGGAAGGAGAAGATTCCTGAATCTCCTTACTCACTCGATTTAACACTGCAGACAGCAGCAGCTATTATTATATCTACATTATTGTGGATTTTCTATTATTAAAGCACAATGGATGAGCTAATTAACGTCACATTAACATCAATTGAGTGCTGAAACCGTACCTCTTCAAGTTGGTGATTTTAATGCGCGCAACGTATCTTGCGAATGCCATCTGCAGGGGGGGAAAGGGAAGAGAAACCCATTAGGGAACCCGGATCAAAGAGGACGCCGGGTACCGCTGGAGGGACCCCTCACAGCGCTGCCAGCCAGGCTGTAATCAATCATTTTGTGGAAACAGCCATTTAGTCCTCTGGCCTTCCTGAAGGAGCCCAGATCTGAGGAGCTACTGCTGATTGCAGGCTCACACTCTCCGTGTGTGTGTGTGTGTGTGTGTGTGTGTGTGTGTGTGTGTGTGTGTGTGTGTGTGTGTGTGTGCGTGCGTTCATGCGTGCGTATGAATGTATGTGTGTGAGTGCGTGCGCTCCTCACTCGGAGGTCATAGGGCAGTGTAACCAGCATGCCGCTGTGGTCCATGAAGCAGGCCAGCTCGGTGCCCTCGTACAACTTCCTGTTCCTGGGAAGGAGCAGGGGGGTTTGGACACGCACAGCACCTGGAGATACAGGAGTTCTCACACACACACACGTACACAAACACGCACACACACACACACACACACACACACACACTTTCCTTGTTATCCTGAGGTCTGTGCACGCACACACACGCTCACTATGATGCTAAATTGACACCAGGATGTCCAACGACATTTCCATAAGATAACACAACCCTCGGCCCCCGGGGTACAGATGTGAGCCACGGGTAGGTACAGGGGGAAACGTGCGGAAACAAATGGGTGCAGCTGGGTGTCATCAGTGAGGAGCGGGGACTGAAATAGCCACGGCTGGCTTCACCTGCGCCTCTCCTCCCGCCCCCCCCCACCCCCCCCAACCCGTCACACAATGTGGGGCCTGTTCTGGAGCCAAACGCCGCAG
Organism: Pollachius pollachius; assembly: GCF_949987615.1. Lineage (NCBI taxonomy): Eukaryota > Metazoa > Chordata > Actinopteri > Gadiformes > Gadidae > Pollachius > Pollachius pollachius. The sequence continues at coordinate 13,832,154 of NC_136948.1, read as the reverse complement.
CAGATGGCTGATCCAGGACTGCAACGAGACCCAGAGCCGCACAGCGGGTCAGGAGTCCAGGTGGGCCCCAAACACACACACACACACACACACACACACACACACACACACAAGCGTGCCAACATAGCATGTGTGCATGTTTATGTGACGCGCACACACACACACGCGCAGGTGTTCATGCGATGCTCACACACACACACACACACACACACACACAGAGTATGTCAACAGTACGCGTGTGCGACTAGCAGGGGACTGACCGTGCTTCTTGAAGGTTCTGGTGATGGTTTCGTACACATACTGTTGCAATTTGGCGCTGTAGAAATGGAAGCTGCCCTGGAGGAGAAGCGAGCAAACAAACAAAGGCTCTGTCAGAGGGACGCAGCAGAGAGGACGGCCGCAGGGCTCGCCGCTAACCGCCAGCCTGGCCCTGCATCGGACCGGGCTACCAGCCCTGGTGAGCGAGGGATAACACACGGGAGGACCAGGAGAGGCTCCACTCATGAATGTGTCTGCAGTGACACCTAGAGGTGAAGGGGAGTAACGACACTGCTGGGCTTATAAGAGCTTCATGCTGGGTGGTTCCCTCTTTTCTGGTCTGCTCGTCAGTATTAGAGCAATTATTCTCAAAAAAAGAATCAACATTAATTAGTCATGTTGATTGTGCAAAAATGCTCTCTGTCACCACATCTCACAGTATGCAGAAGTATACGTAGATTAACCCAAAAAAGTTTCCTTTTATTATTTATGCAGAAAGCAATTATGTATATAATTTTATTACTTCTTGAATTTTTTACTTCATTTAGAATTTTGAAAAATGTTTTATTTTTTTAAGGATGCATTTCTTAAGGACAGACATCCTTTCATAAACGCTCGTTATCCGAATCGAAACAGTGAACCTCTATGTGGACGGTCAACACCGCTAGTTTACAAACAACAACAACAACAAAACCCTTCCAGATCGCCCCCCCCCCCCCCCCTCCCCACCTTGTCGTGGTCCATGTCGTAGGCGTAGTCCATGACGGGCGTGGTGTTCTGGGCGAACAGCTGGCCCACCATGGAGCGGTAGGCCTTGCCGTTGACGTTGGCCATGGTGTGCTGCAGCACCTCGTGAAGCTCCGACTCCTCCATCAGGGGCGGGGGCAGCAGCTCGCTGCGCAGCAGCTCCTGGGCCGTGGGCCGCAGCGCCGGGTCGTGGTTCAGGAGCCACAGCATCACCTTCCTCTGGGGGGGGGGGGGGAATGAATGCAGCTTTCTTCACTATAGGTCATAAGTCCGCTTTTGAGTAGTAGGGGGAAAAAAGCAGCATTCATTGATTCCCTTTCGCGTCATCCTAGGACGGCAACGTGTATTGCGGTCGCACCGGATTGTAAATATTTCTGGAACAGGAGCAGGAATAACTTCTTCAATATAGATATCACGCCATGATATAACATTGGATTTTGTCTCGAGATCGTTCTCTCCTTAGGCTACAGGATTTAAAGAAAAGCCAAAGACAGTGTTTGAGCTGTTCCCAGCCAACGAAGGCTTTTCTGGGGGGAAACATTTTAATCGTTGAGTGGGGGGCTATATTAACTGGTCAGGTTCAGGGTATCTCTCTCCTGCACAAGCCCCCAGCTGCATCAGATCTGGGGGTCGAAGATTACGTTTTTAACTTACGTGTTCATTGCAGTGGAGGTTTGGACCACGACCCCCCCATAGCATCACTAAGTAACCCACTTCATTACTTTTCCTTGAGAGTAATGAATTCCTTTAGAGTTTTGTTTTAATTTAAGGGGGGGGGGGGGGGTGGGGACTGTTGTTAAAACCCCTAAATTGCTTCCTTAAATAAATCCCCTGATTATCGAGGATAGAACCCGGCACGTGATGACTGTACTGCCGCCATGTGGCCTGTGGTCGGCCGAGCTCCACGGACGCTACGCGGCGCGACCGCCACGCTAACAGACTAACGAGGGGCTCGCCGCGCACCTGCATCCCCGTCTCGTACTGGTCGAAGTCTTCCGGGAACTCAATGGCCTCCTGTTGAAAGACAAAAGAAGGACATGTGGTGAACAGCCACGAGCCCGCCTCCCACCATCCACCCCCCCCCCCCCCCCCCCACCAGAAGGGTACGGTGGAGCCAGGAGACTGACCGTGCGTAGCTGGCCAATCACGGAGATCCGCTCGGAGCCGGTGGTCATGGGTCGGTAGGACATTTCGAACAGGATGATCCCCAGGCTGAACAGGTCCACTTTCTGGGGGACGGAGCAGACACGGGGGGACGGAGAGGACACCGGAGCGTTGTTAGGCTTGCGGAGGGTTAATGAGGCGGAATGCATGAGCGCTTTGGGAGGGGATTAGGAGTCATGATGGAGCATGTGGGACGGGGCACTCCAGCTCTCCATATCGCTGCTGGGCCTCGGGAAAACCTCCCCTGTGCTGTGAGTCACGCATGTACGCTGGTTCCCTGGTGGTCCAGGGGTGAGGAGTCAATACTCCACACATCGCCCTAGGGGGGATTCCTCATCAGGGAACATTGACGTCCTGAAGCTCCCATCTGGGATTGATTAAATGTCTGTCTGATCTATTAACATAAGAAATACGACATTCTATAATAAACTGACTTTGTAGCCGGGGTTGGACGCGGTACCTGGTTGTAGGTGGCTTTGGCGTTCCCCTGGACCTCTGGGCTGACGTAGAGGGCTGTACCCACCATGCCGGTCATGTTGCCTGGCAGGGCAAAGACGGAACAAAAGCATTGCAGCCGGTCAGTAAACACAGCAGAGCCCTGACAGGGTGTTACCGCAGAGCGGATAAAGGAGTGGGTGTAGTCTTGTTGGTTACCTGAAGGATCCGACTTAGGCATCACCGCAGGGCCAGTCTCCTCCAGCTCCAGTTTACCTGCAGCCTGGGGACCAGTAACCAGGAGATGGATATTAGCAACCCCTAGTGGTGTAAGTAAGACTGGACAATTCAATATTATCGTTTAAATTCAGATCAAGGTATAATATTTGTATATTCATACATTATAATTATGTTTATCTCATACGTTCTGTAGGGTTGTGTGGTCTGCGTAATTCAGTTTTTCAGCCATCTTAATCAACTGATAATAAGTTAGGGCTTGTGAGTGTATACAACGATTATGATTCATGGCTCTGTTCTATGGATGAAATTGAAAAACTTGATTGATTGTATGTTTTAATTAATAATTCAAATATAATTAAGACAGATATATATATGTGTAGTGTATATTAATAGCAGGCAGCCTATCCATCCTACCACATTAGCTCTGTGGTCAGTGGCCAGGCCAAAGTCTCCTATCTTCACATGGTCCTGGGAGTCCAGGAAAATGTTGACTGGCTTCAGGTCTCTGTGGATCATACCCTGGTGGAGAGGAGGAGGGGATGGAGGAGAGGAGTGTAGGAGAGGAGAAAGGGAGAGAAGTAGAGCAGAGATGGAGAAGAGTAGTGAGAAAGTCGTGAAATGTGTGTTAATGACAGAGCCACCTTAAACCACCTAATCTAAGACAAAGGATAGAATCATGATAACCAAATGGTTCAAACTGTACATTATGCATTAAAAAGTCACGCTAATTCTGTGACAAACCTACACTGTTTTAATTATGCTCAATTCAAACTGATTATCGCACGTTTTAATAAAATAACTGAACCCGGGGCTTCGGTGAAAGCGAGCCTCTCATTCCGGTGTACGTTGACTAAACCCATTCCCCAGGGGGATCCCTCCCCAGGCCCAGAATTAACACTGAAGGCCTCCTTGACAACCCATCTGTGTTATGTGGTATGAAATTATCAAAGCATATCCCATGTAAGATGAAAGCAAAATCGTGTAATTTTGCTGGCGGAGCATGAGAGGGGAATGAACCCGAAGCAGACCTCGACTTAACCCCGCGGCGTTCTCCCGCCGCACACGCCTCTCCTGATCTCACATGACACCGTAAGCCAGGCACTAGCTATTCCCCCGTCTCTTAATTCATCTCACTCCACGCCGCGTCCGCCACGCAAGGGCTGACTAGAAACAGAGGCGCTCGCTTCGACTTCACACACTTCTGGCGGCGTGTTACCGTGTTTCAAACCCATCTGTTTGACACTAGAGGGGGCTGGGCACACACACAGAGACACACACAGACCTGCTCGTGGATGTACGCAAGGCCGTCCAGGATTTCCCTGAAGAGCCTCCACAGTCGGCTGCTGTCCTCGTGCAACCCCTGGTCGATGGTGTCCCTCAACGTGCTCTTCTCGCAGTACTCCATCTGTGGGGTGGTGGTGTTGTTATTCAGTTGTTATTTCATTAGGCCAACGAGCCCCTCTAGTGGTGAGTGGGTGGTACCGCAGCCCTACGGGCGTGCCCTTACTTGTATGTACAGGTAATGTACGATGAGGGTAGATCGCTCCGAGTCTGTGCTCTCTGTCGTGTCGGCGGCTTGCCTTTTGCTTGGTTCGACCTGCATTACAAAAAAATATTCCGTCAATAAAATGGTTAAATAAAAGCGCAAGAAATAGCAGGTATAAGTCAGCGCGTTTTACCAGTGACAGGTCTTCAGCGCTCTCATCGCCGTTATCGAAGATGATGTCGCTCGAGTCCGAGGCCGACGGCCTGCATCCACAGAGGATCAACCAACAATCAGCCATCGCTCCGGATTCAAAACGCCAAAGAACCAACGTGCGACGGAGCAACACTCACATAAACGACGCCCCGAACACGTCTTCTTCGTCATCATCATCATCATCGTCCTCCTCGCTGGAGGGGTGGCCGCTGCACTTGGCGCTGGACGACCTCTCGATGGACGTGGACCACTCCACCGAGCTGGCCAGCACGGAGGGCGGGGCGTTCTTCTCCACGGCGTCGTCCAGGCCCAGGGTGTTGAGGCCGTGCGAGAGGCCCCTGGCCGCCGCCGCTGCGCCGGGGGCCGCCGCCCGCTTGCCGGCGGGGCTGCGGGGCTCGGAGCTGTCGGAGCAGTCTAGCCTGGAGGCGGCGGGCGGCGTCTCGTGGCGCTCGATCCAGGCGTTGTAGTAGCGCACGATGTTCTCGTGGTTGAGGCGCGACAGCAGAGTCACCTCGCCCTTGATGCGGCGGAACTGCTTGCTGACCGGGTTGACCTGGATGCGCTTCACGGCGTAGTAGCAGCCGTCCAGCTTGTTCTTGACCTGGGGGTGGAAGGGAAGACAGCGGTTGGTTCATGGGAAAGGGGCAGGATAGCGCAGAGCAGTGGTTCTCAAATGGGGGTGCACGTACCCCTAGGGGTACTGCACGGGTACTTCACGGGGTGATCTGAAAGTTTGTGACTGTGTCAATTCTTTTTCGACCTTGAGCAAGTTTTTGATCCTGAAGGCTAGACGATAGGAAATCGAGAAAGTGGTTGAAACACCAAAATGTCATCGGTTTCAGGAAGAATATATTTGATTAGGATTCACCTCTACATGCTTTGAGCCTCCCCTGGCGTTGTGCTTCTTTTGTGGGGAGAAATTTGTCAACCGCTAACAGACCCATGTTTCACCCTTTTAATAATCATGTTAACACTTCCAAATAGAACTCACACAAATGTACTGATTGTAAGTCACTTCGGATAAAATTGTCTGTTGAATGCCCTAAATGTAAATGTAAGACCCTTGGTGTAGAGAGGTGTAGACAGAACTCATCCCGGGCGGCTCACCTTGATGACCGCCCCGAAGGCTCCCTTCCCCAGCAGCTGGAGCTCTTCAAACTCCTGGAAGTAGCGGGAGAACTGGGGCTGCAGCACGGCGCTGAAGGGGGCGCCGAGGATGTGGCTGTGGGGCAGCACTGAGGACGGGAAGTCCTCCGCCTCCACTGGGGACAGACCACAACAACACCGGTCAGACGGGGACAGACCACAACAACACCGCTCAGACGGGGACAGACCACAACAACACCGCTCAGACGGGGACAGACCACAACAACAACGCTCAGAGGGGAGAGCTAACGGCGATGAGGATACGAAGGTTAGAGGACACTTTAGATGAAGGGAGTCAGCCGAATGTAAACAAATGTTATTTGGTGTTAAAAAGTTTTTATTTTTCGTGAAAGAAAAAGTTTCATCTATTGCTTGAGAATAAGGGTGTAACGGTTCTGAAACTGAGACTAAAAGCGCTATGCTTTGGTGTTAGGGTCCAAGACAGGGTAAGGCTTCCTCTGGCACCTGTAGCAAAACGCTACGCTGCGTATGGATGGTAGAGCTCCGTCTGAGCAGTGGTTTATTTAATATCTGCGTCTGAGTGAGGGTTTGGGTTTCTCAGGCATCTATAGTATAACGCCATGGTGTGGCGCACATCGGATACAATTATACTTATTATAACGCTCAGATACAACAACAGTATTAAAAAATGTATCACAAATTTGCCGTGGGTCATAACCATGGGGATAACACGCCCCAACCTCCCTCCTTACTAGAACTGTCAGACCAAAGGGCATCTTTTTAAATATCAGAGTTGAAATCACAGCTAAAACGGTGGATCCATTTCCACTTTGAGAGGAAGTCGTGGTCATTTAGATTTATTTTTGTTTATGAAAATGGTTTTCTTCTTGCGAATATCTTCACCGGTCATTTGAGAAGATTGCAGGTAAATGTAGGCAGACATGTCACAAATATCGGATTCATCATAAAATTCATCATCACGTTAATATAGAGAAAAGCGCTTAAATTAATTCATAAACTCTTAAAACTTCCTAAACAAATAATTCCCGGGTGTTAGTTTTCCTGTGTGCGTCCCTGCCGTACCTTCTGGGCTGGAGTCCCGGGCTTGGGGGACTGGTTTCGGTGGTGGGGGGTTGAGGAAGGAGTGTTCAAGGAGCTTCTTGGTGTTCCAGCGGTCCGCGTCGTTCACACACACACACCTGGCGTCAGAACAGCACAACGTTGATAAATCGTCTCAGACACAGACACACACACACACACACGCATAGACACAAGCATGAGTGCACGCGCGCACACACACACACACACACACACAAACACACACACAACGCCGATTATGAAGCTGTTGTCAGTATGGTTTGGAAGCGCCCCAATCTACATCCTATTAATCCTATTTAAAAGAGCTGATGGCCACCTTAGCTGGATGCATAATAGGGCGATGGAATGTCAACATAGGCATGAAAAACAAAAAGCAACCAAGCGTTACTTCAGATCAAATACTAAATGTAGGCGTGACCCACTTCCTCGCCCTGTTTAGAATGAGGCACCGCCCTTCAAAACACACAAAGTGCCACATCAAACACAACAGGCCAAGTCACGTGTCGGGGTGCGATGAAGACTGTGACAAAGCGGCCGACTTGATGACTCGCTCAGGCCCACCTCTTGAGGAAGTCCTGGAAGTCGTCGGGCAGGCCGGCGGGCACCGCCACCGGGTACTCCTTCACCTCCCTCCCCTGGCTCAGCGCCAGCAGCATCAGCCCCAGGCTCCACACGTCCCCCTTCTTGCCCGTGGGGGCGGGCAGGGCCGTCTCCTCGCAGAAGCGCACGCGGGCCGGCACGAACACCTCCTCCCTCAGCACGTCGCTCAGCCTCTTGGACAGGCTGTAGTCTGTGAGCCGCACGCCGCCCCGGGGGTCCAGCAGCACGCTGGAGGCCCCCAGCTGCTTGTGGACCACCGAGTTGGCGTGCAGGTAGTCCAGGACGGCCAGCAGCTGTGCGGCGTGCTGCCGCAGCCGGTCCAGGGCCACGGGGGTCTGGCCGAGCAGGCTCTGGTTGAGCGAGGTCCCGCCGGCCACGTGCTCCACCAGCAGGTCCACCACCAGGCAGTCGTCCCGCTCGCTGGAGCTCAGCGCCTGGTAGCGCACCAGGTGGGGGTGCTCCAGCCGCAGCAGGGAGCTGAGCTCGCTCTCCGCAGCGTGGATCTGTGGGGGGGGGGGGGGGGGGGGGGGGGGGGGGGGGTGGACAACGTTAGTGAATAAAACAGATGCACAGGCACGCAGACACGTAGACACACTAACTAACACACACACACACAACATTTTGCCTCTTTGACTGAGAGGTAAATACAATCTGACTTCTCTGAATGTTAATAGTTATGCACCGTTATTGTAAGACGGAACTATTATGCATGCACTAATAAACATAATCATTTTAAAAAATGTGTTTGGATTTCAAACAGCTGGTCTGCACTTTGTCTCGTTTCTTTTAAGAAAAACTGGCACTTTTTCGTTGTTCCTGTTAAGTCTGACTGGTGGGACTCGCCTGCTTTTTACAGTATTCGATTTTGCTCTTCTCCTGCTCGGTGAAGAACTTCCCCATCTTCTTGTTCCACTGCAGTGCCCACTCATAGACCACCACAAAGTCCCCTGAATGGGCCTCCAACCCGCAGTACACGCTGCGGCCCAGGCGCTCACTCTCGCCTGTAGGGAACACATTCCCACCTCACGCATGAATACACAGAAGTGCTAGCGGACTAACAGGGGTCAAACTCCAAACCACCTGTCCGAAACAGAAAGCAGGGCCCGACTTTCTTACCCAGGCACTTCCCTCGGTGGACCAGCAGTTCCCCCGCTGATCCTTTGTTGAAGAGGAGTGGATTCGGCAGGGGAGGGCTGTCTTCGTTGAATGTCTCTCGTCTGGTAAAGCGAGGCGAGGTTAGAAGCGTATTTAGTCGTTTAGCACTAAACACTTTCAGAAGGGAGGTTGAGACCACCACAGCATACAATCAAAATTGGAGAAACTAAAAAAGAATGAAACAAGTTCATAAAATAACTAATATGACGTAGGTAATTTAGATTTTTATTAAAAAAAAGCATTAATTAATATTAAAAAAAAAAGAATAACTTCAATAGTTATTAAGTTACTAGGTTTACATAAGGTTCATAGTAGTTGTAGCTCAGACCTAATGCGTACCACATGACACAGCATGGATCCATCCTAAAGTGTTTAGGCTCGTCTGGTGGGGGGGGTACCTGTGGCGGGTGTTGGAGGTGGTCCGGCGCCGGGTGCCTCTCTTAGGGTCCAGGGGTTCAGGGGTTGGTCCGGTGAAGCTGGGTGAGCTCAGGCCCAGCGGGGGTTCTGACGTGGGGGGCTGCTCCATACTCTCAAGACGCTCCTGAGGGGAAAACGCCACATTTATCCAACTTATTATCTGCTTATCTCTGCAGTATGTCGGCCCAAGATAGGGTCGTATCTTGACTCCCAGCGCACAGGTTCTGGGGTCGGTAACCCTAATGACAGACAAAGACTCCTTTCTGCTCATTAATAACATGTATCTGAAGTATCTGAAGTTGCTTTGGATGAAAACATCTGCTTAAGGAATAAATAGTAGAAGTGTGTTGGCTATGCTTGTTGTGTTTCAGTGCAGTGGGGCTGTTCTTTTTCAGTACAGCCCAACTTACTTTCATCAAATGACTGCGAAAAGGGCAGAAACAGTGGCTTTGCTGGCGAACAGAGGAGATCTTTGCGAATATTCATCCATTAATTCATTCACATAAACACAGCAACAACAGGAGAGTCTGGCTGTTCATGCAACGAATGTGTGTTCAACATCACTGCAAACATTTCATTTCGGTGAGTGAGCGATTGTTCATGATTATGGGAGTTTTTCACAAACCAGTTTGGCCATTTCCTTTCTTCTCTTCTCTTCCCGTTTCTCCTCCTCCCTTCTTTGGATTTCGGCCATGATCTCCTTCTCCTAGAAAACCCCACAGACGCCATGCCGGTTAGTCTATAGACAAGGTCCCCCCCAAAAGATATTCCACAGAAAACCATCTAGGATCTGCTTCGGTTGGTGGTTAAGGCGTGGCTGCTCACCATCGCCTCTTCCTGCTTGCGGCGTTGGTCCAGCCTCCGTTTCTCCTCCAGGTCCAGCTTCTCCTGATGCCGCCGCTGGTTCTTCAGCATCTCCTCATGGAAGGAGCTCGGCGGGGGCTTGTTGTACTGACTCAGGAAACCCTGGACATGGTCGGCCAGCTCATAGATCATCACCTGTGGGAGAGGACGGTTGGTTAGAGGGTGTGTGTGTGTGTGTGTGTGTGTGTGTGTGTGTGTGTGTGTGTGTGTGTGTGTGTGGGGGGGGGGGGGGGGGGGGGTTACCTCTCCACGCCGCACCGACACAAGCTTGGTAAGCTCATTGAGAAGACACTGGAGGTTTTCATTGGAGAGGCCTTTGGCATTTTTCAGCTCCAACTCGGGAGGCCTGTCGGATATATTACCCACAGTCTGTTACATACGTATAGCTATCGGATTCTGCTCTCTGGACAGCTGCTGCCATCATTCATACTCACACTCACACTAGCAGATGGCTTGTGGGTGTGGTACAGCTGGTGTATTGAACATGGCATGTACTTACGCATCGGGGTACGTGGCTGGGCATTTGACCTGCAAGTCTACGGCCACGTAGGATTCCTGTCCGGTGTTGAGGCCATTGGGTCGGAGGCAGAGGTACACCTCTGGGGGCCTTTCGATCTGAAGTACATGCAAACAACCGTAATGCATGAAGGATTTGGCATATGGTAGCCACAACAACTCTCAAATCTACTACACACTATGTGCATTAGCTTCATGTTTGTATATGAAATACCTTCCATTTATCGTTATTTCGTAAATCCTTAAAATCATCCCCGAAGATAGACGAAAGGGCCTCTAGTTCGTTTTCCTGATGAACTAAATAGTCATCTCGTTCTTCTGTGAAAGTATGCGGACTAGTCATGCTTCTGACCAAACTACATCCCACCAATGTTCACACCTTCACATCCCGGAAGAAAGAGCTATCCGCTCGTTGAAGGTGAGTTTGAAAAGTAAAAAAACAAAAGCTTTCCGATAATATAAGTTGCACACAAGTGACCGATCTGTACGGTTAGATACAGGCTGCACGGAGTGGACTCGACCAAAACAACGCTGCAACTCTGGCGCGTTCCACGTCGTCCCGTCGCAGGAGAAACGTCACTGCAATGTGATTGTTTTGTAATTTTCCACTAGGTGGCACTGTTTCACACTTACTCAAACCCAGAAATAATTTGGAAGAGTTTGTTGCAGTAATGCAGCGACTTGATGATGATCGTTTTGACAGATTTCTGATACGGGTGGCTCGAGGGTATGTATGAGAGTGGCCTTGGGACAAATTTAATTTAAGTGCATTGAGGAGTAAGCGATTGCACAAATTCAAAACAAGCCTCCATTATGTTTCTTAAATAAAATATATAGCATATCTCAGCAGACATTTCCAATTCATTTGATATCTATATCTTACAGAGCAAAGATATTAACTTTGCGTGCATGCCATATCACCAAAAATCAAATCTGTAAATACAGAGCGTGGAAAGCCTTTACTTAGGCCCTTTGCTTTCACACACACACACACACACACACACACACACACACACACACACACACACACACACACACACACACACACACACACACACACACACACTGTGATGGAAGGTCCAGCCCCCTTCATCCAGCCGCTATCTGTGGAGATAGAGAGGAAACACTATTAATAGGAGGCTTCGGTATCTGGGGGTACGAATTCACATTCCCCCCTGAGACGAGATGCCACCAAGATACCCCTTACTCACTACCTCTGGGCTGCTCTGGTCTCACCCAATTGACTCGGAAAGGCGCTACATTTTTGAAACAGTATACCCCTGCTCGGATCTCTTCTGCTTCCTCTCCCTGTGTCTGATTCAGATTTCGAGTATGGGCAGTTGGCCTCACCAGATGTGTGGACCGGAGCGTTGTCATGACATACCAACGGCTCATTGAATGATGCCCCTACAACGAGGCTGCATAGAGGACAGTATTACCTCATAAGGTCCAGTGTACACCAAGGGGAGATAAAGTGCAGATATTGGGCGGGACAAATATGGAACTCATATCACACACTGGCCCCGCGGAGCGGCGGCAGTGGGCTGCACATTAATGACAGGGGCGCTCACAATGACCTTACAAGGAGACGGCTGGGCCAATCAGGCCGAGGCAGCAAGAGCCGCGAGCCACTGAGACAGTGAGACCAGACACAGACCCCAAGTGGCATTACCATCAGCTGTTCCTTGTGTTAGGTGGGCTCAGCTCACGCACACACATATGCTCACACACTGTTCGCACACGCTCACACAGATGATCACACACATACAAGCTCACAGACGTACAAAAACATACGCACACACACACACACACACACACACACACACACACACAAATACTGACAGACACACACACACTGACACACACTGACACACACACACACACACACACACACACACACACACACACACACACACACCCACAGTGACACTCACACTGTTCCGTCTTCTGAGTCATGGTGGATGGTTTATCCATCTCCTTAAGCAGACATCTCATGTCATGTTGCTTCTGGTGTCTAATCTGATAGGTGGTTGGATGGCATTGGATAGTATTGTAGGGGTATGCAGCAGAATATGATACTGAGGTCACACATTGTGTTTGTAAGCTAAGGGAGGCTTAATGGGTTCACGCCTCATGTCAACTTCATTGAATGACATATTCATGATAACTGCTGCATAATTACATTAAATAGTTATTCGGTCATGCTTTTAGGTGTATACGTTTCCCTGAAAATTTCCGGTGAATAACAGAATATTTAGAAAACAGAAGGCTTGAAGGCTTAAAGAAGAGAGCATTATGGCTTGACCGAGGAAAACATGTCAAACATACATTTAACATGAATGTTAAATGTATTTCTTAATCTATTAGCTATATAATAATTATCAATAACATCTTAGAATAGAATACGGAGGCATCAGCTCATGTTGCTCAAATTCCTTTTTTACAAGTTCATGACATGAGTTAAGGTTTACTGGCTTGTTGATCTTTATGTTTTTTACTGGCAGCTCTTTTTGGACTTGTGTGAACTCTAAGCCCCGCCCCCTGGACCCCAGACCCAGCCACAGACGTATTTAAGGCCTGCTCAAATCCTGGGCCTTTGTCCCAGTGGAAGCATCCGTCTATCCGTGCAACTAGGTGAGTACGTCCAGGACTTGATGGAGCTTCTAACTCTGCTTTAACTCAGGTTTCCTCCTTCAATTTATTTTTCATTTCCTCTTTTCATTCCTCCTTTTTGGAAACGTTGATATTCTGCTAGGCATTTGGGATACAGTATGTTGTATGCAGAAGGATGTTTGCTGCTTGTGTTTGAGGTTTATGTAAATGATGGGCAGCATATTTATGATATGCAATTTTTATCGTCATTTTATAATGTCAATAATGTGTCTTGAATTGGTAGATCAACAAATGGCGGCCAATTATGAAGCAGGATTTATGAGGTTTATTGCAAATCTGGGTGTAGCGCAATGAAGACAAATTGTTGCCTAAGTTTAGGAAGAAATGTGTGTCATTACTGAACAATTAAATGTTGTTCACTGTGAGTTGCAATTTATGCTAAATATTGCTATTACCGCCATATTACTATTCATGCCTGCAATAGAAAGGGCATGCAGACACTTTCTTGCAGAGAAATCCACTTTCTAGTAAGAAATAAATAGATCAAACAGCTATATGCCCTTAAATATACTTTACTGGGTGATCAGTGAACATATAAATCACTTGACCGCATCAACTGGCCAATTTTTTTGTAATAAGTAGCAAACTTTGAGCAAGAAATGTAATATACACAACATTGGTTGTTTTTTGTACTTTTTAATAATAATAATTTAAGAAAGTTGATTCCAAAGTACAATGTATGCTAAAATATACTATTACTAAGCTGCTTCAGTAGTTAACATATCAGTGCTTTTATTGCACTAACCAGAATCAGAACCAGAACTAAAATCTTGTATTCAGAAACATTGAGACAAAATTGAAATACCTACTAAGATACAAGCACCAGCAATTTCCTGCACCTAACACCTATCTGCCTTCAGTGCATCCACAGGAAAAAAGCGAGTGTTGATTGATAATTAAGTGAATTAAGACTAGGAGACACTGCAACCAAAGCTGGTTGAGGTCTAATGAATGAAACTATTTGGAGGCATGCAGTAAAACAGAAGTGTCACCGTTTACTGACAGCTACCCGACCAGCCTGGCTTTGAGACAAGCTCCCCCCAAACCTGAAATAGCTGCAGATAGAGACACCCTTCTAGTTTCCCCTCTCCACCAACATCACAACCTAGGTACATGGGGGGGGGGGGGGATAAGAATAGTCCCACCCCCCAGGTCCTTCTGTTATGCCCCTTTTTGGTGCTGCCTCAGCAGCTCTGTAGTGTCCCAGCAACACTCCTCATCCTCCAGGCTTTTGAGATACAGTATCAGTGTTTGTACAACCGGGCGGGGACGGAAATAGCAGCCAAAGGCATGTCTAATTAGCGCTCTATAGATAGAGCCTGGGCAAGTGTTTTGTCTTAGTGGTTTCTGGTAATAATTTGTGATGATGGCAACACTTGAGCGGTGATGTCTGACAACCCTCAGAAAACACAGTGGATTCTGATGGAGATGGGGACAACTTGATTGTTCATTCATCATCCATCTTCGCTGGATCTTCAAAACGGGAACAGACATAGTTGTTGTTTCATCATAAATTATGTCCAATAATACTGCAATGCTGATCTGCATTGAGCTCTCCCCCGCTGAGAGCTCAGCGGGGGTGCCAGCCCTGATGGGCCTTTGAGCTACTTCACTCAATCCTAGGGTAGGGAGTTTAGACAGCTGTTCATAACACCTCCATCCCCTCCCTCTCCGTCTCTCCTCCTGTCTGTCCTCCTGTAGACCACCCCAGCAAAGCCAAATCATGTGCGACGACGACGAGACCACCGCCCTTGTGTGCGACAACGGCTCAGGCTTGGTCAAGGCTGGGTTTGCCGGAGATGACGCCCCCCGTGCTGTCTTCCCCTCCATCGTCGGAAGACCCCGTCACCAGGTGGGACTACAAACCCTTGAGAAATTAAATAAAAGGGGGTTGCCGAGACCAGGTGTAACCGGAAGGTTGCTAGTTTGAACCCTGGCTCTTCCTAGCGTTGAGTGTCGAGGTGTCCCTGAGCAAGACACCTAACCCTATCTGCTCCCGACAAGCATAGTTGACGCTGTCGTCGGTGTATGAATCATTGTAAGTTAAATGCACTTAATGTTAATGTAATAATGACAATGGTGCCAGAGCTTCAAATCCCTACAAGCCCCCTCCCATTCCCCCCAATGTACTATAATTGTTATTATTATTTCGTTATTCTTTTAAGGAGCAGACATGAATAGGAATAGGAATAGGAAGGAACTCTATTGGCTAATCCAATATGTCCTCTCACCTGCGCTTTTGTGTGGACGGTTCCCAGGGTGTGATGGTGGGTATGGGTCAGAAGGACTCGTATGTGGGTGACGAGGCCCAGAGCAAGAGGGGTATCCTGACCCTGAAGTACCCCATTGAGCACGGCATCATCACCAACTGGGACGACATGGAGAAGGTGTGTGTGTGTGTGTGTGTGTGTGTGTGCGTGTATGTGTGTGTTGACCATGGCTTCCTGTCTGAATACGATCATACGGGAATCGTTTCTTAGCGTAACCCTCCCAATTCGTGTTACTTCATTCTGGACGGAGGTCATGTGACACACCGCTGAGTGTAGCACTAACATCGGATATCTGTATGGGTCACAGATCTGGCACCACACATTCTACAACGAGCTGCGTGTGGCACCCGAGGAGCACCCCACCCTGCTCACCGAAGCTCCCCTGAACCCCAAGGCCAATAGGGAGAAGATGACCCAGGTACTTTCAACGCCAACACCTCCCCAATTGCACAGCCTCGAATCAACCAAGTTTGCATCTGTGTCTGTTTTGTGGTGCGCGCAAACGAGTCTGGATAACCTTCATCTATTAAAAGCCACGTTCGCTAACATTCTGTGTCTCCCTTCCTGTTTCTTTCCTGCAGATCATGTTTGAGACCTTCAACGTTCCCGCCATGTATGTGGCCATCCAGGCTGTGCTGTCCCTGTACGCCTCTGGCCGTACCACCGGTGCGTACCCTCCCAGCTCCCTGCTGCTCTAAAGCCCTCTTCGGAGCCGAAGGGCCAATCGTTTAGCCTCTCTTCACGTGGGATGTGTTAAGATCAGCAGAGAGATTCTTCTCGACATGCACCGCATGGCATCGTGTGACACATGCCCTCTGAAGTCACCCATCTTCTGGGTGGAATCACCCTGTCACTGCCAATGATGGGTGCTAAGCCCTGGCTGGCAGTGTTAAGGGTGCGAGGCCCAGATGTCAGCA
The DNA here is from genome assembly GCF_949987615.1 of Pollachius pollachius. Classification (NCBI taxonomy): domain Eukaryota; kingdom Metazoa; phylum Chordata; class Actinopteri; order Gadiformes; family Gadidae; genus Pollachius; species Pollachius pollachius. The sequence goes on along the minus strand of NC_136948.1, from coordinate 13,815,994 downwards.
GCATTGTATGTATTTACGACATGACGCGTTTGAAGGGAGATTACTCGCCTTTTGACAGCGGGTCCTCACACTAGTCTCAGGCACGCGTGGTTAATTATGGCTCCTTGTGCCTGTTTGTGTCTGTCGGTCTGTGTGTGTGCGTGTGTGTGATTGTGTGTGTGTGTGTGTGCGTGTGTCCGGTATAGGTATTGTGCTGGACTCTGGTGACGGTGTCACCCACAACGTCCCCATCTATGAGGGTTATGCCCTGCCCCACGCCATCATGCGTCTGGACCTGGCCGGTCGTGACCTGACCGACTACCTGATGAAGATCCTGACGGAGCGCGGCTACTCCTTCGTCACCACCGGTGTGTTCAGCAGAGCTCTACTGTGTCCGGCTCACGGCTGAGAGCCGCAACGCAAACCTTCCATGAGCCTCTCCACGGTCATACTAACGTGGGGTCATTTTACGTGTTTTCGCCAGCCGAGCGTGAGATCGTGCGGGACATCAAGGAGAAGCTGTGCTACGTGGCGCTGGACTTTGAGAACGAGATGGCGACCGCCGCCTCCTCCTCCTCCCTGGAGAAGAGCTACGAGCTGCCCGACGGACAGGTCATCACCATCGGCAACGAGCGTTTCCGCTGCCCTGAGACCCTCTTCCAGCCTTCCTTCATCGGTGAGTCACCTGGGTTACTTTAACCTGGTCTGGCCGTTACCTTCCCTTTTCTTTCCCTCTGCAGTTTTGATATCTTTATCGTGAAGGTTCATTTTGTGTGTCAATCCCATGCCAGGTATGGAGTCCGCTGGCATCCATGAGACGGCCTACAACAGCATCATGAAGTGTGACATCGACATCCGCAAGGACCTGTACGCCAACAACGTGCTCTCCGGGGGCACCACCATGTACCCCGGTATCGCTGACCGCATGCAGAAGGAGATCACAGCCCTGGCCCCGTCCACCATGAAGATCAAGGTGAGGGGAAAACCAAAGACATCCTCATTTCGTCTACTTGAGCCTTGCCTGAAGAACATAGGGCATGTATATAGTGGCCTAACCACCTTACAATAACGCACAATTCTTTATTTGTTTTTCCTCCAACTTGTGTAGATCATCGCTCCCCCTGAGAGAAAATACTCGGTCTGGATCGGAGGCTCCATCCTGGCCTCCCTGTCCACCTTCCAGCAGATGTGGATCAGCAAGCAGGAGTACGATGAGGCGGGACCCTCCATTGTCCACAGGAAGTGCTTCTAAACGCACACAACGCCTTCCATGCATACAAGCACTTGTATGTCTTTGTCGTCTGTATATATGTGCTGTTGTAATAAAAATAAATCATTGTGACAGCAGGCTTGAATCTTTCCGTGACTTGTTGACTTGTTTGATGTGCAGGAAAGATGTCTGACACACATTGAAAGATATTAAAGATTATTGTATAGTCTGGCGTGAATCCCGGCAATGTTAATGGATTTAAAAGTGGAAGAAACTAAACTTTTGCGCAATGTTGGGATCAAGGATTAACCAATTCTTCCTTACCGTAGTTGGTGTTAAAGACTTCAAATACGTCTATAGAAAAGGTTTCAACCATGAATTCCAAATCCCACTTTGCATTTGACACAAGCTCCATCTATATTTGAACAGATGCAGTTGATTTAGTTGTGCTGGATAATTGTATACAGGAGGAAAAAGCAAATACCACCAGCATAAAAGAAGCAGACCTATAAGTGTACGTTTTCTCCTACTACTACCTTGAGTCCTTCCCGGGCTGCACTCTACTGAACACACAGGGACATTTGGTTACGCCCCGTGGGGGATTCAAATGAAGCGTGCACTGCAGTAGGCGTCCCGCCTTAGAGAGATGAATGCTTGCATTGACAGGCCCCTCTACATCCAGGAATGGCAATGGGGGAGAGGGTTGGAATGGACGCCCATTCGGTAGGACGGTTGCATTCTAGAACAGGTACTTGTTTCAAACCTGCCTGCGGCTATTCTGTGTTGAGATGCTCTCTCTTTGCTTCTCCAGACACTGTGTTCTCCCTACCTCTGAAGACAAGTAGGCCTATGTATGTTAACACGATTTGGGGATGAGCCAGCCTGTTTAAAACAAGATAGACGTTTTGTTGGCCAACATTACAATGTAAACCGAAAATGCATGTAAAGGTCAGCATAGAAACATGAATCAAATGGTATGTCTATAAGGATCTCAGTCATATTCATGCTTATTAAATTGAGAAAACCAATGACCTAATAAAATAAAAATAGGGTATTTTAGAATAGTTGTTACATTAACGTATTCCGAATATGATTTAATGTTTTTTTGTTGCAGTGTTGATCCCCTCCAAGGAAAAAATAATTATCAGAAAAAGTGGGAAGGTTCAACCACTGTTTCGCCCATGGAAATTGGGATGTGTACTTAGCTCTCATTGGCCCAAAAGTGAAAGCTCCGCCCGAATCGGCAACGCGTTGAAACCTCTCTGTCCAATCACAGCGGGGAGTCTGGGGAGCGCTGCCATTTGAATGATCTGCGGAAGTTGCCCCGTTGAAAAGTGCCACGGAGCTTTCGTTGAAGCTAATGTAGTTAACTAGCTAACGCTTTAATTCAAGATATATGATGGATTACAGACGATCGCGTTGTATTTCTTTGTGACAATGTATTTGATTGTTTCAGAGTACATGCTAACCGAGAACAAAGGCTCAGTTTTCGAGGTTAATCTCGTAAAATAGCTGCGGTTGATACACAGTCAACGGAATGCACGTTGGAAGACCATTCGGTAGTTTTAGTTCATATTGCGTCTAGTTTTGTAGACTGGTCGGGTCTGCTGTTTTTACAGCACCTGATATGACGCATTTATAAATTGCGTTTGCTTTTAAACACAAGAAGTCTAACTCGCACCGGATTGGAAGGTGTATTGGTTGTTTGGACCCGATTAACAAGGGTGAACGCATTGGGACATCTTGTCTTAAGCTACAAATAGAGTTGAAGGTGACTTTTTGGAGCAGACATGAAGGCGATGGAGAGAAACGTGATGCGTCTGGTGGCTGTGGAGCAACTGCGAGCTGCCTGTGGAATAAAGATAAAGAATTGGAATAAAAACAAACAGGGCAGCAAGGCAGTAACTACTCAATCGGTAAGTAGGACCAATATCAAACAATATACTTTTATATTTTCACTAAACAAATAATTCGCAGAAAAATGATGGCATAAGTCACTTAAATCAACCCACAAATTCGAGCACATTCAACGCATCGACCTGACAGATGTCTTCATTGTTGTTATTGTCTAATCTCATTTGCATATAGTTGAAACCATGCCCCCCTCCCCTTCAGAAAACCATTTGTTTAACGTATGCCTGTTAAGTGTAGATTGTTTGTCAGTTTAAACATAATGGTACAACCTTTCCAAAACAATGGAGCGCCCACGTATGATTCCCAAAGGGCCATATTTCCTTGACATTTGAATGCAACTGACTGCAGAGACGCTGGAAAAGAAACTCATAGGTTATAAAATAAGTTGAAACGTCTCCATTACCATTCGAGCATCACTGACTCAACCCTTTGAGAAATCCTTGCTGAACAGTCACAAGATTTAGATAGTAACAAAGCATGGGTTGTACTAAAAACGATTGAACTTCCCTCCTCCATTTCCCAAGTTAGTTTTCAATTATTTTCCATTAACTCTAAAATATTTTGGATTAAGGGCTGTGCTACCCTGTTCCTGCTCATACCTTGTACTTAATCGTTTAGCCAGGGGTTGGTCACATGCTTGACCTGGAATTCCAGATTTCACCATGTGTTACCTGATGAGTTAGTACCACATGGTTGATGCTGAGCACTGGACGGTTTGCACTGTGCCAACGGTTTTCTCTCATTTACAGCCAACTATCATGGAGTTCATCTTTGTTTTTCCACTTGCAGGCCAAGGTTTTTGGGATGTCGCTGGAGAGTCTTCCATATTATAATATGGAACAAGGCAGTGTGCCAAGGCAAGTGGGAGCCAATCAGTTCAAAGCTCATGCAATTTACCAATCGTGCATTTTGAAGTTTGTCTTTTTAATCGGACACACATTGTTTGTTTTCCTCTTCCCACAGGTTTCTAGTGGATGCCTGCATGCAGCTGACGGCCCACATAGACACAGAGGGCTTGTTCAGAAAGTCGGGCTCCGTTGTTCGCCTGAAGGCACTCAGGGTGAGTGATGACCCGGGGTGACCCCGCCATTGAGAGGTCGACCTTGACCCCGGGACCCCAAGTCTGACACGACGGGGCAGCATGTGAATCAGGCGGGCTCCTCCTAGCTGAGTGTTGGAGGTGTCCCTAAGCAAGAAGCCTCACCCTAACTGCTCCCAGAGAGCTGGCTCTTGCCTTGCATGGTTGACACCGCCGTTGGTGTGTGAACGGGCACATGAATGGGTGAATGTCAGGCAATATTGTAAAGCGCTTTGAGTGGCCACTGGTTAGAAAAGCGCTATAAAATTGCAGTCCGTTTACCATTTACGACGGCGCTGGGTTTTGTTTCCCCCCTGGTTCAGGCCAAGCTGGATGCGGGCGAGGAATGCCTCTCCGGCGCCCTGCCCTGCGACATTGCTGGGCTGGTGAAGCAGTTCTTCAGAGAGCTGCCCGAGCCCATCCTGCCAACGGAGCTGAACGAGGCCCTGCTCAAAGCCCAGCAGCTCCCCACAGAGGAGGACAGGAGGTCGGCCGTGTTGCTGCTGTCTTGCGTTCTGTCGGAGAGGAACCTCAGCGTCCTGCGTCACTTTTTTGACTTCGTCCACCACGTTTCCCTTAGGTATCTTCGACTTGCAATCTTCCAATCACCAGTTTGAATGTCTACGCCTTTCCTTCTCCTTTCTTTTTTTTGGGGGGTTTAATCAACCGGCTGGGTCCCCTTTCTCTCCCCTTTCTTTCTCCAGGAGTGCAGAGAACAAGATGGACAGCAGCAACCTGTCTGTGATCCTGGCCCCCAACCTCCTCCACTCTGGGGACGGGAGCGAGAAGATGAACGCCAACACGGAGAAACGCCTCAGGCTGCAGGCGGCGGTCATCCGCTGCTTCATAGACAATTCCAAAGATTTCGGTACGACCGCATTGCTGGCCCGTTCACCTCACTGATCCCTTCACCTGACTGACTGACTGGATTCCTCAACATGCACGCCATTTGGCCAGTAATGTTTTTGGCCTGTGCGCGCTCTGGAGTTATAGAGTGTTACTCAGGATGCTCGTATTCATAAATGGTGGTTGTCCCGAAGTCTGGCATGAACATTGGCATGAACCCTAACCCTAAAGCCCATAGTCATAGGGTTCGTTAGATTCTATCCACCACGTAGGGTCAATAGTATATAAAATAAGCTGGGGCCCCTTGATTTTATTATTTTTATTTATTTCACTGGCCCCCCTTGTCATGCCTGGGGCACTTGCCCCTGGCCCCTCACCTCTGTATGTGTCCCTGCCTATCGCAACAAAGATGGCAGTGGTAGTCTATGCAACAGTAGGCCATGCTCCAACACGTACTCTGACCCTTCACCAGCAAATGTATGCTCCAGAAAGATGGCTGTCAAGATTATATTCTCGTGAATTTCTAGTCGACCAGTGGCCTGTAAATTTCCGCCTAAGGGAACCCTGATGCCAATGGATATGATCTAATATGAATGTATGATTGCATGATTATATTGCGGTATATTTATCTACTGTAATCTACTTGCTGTACAGGTATGTTGCCACCGTTCCTCATGGAGAAGGTTCCCGCCATGATGGGCTGTGACGGAGGTTCACAGTCTCCGTCCCACGAGGAGCAGGAGAACGCTGGTTCCAGAAGGCGTAGGCGCAGCCTAGGAGGTACGACTATATGATTCAGCCTCGGGTTTTAACCAGTGATGAATGCCATACCTATTGCTTGAAGTGGCTCCGATCGGTACTGTGTAAGTAGTTTGGTTTGTCTCACGTTTCAGATATGGTCAATGGTGCTCTGAATAAGATAAAAACTAATAGAACGCCCACAAAAACCTTGCAGACAGACAGTTTTGGTAGGTATCGCGGTTAACCCGCGTGCGTCAAAGCCGTCAAACGATGTGGCATCTTGCAGAATGATCACAAAAATGTCTGTGTCCATCATGCTTGCTCATTAAAATACAATCTCTCTGTCATTCAAACAGTAATTCTAGTTTTTTGTATTTCCGCTGATTACATGTGCTTCCTTCCATTGGGCTGAATGCACACTTGCTGTGATGGTAATCCATTCGGAATGAGTTATGCCTGTCTGGACTGACTTTGCCTGCTTGTATGTCAATTGCACTAATCTTCTCCCATCGGCTACATTCAAATAGTTTGGCTTTCTGACAGAATGAAAGTAGTTCTGCGAGCTTGTGATTATAAACTGGTACTTTTGTGATTTCTGCCAGTCTTTTCCTCCGCTACTCCCGTGATCGCAACACCTTCGAAGCGCAAACTTCCCATGGAATCCGGTCAGAGTTTCGGATTCTCAAACAAGAAACGTAGATCCATCAAAAAGACCGGTTTAGACTTTCTTCCAAACGCTCTGTTCAGTGGAGCCTCCACGCCTGGATCAGGTACTGCTTTGCGTTTTTAATTTTCAACTAATAAATCATTGGATTCATTTACGAATTTACAATGACTTACATCATGTTGATCGTGCATCTTTAAAAAACAATCCTGTCATTATTTCGCAGCATACAGTGCATCGGGAGTTTTGGATAAGTCCTCCTCGAAGCATGCCATGTCCCCAGCAGCAAGATCCAGTGTTCGCTCAGCTGCCCGAAGGAAGAGCAGACGGCTCAGCAGCAGGCATGTCGTCCAGAGGTACAGGCTCCTGAACAAACATCCGCACCGCGTACACGTGTGTCTGTATAGGCCCATCCACATGGAATACGATATTAATCGCCCTTTTTTTTTTATTCATACTGTTGTTCCAGAGTTGAATCTGGAAAGGCTGGGTGCTTTTCCCCCAAAGTCAGTAAGAAGGAAGAGCCTCGCAAGTCTATCCGCTCGCGCTTCAGCCTGGGAAAGAGCAGCAAAGATGCTGTAAGTGTGGGCGCCCGAAAGACCTGACAATCAAACCATCATGTCCTCTAAACCTGGATAATCAAAATAACATGCTCTTAATGAAGCGCCCTGTGGCTTTTTTTTGGTCTTAAAATGAATTGCATTTGTATTCAAATTAGCATAACATGATGCACGCTAGGTGATGTTATGGGGTACAGTATTGCACAGTTGCACTTTTATTGTCTTGCTGTGTCAGCTTGGGTACTTTATATTATAGGTGTATAACAAAGTCTTAACGATAAGCATGGTTTTGAGGTTTAATAGGAGCTATAAACATCTAAGACATAAAAGGACCTAGATAAACTGATGATGCAATATACGATGCATACAATTCAAGACACTAAGTTCTATCATATTAAACCACTGTAAAACTTTAACCACTAAAAAATATATTAAATATGTTTTGAGAGAGAATTATTCTAATGAAAAAGGAACCTGAATCAGGTTAATTTAATAAGCTGTTCAGAAATATAAACATACTATATCAGGGAAATGCATTATACTTTATATGTATAGTTTGGACTTAATAAAAATGCTAAAAAACAAACTTCGAAGTGATTTTAATTGTCCTCTGAAGTACTAACCAAAAATCATAACTTAACCTATTAAACACTACATTAAACATCTGTCAGGGACGTTTAACAACATAATACTCACTGCTCTCTTAGTTATATTGTTGCTATACAATATGAGCTTGACTTCCCCAAGAGCCAAGTAGATCTCATCTCTCATCTCTCATTCTCATTGGACAAAGGGATCAGTATCCATTGGCTGGCGACTTGCCACTCAGGAGAGCACCAGCAGTTTTTGCCCCACCAGAGACGCAGAGTACACCCCCGCTGCTAAAAGGGAGTCAAAGAGTAAGTGTTTATTCCCGAAATTCACATCAATCCAAAGAACTAGACATTTAAATGCAACATAAAAAAAAAATATTGACCACTGCCACCATCTCATCCAATTCCTGTAGGCTCCAAGTTCTTCAGCAAATCTGAGGACAACCTGCTATCTCCTCACTGCGACTCGGCCGCCCAGCGGACCTCATGGTGTCCCGAGACCCCAGACGGCCCACGGGCCTTCGGTGGTAGGTCGTTCACGGACACCCCCTTGAACCGAGGCCAGAAGAGCAACTACTTCTCAGAGCCGGCCATCGTGGCCTGCAAGCCTCCCGCAGGACCGAGCCTTCCCATGAGGCTGTGTTGTGCCTCGAGCGCAGAGAGCCTGGAGAGCAACTACGGTTCCCTCGCGAACGCCCGGGCTGCTCCCGCCACGACCGACCCCGCTGAGGGCTTCAAAGACCCTGCAGGCGGCACCCCCAGAGAAGACAAGCGGACGCAGCCTACGGCCAGTCTCCTGATGCCCCCCCCGGAGACCCCGACTCTCAGGGTACTTTCTACAGACCTCGAGCAATCCGGCCGTACGACGCCAAAGAGAAAGCCGGCCGATGACCAAAACGTCACCTTCAGCCAGATGGAACTGGCCGCTTTGTCTCCTTTGCATATCGACAGTGCGCTGTTCGAGTCTGGCCTGTGTTTTAACCGAGGGGTGAGGACCCCTGAGGGTTCCCTGTGTTGTGCGGCAGCCGACTCTTTAAGCTGCAACAGCGGCTCCATGGTGGGCGAGGAGGCCGATGGGGGAGTTCAACACGTCAACCGCAGCCAACTGATCGATGCCCTGGACATCCAGAGCCCCGCTCACTTCAAACTGGGCGTCTCCGCCGGCTTACAGTCCACCCCGTGCAGAGTGAACCTGGACTTTCATGGCGACTTCAATAAAACCTCAGAGGAGGACAAAAGCGACGGGGCCACGATCGAAAAAACAGAGGCCCTAAACCAGCTAGCAGTGTCAGGAGAACTACCTCCTGAATCTCAGAGGCCTCGAGTGGCGGACCACATCCAGCACTTCAACAAGCTCACGTTGTACTCTCCCAGAGGCGCCAAGGCCAAAGGGGGGCGGACGCCCCTGAAGTTCCAGCGCACGCCCGTGCGGCAGTCGGTCCGCAGGATCAACTCCCTCCAGGGGGACAGCCGGAGAGCCAAGCCGGGCCTGCTGCTCTCCACCAGCAAGAGAGGTGCGGCTGGGAAGTCGGTAAGCCTGGAGAGCGTCCTCCCCTCAGCGTCCCAGCTTCAACCGTACCAGGGAGAAGAACCAGCCGCGCTGCCCACGGGCAAAGTAGGTGCCGCAAAGATACCGCCCCCGGTGCCGCAGAGGAAGCCCAGCACGTTGGCTCGGGGGCACAGGGTCTGTGCTCTGGGTGACGTGACGAACCAGGTGCCGTCGAGGTCAGCGAGTGACTCTTCAGATGCTGTCGGTAAGACAGGCGTGTCTGAGGGCAGGAAGACCCGTGTGCAGCATGTAGCTGATGAGGATGTGCAGCATTACAGGGGTTCACCTAGAAACCCGCTCGGTGAGGTTCGACTGCTGTCTGCTACCAAGCCAATAGATTTGTAGAAAATCTTCTGTGCCAATTTTTCGGCTCACTGTCCCGGTTTTGTAAAGAGGTGCTTTTAAAACGCAAATGTTTTGTTGTTTTCTGTTTCTGGGAGTTTAATTTATTTTGACCTGGATTCTCTGATTGTCTTAATTTTTTATGCTTTTGCTTCATGAGATGCTTCTAAGCAGTTGCCTTAATGTAGTTTTGCTCTAGTTTTCCATCTCAAGGAAGCTTGGACATTTCAACACATTTAATTTAGTTCTGCTTCAATAAGCAAGTGACAAGGTACAATTGGTAAGAATATTCGTCTTTAGATTAAGTTTTTAATTTAAAATGATGTTCAACTGTATTTATGGTTTAAAAAAAAGGATTGGGAAAAAATGTTTTTTTGCAGTAATTGTACTGGATTTCCACTATATGAAATGTCAAGGCAGTTTATTTTTGGAAACAAATTTTGCTATACAGTATTAATCTGGGTATTGTGTCATGTACATTTACAATTTGCACCCTTTTGAATATGCTGTTTGGAATGGTTCAACCAATTAAAATCTTATATTGATTAGATTTAGTCTTGTTTTATTTGCAGAAATACGACTGGCTAGATGGGCTTCAAGCCACACGGGGGCGTCCTAAAAGCGCTTTTAAACTAACATGCTAAGTTGTCATGTTCCTGACAATGGCAACGCTAATGACGACTCCATGAATAGCCCTAATAAGTCTATCAACAGTAGCCAACGTTAATGTGAAATTAATTTCATGTATTTATAATTATCAGTCTTCAATTTGGTGGACTTACATTTGGAAGGTTAGATCGGCGTTAGTAAACGGCGTCCTAAACTGGCTATTTGGCGAGGCTGACACTAGGCCTATTTGAATTGATTGAACCGACTCAAGATTTGTTGACAACCCTTCTCAAACTATCGTCTCAGGGGATTGTCCGAGCGTCATACAGTGTTTGAAGTCCATGTCTTTAGATCCGCACTGTTATCCATGAAAAGGCTACGCGTTCAGGCCGCGCCATGTGCGCAACAGATGGGCACTGGGCAGCAGCGCATCGGCTTTACTTTGCCGAGCTCGATAAAGAGGCTGTCAAGGAGGCTCCGAGTGGTCCAGGTCATCACATGCAGTTCTCTTAAAACCCAACTTATAAATATATAAAAATATAACAATGGCATCTTCAAAGACCCAACATTGACGCATCCGAAAATTCTTGTTGAAAATGAACACATCAATACAGACGTTTCATATGGTGCCTGATGGGCCTCTGCATGTTTCGTCCAATTAACCCAGGGTACAATATGCACCAGCCAAATAAATGTTTGTCTACAAACGTATTTCTGAGTTAAAAATGTGATGCATTTAATTAGGCTTTTTCAGCAATATCAAACAGTTTTTCCTTTTGAGATAAAAACGGTTAGAAAACCAAGTAGTATTTGAAATGTCATTTAAACAAAGACTTACTTGGGCATTTATCTATTTAGAGATCAGAGATCACTATAGCCCAATAGGTCCATGTATAGTTTGACATAAATAATAGGAACTACACATCAATGGTTACTATTCGTGTTTGGAATATTATAAGTCGTAGGCCTATACAGGTATCTATAAATGTGTATTTAGGGATGAAAATAGCAGCAGTCACCAATCACGAACAATTGGATAACATTCGGCACTACAGTGTTTTGTAAAGCCTATAGTATTTTCTGTCTGTTGTGCTTCTTAAGACGTAGGCTACTTTAAACAACCCGCATGGTTATGTCTTCAAAAGAAACATTCACGATGACAAATGACAAACGAATACATCCAACTTGCAGTCAAATAGGCTTGATCGCCAAATTACGCGCACATATGTGGTTATTCACCGAAATGTTGCCGGAGTCTTGATTAGTGCAGACAACATAGGTGGTTCAAATCCCTCCCTCCACTTTCTCTGCTTCTCGGTCTTCTTGAGGTGGGTTCACACAAGTGTTGAAGGGGCGGATAGTTTGGATTTTCTCTACATCGCGCTTAGCCAATAATGTGGAGGGAACTGCACATCTCAGCTGGCAGACATTTAAAAAGGAGACAGTCCGGCGCTGAAGCAATTTGTATTAAAGCCTCCAGCCCCTGTCTATGGAAGAGTTAGTCAGCCTCCCACCCATCTCGAATCCCACTGCTGTGCGTCCTAGTTGTGTGTATCACAGTCAACGTTATTAGGACAATTTCATCTGGGGAGTTATCTTTGAAGCCCTGAAGGGATCCCATCAGAGAAGACATTTAAAGGTTTAGTCCGCACAGGTAAGTGGACGTATTTAAAGTGGATATTTACCCGTCTGGGAAGCAGTAGAGTTCTGAAAGTTGAAAAATAACTTGCATCAACTATCCCGAAAGCACTTGGACACGCCTATGGTTTAGGTATTATAGATAAATAACTACGTTATGCAAATACGAGCTTACACACGCACGGTATGGTATTTCGTAGCTTGGCTCAAAACTAACAAATCCTAGTGTTGAGTTGTAATATTATATCAAGCAGGCTCTAAGCCTAGATGCATCATTCGTATTTACGCAGCGCGCCTCTACGGTTTTTTACGCGTGTGACATCAATAATCAATAGTGTCGAAACGATCCTACAGATGATTAACTGTTGTGCCATCCTTCCCTAAAGGATGGCCGGCTCCACGCGTCTCCTCTGTGGCATGATTCTCATCTGGGGCTGCATGCTGTCCTGCTCTCCCGTGGACTCCAAACGAAACCGAGGCTCGCAGGGCGCCATTCCTCATCCCGACAAATACAACCCAAACGAATCGGAGCAGCAACCGCAGCCACCAGCACCACCACAGGCGGGCTCCGGTTCCCGACGGAGGCAGGGCTCATCGTCCGCACCCGCCGCCGAGGAGGTGCTGGAGTCCAGCCAGGAGGCTCTGCATGTGACGGAGCGCCGCTATCTGAAGCGCGACTGGTGCAAGACGCAGCCCCTCAAGCAAACCATCCACGAGGAGGGCTGCGTCAGCCGGACCATCATCAACCGGTTCTGCTACGGACAGTGCAACTCCTTCTACATCCCCCGGCACGTGCGCAGGGAAGAGGGGGCTTTCCAGTCGTGCTCCTTTTGTAAGCCCAAGCGATTCACCACCATGACGTTGACTTTGAACTGTCCGGACCAGCAGCCCTCCACCAAGAAGAAGCGCATCCAGCGCGTCAAACAGTGTCGCTGTTTGTCGATCGAATCGTTGGACTAAAACAGAATGAACCGTGTGTGATGATTGCTACAACCTTAGACGTATTAACGTTCATATCTACGGGATTGCTCAAAGGGAGTAAAAAAAAGAAAAGGTTATCGTCAGCAGCACTATACTTCCATCCCTTCTCTGTTTGGAGATATGCTACGCGCGGGATATGTGGTCTGCAAAAGTGTTGGCCTAGTACTACTATTATGTCCTTTATACACAACGTGGAGAAACGCGGACAGTTTCTACTTCTTACACGGACTTTGAACGAACTTTATCCATCACATCATTTCCTCACCCTTTCGCGGTGGTACAGAATTGGCCACACTGCATGAAAACCTAGCCATGGTAACCGGCACGTTTACGCACGACTTTATAAGTAGGACTGCTTTACTGTAGGTTTAATCAAGTTTACTTTCTATTTCAAAACAGATTAAACAATCCCAGTGGGTGAGAGGAACCCTTGTCTGAACATCAATGTGTAAATGTATGTATGTAACTCGTAGTTTCCACTATGTGGAACATGATGGATAAGTGGCGATAGAAGGTCGGTCGGTTCAAGACTCTCGTGGATTTCTGTGAATATCGAAGTCCTTCGAATTGGTTGGAACTGGTGGACTACTCGATTTGCTAAAGTAACCCGTAGACTTTATTGTTAGTTATAAAGATAGCCTACTTGTACAATTTGATTGTACAAATCTATTGTAGCAACAGTGTGAGTACACTAACTGTGAAGCCACTATTAATGTAAGCAGAATGGTTTGGTTACTGGGAAAAAATAAACGGCAATGATGGCAATGATAATGTGATTATCTTTAGTCCTGCTATGACGACATGCCACAGACTACTATAATCTAGTGAACGTAAAAACTTTCCGCAGGCATTCATTTGTTCTTGGTTGTGAGAAAATGTGTCTATCTCCAAACATCTCCTGCAACCGTTTCAACGATTGTTTCAAAACAATCCGTCACACGATGCCATAAAATGACGCGCAAAAGGGAACGTTGCAGTTTGGTGCGTAATACGATACACTTTCAGCCTATGGGAACTGATCGTACAACCGATTTAATTATACAAGGCTATACCCGAATCCCTTTAATTGTAATGTCTACCCTTCTAGTGAGATGTTTAAACATAAAACACCCGGTGGATGGGTTTTATGCAATATTTTACAGGCCGACAGCAATATATATGATTATTTTGGGCATTATTGATTAAGTTATTTGTCAAACTAGACGCAACTATAGACGCATATTGTCAATGAAAGCATCCATTGACAATACTGCACTTGCATTTTGCACTCCGAATTACACTCTTGGCAGCTCTTAAAAATAACATGTTCTGTGGTTAAATTGTTCAACAGCATGCGTCATCTGAAGAACAGTGATAATGAAAATATTATTCTCACACACACACACACACACACACACACACACACACACACTTCTTCCCGGGAAATGGCACGAGGAGCCATAATGAGTGTTACATAATTTTAATAATTAGTCTCAAAACGAACAGAAATCAAACAACCTTTTATAAAAGCTTTGATTGAACAGCATTTTTTGATTATAATAGCACCACATCCAAGTAGGCGCCAAATACATAGCAAGGTATATTTACAGAGTTTGTATCATCCAAATTAAATATTAGGCAGCTTCTTGACCATCTCCTAAAAAATATATCCTAAAAGGAAAACCTTAAAATAAATGTTTTATTCCCATAAATAGAGGTATATTCACATGTGTTTTTAATGCTGATATCTGACAAATAGTGAAAATAAAATCTTAAATTGAACACATATGCTACTCTTAAAAATTCAACAAACTCTACCATTTTCATTGTGATGCCGTACAATTCATAAACCTGTTTTATCAAGGAAACCATAGCTTTGCATAGGAAAAGAGTGCAAAATAGTGCAATACATTTGTAATATAGGTAGGCCTACCATCCCAGGAGAATGTGGGACAGCTATTCACTGTGTACATATTTTACAAGCAGGGAGGTGTGCAAGACATGACAGACACTTCATAAATCATTTTCAAAATAAACTATTTCATAGAATTAACACTTCATTTTGTTACCTCGGAACAACACTTACCTCCCCCTTGATTCTATTCTCGCTCTGTTTTAGCTTGATCCATGAGAACCCATTTATCCTTGTGTGTTGGGGGCAGGTTCTCGTGTTATTGGGCCAGGGTCTGCTCGTGGTTTTGACCCACATCCTGCATGGATGCACTGCAACAACATGACACGATATTGCCTACTCACAGAACACAAGTTATACTATTATATCATCCATCTCGTTGCCCCTGATGCGTCCAAAAACACCAAATTAAACGCAAGTACAAGACTTATAATACACCATTGTGAATGACTAGCTGTTGTTTAATACAAGCATATTCATATTGATATCTCAGTTTGTCTATAGCTTGACTACTTCTACCGATTGGTTAAGCTTTCCTCGACGGTAGACTTCCTTCTAAAACACAAACATCCCGCGGCTCGTATTTTACAGCAATGACCCTCCACCGGTAGGCAGCGGCATGTGTTACTGGTGATTCTGCTAATGTGGGCAACATATCTCACCCTAAATACCATCCACACAGGAACCCAGCGTGAACCCAGGAGCCCAGGCGGCCGCGTGTAACTCACCACTGTGTCGATATATCAGCTGGCACTATTGTGAACACCCCTGACCCCCCGTGACCATTTCACAAGCCGGCCACTCAGAGGTCACACTCATGCGGGATGAATGAGGTCGACCTTTGACCCCCCCCCCCCCCCCCCTCCCCCGAGTACTCCCATCACTTTGACCGTGTCAGCAACCCAGGCCGACGCCACGATCTCGCAGGCGACGACGGGACAGGACTCACACGCCCTCCTGCATTCCCTCTGGTCCCTCCGTCTTGCTATTCGCCGCTGTCTTCCAGAGCTGCTGTCCCGTGGTGACGCAGCCCCCACAGTGTGCATGTTCGCTGGGTGAGACCAGTCAGAGAGGGTGGTAAATAGACGCAGAGGGGAGGAGGGGGCAGGCAGTCTGCACTGCTGGGTAGATCCGTTGGGTGCAGCAGAATCAGAAGGGAAGACGAGGTAGGGTATTGGTGGAGGGTTGGAGAGAGGTTCGCGCGGGGAGACGAAAATGTGCCGCGCAGGACGGTGAACTATGAGGTATGGCGTTGGGTCAGGCATGTGGTGAATGCAGGAGAGATGAAGTCAGCAGGGCTTTTTTCGTTGGGTACCTCGGGTTCTCCGGTACAGTCGTTGTGTTCGCTATTCGTGGGCTCCCTGCGTTTTGATTGGTCCGTAATCGCTCTCTTGTCGCGTTCCTCAAGAAGAGGCCTGCTTCTGGCGCAGTCTCTCTTTCTGTTGGAGAGATGAGAGGAATATCCGTTATGTATATCCGTTGCACTTGTGTTCATGTAGAAAGAGGTGCCCCCCTGCCAGCGCTTTGTAGTGAGCATCTTACCAGACTGTTGGCGTTGATCTTCTTGGTTTCTACCCTCTTGTCTGCCGTAATCTTTTTTATGTTCTCCTGCGCCTCCTTCAGTCTAGAGGCAGCAAACAAAAAACAACAATTGCTAAGGTTTAATTATAATATTTACAATTTGGTTAAAAAAGAAGCTGCACCAATTTAACTTCAGTGGCGGCACACACACACACACACACACACACACACACACACACACACACACACACACACACACACACACACACACACACACCAGGATGACAGTAGGTCGATGAGATAATGAGGCGTGCTTTAAGAACAGTTGGCCTTTTTATGAGTGTTGCTGCACTATTTAAAATAAAGTTAATTGTGCATAAGCACAATCAGCTGTGAGTAATGTGACACATGATTGCCCAGTAAACAATTAAGAAAGAACGCGAGAAAGAGAGCACATGGCAACGCTGGAGCCATTAACTCCTTGGGGAACAGGGGGTTGCCATCTTGCTGCAGAAGAACAGCAGGACCCAAAGGTAAACACGGCCCTTGTGAAAACTAAGAACTGTGCATCATACAGAGAACTGTGCATACAGAGAACACATCTATACTTATCCATAAATCAAGCCATCTTGATTTATACAAGTACTTAAAAATCACATTCTTATGTTTTTTGATATATCGTAATTCCGTTTTACTTATATTAAGGAATTAATGTACAAAAATGATATCCAGAAACAACAAAGGATACCGATAGGACCAAACACTTGTTTGTCTTTGCAATACTAACGGCTGTGGACCTTTACATCAGCATCAAAGTGATACTGAAATAAAAGTGTCTCCCCCAACTTCTATCCTGCATATACAATCTGTTGCCATGGCTCATTGCTGTGTGTCTCCCCCGTCGCCCTAGACCGTCTCAACTCTGGGCCCCTGCCCTCTCGGCTGCATGCTGGGCATCGGCGACACAGTTTTAACAGCTCTCTCATGACCTAGGAAGCCTTCCACTGGCCCCGGGGCCCCCACCGGCCCTGTGACAGTAAAGGCAGGCGGCAGCCAGGAGGGCCCTCCGTCCCTCAGTGGGTTGCCACCCCTGCACGCCGCCTCGGGTCAAGGGGAGCGTCATAAATTTAGGCCCAGGCCTTTCAGGGGTTTGGACGCGAGGAGGGGCTGGGGAAAGCGAAGCATGCTTGCCTTCTGCTCTGTGGCCCCTCTGCTCGCTTTGATGGGTAACGTGTACCGTTTATCCCGGCGCAAGTGTTTGGTGTGTTTCGTGGACGACATTTTGTTCCATAATCACGTGTTTGATGATTATTTAACGACGATGATGACGGGGTTTCCTACCGCTCCTTGGAGATGCTCTTGCTCTCTCTCTTCCAAGTGTTCTTGAAGTCGCAGCAGAACTCATACCAGAGCATGAAGACAAAACCGGGGGCCACGTCCTTCTCTCCAGACTTGGGCCTCAGCCCGAAGTAGCTCACCATTTCTTGGAAACTAAAAAGGGAAAAAAGGGATGTGGATGATGATGTTTATGACGGCGACGATGAATTCTCTCTCACGTAAGCAACATTTTCGGCACTTGACCGAAAACCGCTGGAACGCAGCATAAGATGGGAAATTGATGGGACAAGGAATTTGATTAATTGGAAGGGACTTATTGTAAGACCCTGATATTAAAATCATCTTGCAATACCTCTACTGCATACATTTCTTGGATGGGCATTAATGCTCCCCAGCTGGAATCTAACCCCCAACCCGGCTGGTGTTAATGCAAGGCATTATGACGTCAGGCTACGCAGGCCTCCAACAACTGAGAGAGCAAAGGAGACTGACATATTAATAATAGAGAGAGAATACACAGAGATTTGCATTTAAGTGATCGAGAAAGAGAGGTAGAGTGTGGAGGAGAAGGAGAGCGGTAGAGAATGAAAGGTAGAAAGAGACAGGGAGGAGAGGGGAGGAAAGAGTAAAGAAAGAACGACGCAAAAAAGAGAAAAACAGAAGGGTATGAGGAGGAGAGCGAGGAGGGGAAGAGAGGTGGAAGAGAATAGGGTGAGAGAGAGATAGACAGAGACAGAGAGAGAGAGAGAAACACACACACACACACACACACACACACACACACAATAAACTAACTAATATGAATAGTGAACACCGTGACTTATTGACTTATATGATTATTCCTCAGCGTGATGGAGTCCAGATCCTGACTCCTCAATGTAATTCAATTGTAACCAAACCTGAAACTCCCCCCCCCCCCCCACCCACCCTCGCCTGGCATTAAGAGAGGGCAGTCCTAGCCGCTCCGGGATGCCCTCGCTAACCCAAACATTAAAGACGTTTCCTCCGCCTCCCGACTGTCAGGGGGGCTGATAAAGAGGGGGCCGTGGCTCAGGAGGAGACGGCCCTCGTTCCCGTGGACACCGGCGCAGACTGACTTCCAGATGCCAGGCGGCTGCGTCGCCGCGGCGGCTAATCCAAGACATGTTGGAGCGCAGCGGGCCGGGGGTCTGTGGACGGTTGGGGCGCTGCATGCTGTGCAGGAGCAGCAGGCTGCCGGACAGACTGCTAGGGCAGCAAACTGCCCCCACCACACCACGATGGATCTGCACACACAGACTGTCTCCCAACAGGACTGGAGAACAGTCCGTTTGATTGTTTTTGTTTGTTTTTGTTGTTTGTTTTGCCAAAATGTCCAAGTGGAACACAGCCACACGTTTAGCGTTTAGTGGACGGCATAGTCCAACATGATTGACCAGCTCTCCTCCTCTTTACTGGTTTCCCTTCTCTCGACCCCCTGGGGTCAGGGTGTCAGAGCTGGGCACAAATCACCCCGATCACCACCCCCACCGCCCCTGCCTCCCCTCCTTTCTGCACGTCTCCCGACCATGCATCATCCTGGCACAGCTCCGCAAGCAGGCTCCCTCCCCGCTCCCAAACAGATGGCGGCACTCCGAACGTCGTGGAGGAACAACAGCCGCAGAACAGCCAGGAGTTGATGATCAGCGGATTTATTTCGGGGAAAATGTCAACACTTGTGACCTCCTTGTTCCTGTTATGACGCTAATTTCAGCGGTGATGCAATCCCATTCCTCACTGGCGGCCCCGAAAAACACTGAGAAATAACGACTGCGAAGGGAAACGGTTTTCCAAGAAAAGATTTAACATTAAAATATTTTTTTTCGGGGGGCACATTCGGCAGAAAATTATCATTTTGGGACTGGACTGATATAATGGGCGAGTGGGGTACTGGGCTCCCAGCTAGCATGAACTAATGTCATTGGGCACAACTTGAGTGTACTTCACGTGAAATTGGGCGTGACGCGGCCGCAGTGAACTTAATGGGCCGCAACTGTGGACAGAACCAGGAAAACCTCAGCGGCATCCGAAACGCAAACCAGAAGAGTCAGAACTGCATGTAATTGGCTGTACAAGAACGACGATGACTACGATTACATCCATGGTCATATCCACGCACAAAAGCCAAGAGCATATTCAACCCTTATGTCACGGGAGCTAACTAGAAGGAGGTGGTTCGGGGGTTTCAGTCAGGTTATGTTCAAACGTAGTTTCGTGGTGTGTGTGTTGTGTCTATGCTTGTGTGCTAGTGTGAATTGGCCTATCCACATGCATACACACAAACAGAGCCCACCCAAAGCCCGGTGAGCCAATATTCTTCACCAGTGTGTCACTTTTATGAGGTGGCTGAGAGAGAGAGAGAGAGAGAGAGAGAGAGAGAGAGAGAGAGAGAGAGAGAGAGAGAGAGAGAGAGAGAGAGAGATTTCTGCCAGCACCAGGCAAGTCTGCTCCCTCTTGGGATGAAATTAGAGGAAAGTAACTTCATTAAGGCAAAGGTGTGGTAAGCCGCAGGGCCCTTTTGATCAGTTACACACACACACACACACACACACACACACACACACACACACACACACGAGAATGTGAAAACATCCCTTATCAACAAAGAGTAGAAAGGGAAGAAGAAGGAAAGAGAAGGAGACATGTGGCCATGTCAGGGCTGTTTTCGGTGGGGAAAGGACACCGTGAAACAGTGCTGCTTGGAAGGGGATCACTGGTGCAGAGCTGTGCCCAAGGCAATCAACTCCCATAATGGTTTAAAGTTGTGTCTGGCGTCGTTAGCGTGGTCCTTTATGGCCTTTTTCAGAGATTTATTGGGGAGCGGAATACTCACGATTTAAAGCAAACAATTCGGTTCCCTATCCAAACAAGCCTCAGATAATCAATTTGCTTTGTTTCTCCTTCCCCACCATTTCTTTCCCTCCCACATGAAACGTTCCAGATATGGTTTGGCTCCGCCCGAGTAAAGAGGCCGCCAGTGTGTCTATAAATCAGAGGCTACAGGCAAGCACTTTTTGCTCTTGCTTTTTGTTTTTTGTGTTCGAACATGAGAGATAACAGTGACGAGTGCGTCAGAGGAAACTGCGGTTTATTGGTACGTCAAGCGTTGTTTAAAGGGACTCTATGCAAGACATTCCTGCTCATCACTGACCCCTTTGGCCGGTAGGTGAACTGCAGCATTAAGCACACATTTCCGCCATTATCCACCCTAAACGATCACTTCCTCTTTGACGGTAAAACCGCCCGGTTCAATCATAAAACAAGTCAACCCACAGAATGTTCTACGGAACAGAGAAGGTTTCGGAAAAGGCCTGCTTTTTGCTTTGTCTCAACCTGTTCGTAAAAGGGCAATCTGAACTGATTTGTGCTTGCACTAATCCTACACGTAGACACTTTAAAAAGGAGCATCAACATTGTCCATTAGATCCATCTTTGAATGTACAGAAGAAGACCTCTAAGATCCTCCTTACCTCGCTCTGTCTGAGCGTTGGGGTGGATCTGACGTGTTTTAGTGTGCGTTATCTCTGCTGCTGTTATCACTGACTTCCCCACCAGCCTGGAGACTGGGAAGCGCCCTATGTGCAGGAACGTAATCACACAACAGTGGAACTAAATATGACATGTATTTAAACAAACTGTTAGCATTGCTGCAAACCAGGGCCAGTTACGCAATCTATCAGAGAATACTAAACAAAATAAGCGGGAACCATCCATCACATCTGTAACCATCCATATCATCACGTGTCCAAAACAAGACCAGGGGCCAAGTCGACAAAATTGCTTGCGTATATTAAACCTGCACTGTGTTACTATTATATATCTGACATAGAAAATATGTATGTTGTACGTTTTTTGCCACTTAAAAAGAACACTAAGCATTGTGTAGAATCTTATCCTAACTATCTTGTTGTATCCAGGGAATGGGTTAACCTAGCAATTGTAAATGATAAGCACCTGTTTCTATGAATATCTTTACTGTACCGACAGCAATGTATTATTTCTCTTTTCTCTGAAAAAAATGTACTTATGTACTACAAATGTACTTAGTCGCTTTGGATAAAAGCGCCTGCTAAATGCCCAAAATGTGAATGTAAAGATTTCTCAAGAATAAAACACAACCATCCACAAGTCAATCCAGCAAGGGAATAACTGCACTCTATGGTGTGGCTCTATAGCTCATGGTTTTATTCTGGTCCAAGTTAGCCCCCCACACCTTCCCACCGTGGGAAGATTCCCAGAGACAATGAACCCAGAACCACAGCCGCTATCCTTAAAGCACCAGAGGAGCCAAAAGGCGTAACGTACACAGTACAGCTCTAACGCATGTACATCTACAGTAGTCATAAGCATTGGATTTATCACAGCAGTATAGATGAAGGGGATCACCTACCTCTTCTGTGCTGTGTCAAGTCTGTTGTCTTCGGTGGCATGCTGCTCATGAGCTGTAAAACGAGGAGAGAAGAATGGTGCATAAAACACACGCCCGAGACCCGGCTCTGTGAGTAATGCGTTGTTGGACGTGCCACCGTTTTGTGACCGATGCAATACAGACGGGAGCTTTCGTTTACTGGTGCGGACACCGATACCACAGAGGTGAGATGACACAAATCAGCAAAGATGACAATCCAGAGGGAGGGCCCCGCCAGGTTTTAGTAGCACCCGGGAGAGCAAGAGGACCAGCCCGACGCTCTCGTGAGGGTTGGGATGCGGACGGAGCGTTTATAGGGAGGTGGCGTTGAGTAGAGTCGAATGCGGGCACATTTTCATAGTTTGAGTCGAGATTTGGGCGCGTGCTCGTCGACGCAGTGTTGGCACGACACCAACGTCAAGGCGTCATACGGACGTTGGTGACACAAGGGGTGAACACACACACACACACACAGGAGCAGGTGTGTGTGGTGTGTGTGCAGTAGCAGGAGCGCGGGTGCAGGGTAGAGCATGGCGGCGGCGGCGGCGACGGCGGTGGCGGCTTGGGAGTGGGAGGCTCCGATGGGATGCTGCCATGTTAAAGTGTCTAAATGCAAGGCAGATGTGTACGGCCGGCCGGGCCGAGGTGCAAGAATTTATCTAGGGCCAGAGACTGCCTGTGATCTGAGATTTATTGCATTTTTCCAGATTCATCCTTTTTTTTTTTTTTTACAATGATGGGGGGGATGGGGAGACTTGAAGATTTAAGAGCGAGAAGGCTCAGAAAAATGGTTCAAAGGCCGGTTTTTGGGGTCCTGTAGGAGAGCGGGCGATCTTAAGCCGCCTACAAACCCCCGCTTGCATGTTCTCCCCTTTTTACACGTATGTGGGCATAAGGGCCGGAGGGGTGGGGGGGCAAACTTAATGAAGAGGTGGGGGGGTTGCGGTGCCCTTGGTTTAGGGCGGGGGAAGGGTGGGAGGGGGAGGGCGAAAGGTGAAGAGGGGGGGCCATGACCAATGGTGTTTGTCTCAGTGGGGGTCAGACTGGCGCCTAAGCTACCCCTCCGGTGCGACTGTGCACGGAGGTGGCATTAGTGTTAAGAGAGAGAGGGGTGGGGGGGGGGGGGGGTGAGAGAGAGAGAGAGAGAGAGAGAGAGAGAGAGTGGCCCAAAGTGACAGGATGTGTGAAGTTTCTCCTCCTCAGCTCTCGTGTAAACATGAAACCAGCAGTGTCTAACTAGAAAGTTATGAGACACACATGCTGAGAGGGACAATAAATTAGGGCCTTTAAAAACTCCTGACACACTTTTCTAAAAAAAAAAAAAACGCAGCCTTTTACCTTGGAGCACCGACAACAAAAGAAGAGACGGGAGAGAGCTGGCAAGAGGGGAGGCCTGGGAACGTGCCCTCCACCGCATCAACCCGGCTCCCTCTTATCGGCTCCTCCCATTGGTTCAATTCCTTCAGCTCTTCCATCTGCTTCTCAGCACAAAGAACCTCACCACCGCATCGGGTCCAGCTCTGTCCCCGTCTGTTTCACACTTTGGTATGTCACTAGTTCACACACATTAGACTGCGTGGTGGAGCCAAGACACCGAGACGTTTCCCTGAAGTACGAGACAGCGTCGGAGGATGTAACAGCATGGACCCGCAAGATGTAGGGAGCAGGGTCCCCGGGAGGGACAGGGACATTGTTGTATTTGCTTATGAATGGTACATTTTCCAAACCGGTTTCCTCCTCATCGTTTTGGGATAATTGAGAGCCACCGCGTAATTGACAATAAATATCCGACACACAAATATATTATTTCACACGCCAGCCACGGTAAGCTGCTCAACTTTCAACCCACGCCCTGGAAACACACATTCGCCTTTCCCCTCGTTGGTGGATTGCTTTATTCCGCCGCCCAAGTCGTTAGGAGAGCGAACGAGAACACTATGGAATAACAGGGGGCCGTGTTGCGTTCATTTTGATCAACCACCAGTTGCGAGAACACAACGCAGACGCAGTTTGCGCGACCTCTCCCAACACGTTGGCTGCTCTGCCAGTTTACACGTCTTGATGGGAGACACATGGCCACAGTCTCCCCGGAAGACGCCTCGTCAGAACGGGGTTTTGTTAAAAAAAAAACAACGTATTGTTTCAATATTTCTAGCTACATTGCAACAACTGATCCAGAAAATATCCTTGCTACAAAAAAATTGCTCTGATTGGTTCTGATTGGCCAGAAACAGGTTGCTGGTCACTATTGCGTGCTGATAATTAATCAGAACTTATTGGGCAGTCGGTAGGTCTTCGTCTTAACTGAGAGGTTTCGTGGTGATGGTCTAACCTCTCTGAGACGTCTACGTGAAACCAGATAGAGATGACAGGCAGGTGGTCAGAACACCCTGCAACGGATGTGCTGAATTTTACATTATTGATGTGTTGTTACACTTTAAGCAGGAACCATTGAACTTGATTGACAACTAATTTGACTGTACTGCGCATCCATCTTCCTCTGCCCTGGAGGACCTCTATTTAAATAATTATACCATGGCTCTCAGGCCCCGAGCCCTCTGACTTGAGTGTGATTGATGACCATTTCATGTCCCCTCCTTTCACTTGTGTCTAGTTCCTTTCCGAACGCAGCGATTAGCTCTCGGGGTCAGGGGATAGTGTAGGCACTGTATGAGCGGGCGCACACACACACACACACACACACACACACACACACACACACGGGATTGAATATCTCCCTGGCTGAGTTACGGCCTGGGAACTATTACTACAAAGTTGAGGTATCACAGAAGGGGCTTAAACCCGGTTATTTATGCTCATGAAGTTGCAGCTCCTCCGTCTTTGATGCGAGAGGGGGACAAGCCGGCGAGAAGGCAGCTATTGCAGCGACACAGAGTATTGATCTCGTTCCAGCGGAGAAGGCTGAAAAACCAGCGGATGACGACGTGATCCCAGGTTGTTTTGGTGGCTCCTGTGCGTTGCCCTGTGTGGTCCTAAGAGCCTTTACAAGGCCCGGACCAGAGGTGTCCTGCCAGCTTTATGGCATCCTGGGCTGCATGGGAACCTTGCACGGGGCAATGGGATCCCCTCAACCAGCCTCGTAGGTTTAGAGAAGGTCACAGGAAGGAAGTCACGGGAAGGATAGACACGCGCACGCACACACGCTTCCACACTATTGAAAGCAAATGATACCTTTTCCATAAGTTCCAAAAGTTCCATCTCTGGGTTTAAGAAGGACAATGTGGCTGTCCGTATACTTTATCTTTGGGGGCCCAAGGTCGATTTCCCCCTTAGTGCCTCACAATTCCGAGTGGAAGGGTTTTATTCATCCAATCAGCAATCAGGAGGAAAAAGCACATGTTCCCGTGGAAGACGACAACGACGACGACAACAACAAAGGGCTGCGTAGTGACTTACCGACAGAGAGAAAGCCTTCCATTTTATCTTTGAAGGGCTGGAGGTGTTCCTCTGAGGAGTTGGCACACACCTTCTGCACATTCTTTTCACACACTGGAAGAGCGAGAGACAGAGAGAGAGACAGACAGGGACAGAAAGAAGGAAGAGCAGAGGAAGGTGAGAACAGGAGGTTTCTTTAGTATTTCCACAAGTCTTGTGTGCAAGATTGTATCTTTAGTCGAGCTTGTAGACATACAAAATTGAGTCAAACCAGAGCTCATTTACTACTTGTTTGCAAACCTTTATCTCTCAAGATTTACTTGACATGCAGGATAAACAGAGACAGTTCGGGCGGTGGGCCTTTATCATCATTTAGCAAAGTCTATTTATCGTCTACTTGCATAACTATTGTGGTTAAGGACATAGCAAAAAATGGGAAATATTTCGACAACAGCATAGTCTAAACCTTACATGGTGCCAGAAGTCAAGCAAGGAAAAATTATGACTACTGATGAGCAAAACAGTAGCTATAGTGAATGATACATGCATACCGGAGTGCGTACGAATTCTTTCAACACATCTTTTTATAATAAGCATGAATACTTATAATTCACAATAGCATTGTCAACTTACCGATCTTCAAGAAAAGGTTATGGAAGTGCACGCATAGACGCAACATATTCAAACAGGAATGTTAATTTGAAAATGTTTTTAAATATAGACACGCACAACAAAAGCTAGTTTTCTTAGGTAGCCATTAAAAGTGGCTGTTAAACTGGCAATAATGTGAACAGAGTTTGGGCTGCGTTCAAGATACAAACAACACTGTTCATTAGTGGCGTCCATAAGAACCAGTAATGAGACTTAAATAGAAATAAAACCTGCATCATAAACTTTAAATTAAAATATCACAATCTCCCCACACACGCACACACGTAATAGCAAAGACTTGATCAAAACGCCATGCACCCAGCGAGTCTCTCAGACCGATTGGGAGAAGATGCCTGGCCACTGGAATAACGGATGATAAATCAATGAACTAGTATGACTCCTAGGGCTTCAATGTCTCACTAATGTAACTTCAAAGACGGCGCACGGTGCTATTAAGCAGGATTTTACATGCACAGGCATATTGTTGTTCCTGCACATGTGTTTTTTTTTCCTTAGCAGATCTGCTTGCTATTTGCAGATGGGCTTTTGTTGTGATGCCAGATAAAAAATGAACCAACCGACACGGGTCTGGGGAGGAAGCCCAAGCGATGGAGCATCCCGTCAGCCAAGCCTTGTCATTCCCCCCCCTCCCCCCCGCTATTAGCGCACACACAGAGACGGCGGGCACAACAACAGCCATGCAACCTGTTAGTCATTAATGGCAGCAGTAAATACCTTTACTGGTGTACGACTGCATAGCTTTTATAAAAACAAAAACACAAAAATAAAAAGGAGTGGATCAACCCAATACGAACATGGCTGTCTGAGACAGCCTGTCTCAGACAGCTCGGGTGTCAGATGTTGGAAAGAAGGAAACGAGTACACCTGCTTAGTTCAAACACTGAAGCATACCGCTTTGTGACTTATCTTGAGAATCAGTTTTCTCATGTGAAGAGCGGCACGATTATCCTTTGTTACCTTCTACGGTTGCATTATTCAAACGGTTTATAGGTAACATTGTGGTGACACACAGGCCAGATCACAGATCTATTCATTTATTTGTCTAGTGGAAAACAGATAAAGCGGTATCAAGAACGTGACCTAAAGAACCCCCGAAACAATCCTTTTTTTTGGAGCAAACCCACATTGCCTCACCCGAAATTCCCTAACACAACATGGCCCATTAAAATCGTTCAAAACAGCAAGTCTACAATTTAGTGGCGGCTTTCCACCAAATGTGGTCCAGACAGCAAAGGCCGCAAGAGGAAGCCCACTACAAATAAACAACCAAAAAAAAGGAAAACACACACACACACACACACACACACACACCTGCAAGAAAAAGCCTGTGTTTAGTGTATCGGATTCGAGTGATACATTGGCTTTAAAAGCAGCCGTTGGAGTGTGAAAAGGTGAACACGGGAACACGAAGAACTCATGTTTAACAACAAAGTTTGGTTCAGCCACAAAATAAGCCACACGTTATATTATGATGGACCGACAAAGCCCAAACAGCCCTGTAACCTCTCGGGGAAAAGCGATTAAAATGACTAGATTTTAACAAATCCTTTTAATTGTACCTCAAGTAAAATATGCTGCACCGTGTTTGTATTATCGAATAGGGCACCGAGTGGCTGGACCAACAGGAAGACACCCTGTCACATGGCACACCGTGTGCCATGTGCTTAGAAATCCTCTGAGCTGGGGCTGACATGGATCCTCTCTGCACTGCTGGGACTCGTCAATACCATGGATTATGCCACCGTATTCGGATCACAGAGGCGGAGGGCAAACGGCTGACGAAGCTCTGCTCGGAGTAGAGTAATGTCATCAGAGAAACCCACCGCGGTCTGACTGACTGGAGATTTCTGCTACTGCAGGCAGCTCTGTTTGTCCTACGGGTTTCTCTGCCCTGTCCAGACACCTAGCGAACAGGGGCCTGGCCTGGCATCACAGAGCCGGCAGACCACGATGGGAGCCGCGGCACCGATCTCCGATAGCCCTCCCACGGTCACCGCACAGGGAAAACAGATCAGGTTCCAGGCTGCTCACTCAGCACCTCTCAGACTGGGGCGCTGGTTCTTTGTGCACTTCAATGTATGATGTCACTGTTTATACCGCCAGTTATGCAGCTTTTTCCTGTGATATTCCTTTGATGGACGAGTGTTGATTTATGCTACCCATCTTAATTTGAATTTTTTTTTTATTGGCTCGGCTTCACCTTTGTTTGGTTACTTTCGCCATGTGTGAAGAACACACTCCATCACAAATGTAGAAAAATATTTGAAAAGGATTTTCTGTTCCAGGATCATAACGGCAGTGATGGATTACTATAATTTGTCAAAGGTTAAGTGCCATTATAAACTTTGAAAGAAAGAATACATGCTGCAATTTGGGCAAGAGAGAAATCGGGAACTAAATGAATCCTTACAAATGTGCGTTACATATGAGCATACTTTGCAATAACGCTTCCAAACAACTTTGACACATAGTTAGACCTGTAGAGAGATGCTTGACGACATGATCCCTTTTGAAAACACACCAGCCGCTCCCTGAGCACAGACTGCGATCGATGCGTACGTTCACGCGGTAACATTTCTCTGTTCTGGCTAGTCATGGCGTCAAAATGTGTGCCTGATATTCCACAGCGGCAGGAAGTCCCCTGGGAACGGCGAACCGGAAGTCACGGCACACCGGGACAATGCGATATTGTGGGGTGGACTCTGGCCAACCAGAGGGGGGCTTGTGGAGCGCCACAGGATTGCACTGGCTACGTGTCTGACGCATGTTTCTGTCTGCGGAAGGTTGCCCCAGTAGATGGCCTCCGGACAATAGAAACACGTTCATCTGATCCTCTCCGCCACAGCAACATAATGGAGCATTGTGGAGGGAAAGGGAAAACAATAACAGATCAACTCCTAAAACGTCACACCGACGGCTACACCGGTTAGAAGACGACTACAACAGAGCAGGAAAAACCTTCTTTTTTTTTACAGCCTGTCTCCGAGATTACTTCAGATGTGAGGAACGTCTGCTGCCCTCCGGCCCCCGGAACGTCACCTTAATTTATATACCCGGGATGTGGATCTTTCCCATCCGAGGGATTCTCTTACTAATCCCCAATTATATACAATCCCAGTAGACCGAGACCCCCTCCCCCTCCCCTCCCCTCGGTCCGGTCACCCACCTCCCCCCTCGCTCTCCGGGGCCAAACGTCTCCGCTTCGCTCCCACCAGAGGGGCTGCAGCCAGGACGCTGGCTGGCTGAGCGAGGAGAAGGTTAGACTCCCTCTCGGCTTTCTGCTCCCCATAAATCACTCCGGCCTCGACTCGGGCCTT
Organism: Pollachius pollachius; assembly: GCF_949987615.1. NCBI lineage: Eukaryota > Metazoa > Chordata > Actinopteri > Gadiformes > Gadidae > Pollachius > Pollachius pollachius. The sequence continues at coordinate 13,786,729 of NC_136948.1, read as the reverse complement.
TCAGCACACAGACGCCCCGCTCCTCTTCCTCCTCCTCCTCTAAAGTCCAGCGAGGAGAACCACGAGGGGCTGACAACAAGGGGAATAGCAGCCAAGCAGCCCCTGAGATAAGATGGGAGAGTTAGGGTAATGGATGGAGGCGTGGGCCTTTATAGTGTGTATCGTATATCGCCACTACGTGAGAGGATAGCTAGGGTGTTCCATGCCAAGGGCGATTTTTACATTTGTGTTTTTATGGACTGGGGGATATGGGGTGTCCCCATGTGGCTCTTCTACAACTAAAGATCTACATCCATAAACAGACGTTGTTATCGTGGCAATCCCAAGAAATCAAAGAAAAAAGCCACAAGAAAAGCAGAGGTGTTTGGGACTCGCACCGACAAACTGGCGGGTGGTGGGTGGCGGTGCCCCGGCCTGCCGACTCCACACATGGAGTTAGGAGCGGCGCCTCCGTCGTAAAGCGGACCTCAGGCTAAAGGGCCTGCGTGGAGCTGACGTTAAAGGCCATTTAAACTCTGGACACTGTCTGATCTGCCAGGGTGATGAATGGCTTACCTGGGCCGGGCCTCGAGTGAAACACTAAACTGCCCTCAGCAACAAATGAGCTCTGACGGTTCCTTTTTATTTGATACTATTTCATTCGGTAGTGTCCCATCTGCAGCACCGTCCCCCTGAATTACAGCATTATAATAGACTGTTAGCAATGTAGAACCATCAGTCTATGGGTTTTGCAGGGAGTTTCAAAACGCCTTTAAGTATTTAAGGGAAACGTTCATAGTTGGTGCAACAGCAAACGAGTAGCGCAATAGAAAAAAAAACACATTGTCGCTTTTCTTCTTGTTTTTTTCTTACTTTTGGCTTGGGTTTCAAAGTTCAACCGAGCGTACAGAGATACCTGCGTCGTCGTCCGGCAGTGAACCGTGGGAGAGGAGTCATCGGCGAGCCCCAGAGAAGGGCTCGATCCCCGCGGCCTCCAGCTCATCCCCGTCTCGGGGAGAGAGCAGCGCAGGGAGAGGTCAGCCCCCCGCTCCGCAAACAGGAAGCCCCATCACACCGGGATCATGTTTCTGCACAAGCCAGTGAAAGAGAGGCCAGCCAGGCGGACAGGAGTCTGCCCCGCACCCCCCTGCCGCCCCCCAGAGCCCACCGCTGACTAGACGCTGTGCGTGCACACACTGTATGCGCGGTCGTGCATGTGCACACACACAGCCTTAGACTGTGTGCTTTGGACCCTTCACCAAGTCTCTGGGCCATAGACCAAGTCTCTATCTCTGGAACCTAGACCAAGTCTCTGGACTCTAGACCAAGTCTCTGTCTCTTGACCCTAGACCAAGTCTCTGGACTCTAGACCAAGTCTCTGTCTCTTGACCCTAGACCAAGTCTCTGGACTCTAGACCAAGTCTCTGTTTCTGGACTCTAGACCAAGTCTCTGTCTCTTGAACCTAGACCAAGTCTCTATCTCTTGACCCTAGACTAAGTCTCTGTCTCTGGAACCTAGACCAAGTCTCTAGACTCTAGACCGAGTCTCTGGACTCTAGACCAAGTCTCTGTCTCTGGACTCCAGGCCAAGTCTCTGTCTCTCGACTCCAGGCCAAGTCTCTGTCTCTCGACTCTAGGCCAAGTCTCTGTCTCTGGACTCTAGGCCAAGTCTCTGTCTCTGGACTCTAGACCCAGTCTCTGGACCCTAGACCCAGTCTCTGGAATCTAAACCCTAGTCCAAGTCTCTGGACCCTAGACCCTAGACCCAGTCTCTGGACCCTAGACCCAGTCTCTGGAACCTAAACCCTAGTCCAAGTCTCTGGACCCTTTACCCTAGTCCAAGTCTCTGGATCCTAGACCCAGCCCCTCAACCCTAGACCCTGTCTTTGGACCCTGGACCAAGTCTCTGTCTCTGGACCCAAGACCAAGTTTCTGGACTCTAGACCCAGTCTCTGGACCCTAGACCCAGTCTCTGCACCCTAGACTAAGTCTCTGGAACCTGGACGTCAGAAATGAGTCACTGTCGAAGCATACACCAATTCTTGTACTTCTAGACCAGTCGAGGGAAGCTAAAGAAATAAGCTCCCTCCCCTGGTCTATAACAAGGGAGGGAGGGCAGGTAGTAGACAAACGACAAACAACCCAGAACCCATTATTTAAGCTGGTCCTCAGATCTCTCTGTTAGCTTCTCTCCGACACCGCTGACAAGATGGATGGAGGCGATGCTGCGAGAGCTTGGTAATTAAAACCAGTTGCTCTCTCCGTGCGCTGGTTTATAATAGCCAGATATAAATATTTATCCCTGGCGGTGGGGATGGAAATGGCTCGGGAGTCACGCGGCGTGCTCATCAAACACCCTGAATCCTCCGCCGGCCCCTTTCCCCGCACCCCCGCTAATTCCCCCCCCCCCGCCCCTGAGGATTGTTGCTCCAGACCGGGCTGGGCCATGGATCAAATGCGCACGACCCTCGTGTTGCATTTATTGTCTTCAAGTCTTCACTCTTCTCCTAATAAACGGGTGGCGGCTTGGGGTGGTTCTGGTGGGCTTTAGTACACCCTTTGTGTTTCCCTTCTCCGCCCCCCCGCGGGTCAAAGAGGAGCGGGCTTTACCAGATCCCAGAGGCGGAGGGGAGCGGATCTAATTGCTTTCGCATGCCGTGTTATTGGTTGATTTAAATAACCGCAGACACCGAGGGCACCAGGGGCCCGCCCCCTGTAACCCCTGCCGTGGCCCGGGCCACGACTTCACTGGCTGGGGCCCGGCTTATTGACAGACCCCCTTATTGACCGGCTGGTTAGGGGGTCGGCGTCCGTCGGAGTTCGGCCCCTGACGCTGTCAGAGCCTCAGGCCAAAACAAATGATTGCAGATTTTTTTGCCGCCCAAATGCCGTTTGCAACGCCTCGTCAATAGAATGGAATTTTCTGGCTCTTTTTTGGGGGGGGGGGCTTCTAAGTCCCGCTCCAGTCGCTGCCGAGACGACTGGTCTGACGGGAGCTCAGATCCGAGCATTTTCGTCATTGGTCTTTGAATCTGAGGAGCTGTCGTTGTTTTGATGATACGGCTTTTAAGGAATGATACAACGTTTGAAGGAGAGGCAACCCTCAGGGGCCACTCGAGGGGGGGGCTCTGACTTGAGGGCCGAGTTCGAGGGCCCCACTCAAGAGCCTCGTTCAAGCGCCTTCAGCTCGAGGGCCCCACTCAAGGGCCCCACTCAAGCGCCCCCGCGCAAGGGTCCCCGCTCAAGGGCCCCACTCAAGGGTCCCCGCTCAAGGGCCCCACTCAAGGGTCCCCGCTCAAGGGCCCCACTCAAGGGTCCCCGCTCAAGGGCCCCACTCAAGGGTCCCCGCTCAAGGGCATCGTTCAAGGGCACCACCCGCTGGAGGGCACCAGTCAAGGGCCTATGAGACCAGTGGGATCTGAGAAGAGTGGATGCTCTGCTTGTCTCAGATCCTGCTGATCTCAGGGGCCCTCGAGCAGGGCTTTTGAGCAACACCATACAACACCAGACGCATTTACGTCTTCCTTGCTCCGGCAGTGAAAGCTCACACTCAACATAACCACAGATGCCTGGGCTGCTGCCTCGGGCCACCGTAGGCATTGAAGTGTGAAATATCACTGCTTTGAAGCCACCAATGGTGGGAAGCATTGGTCATACGATAGGTGATACGGTCGATGGCACGCGTCTTACCCGTCAGCTCTCTCTTCAGCTTCCTGGCGTCCTTCGTGATATCTTCAAACTTGACCTGGGCGGCCTGGAAGAAGTCCTGTGGCTCGGGCAGAGGGAACACACTCTTGTCCGTCCCTGCATGCTGGAGGTGGTGGAGACACCCAGGGGAACCAAAGGTTACACAGGTTTCATTTCCGCTAATTTTCAGGTTCCATATTCCATATTCTACCCCAGTCTAACTGAACTGTTCCTCGCTCTGTGGAGTGAAACCGATGGGCATACCTCATCGAAATTGCGCAGGTAGTATGACACCACGTAGTCCACCAGACTGATGCGATTGTCCTGCAGCAGGAAACAAAACAAACAAGGTGCATTATGGTCCATAGTTCTACCAGAAGGTAGACCCCGTTAAATCGTTAACGTTTCGTGGGTCAGCCGTTACAAAGGAGAATTATGAAACGGGGGGGTCACCCTGCTCTTGACGTCTTTGAGCTTGGGGAGGATCTCCAGTCCGAAGCCATCTGCTTGGCCCCGGGTTCGGTTCCCGCCGTTCATGTAGTTCCCGAAGGCCAGCACCAGGCCAATCACCTCCCGCACACTGCTGCCCTCCAGGAGCACCTGTTACACACACAAAACACTTGCTTTCCACAAACACACCACAGTGTGTTCTCTGGTTGAACTCATTGCTGGCTAGACCATTCCCTGGGTGGTCGCCGTGGCTTAGTCCCCGGGGCTGCCTGGTTGCCAGGGCGGTCTCACCTTTGACACAGTGGAGACGATCTCCACCTTGCGATGGATGGATGCGATGCTGTCCAGGAAGGACGACTGGAAGATGATGCAGTGGGCCCGGCCCGTGAAGTCCGGAATCTGGGAAAGCTCATAGAGGAACCTGAGAGAGAGAGAGAGAGAGAGAGAGAGAGAGAGAGAGAGAGAGAGAGAGAGAGAGAGAGAGAGAGAGAGAGAGAGAGAGAGAGAGAGAGAGAGAGAGAGAGAGAGAGAGAGGAAAGGAGGTGGAGAAAGAGTACAGCAAGATCGAAAAAAGAAAGAAAAACAGCAGGGGATGAGGAGGAGAGCGAGGAGGGGAAGAGAGGTGGAAGAGAATAGGGTGTGATGTGTTATGACAGAATTAAACAAAATGTCCCACAGGAAGAGCTATTTCAGGGGACTTTTTTGGCAGGCCGCGCACCCTCTCTCCCCCCCGCCCCCCCCTACAGGGCCAATTTCCATGTTACCGTCCACAGCCCCTCCAGAGTCCTACTGCGGAGCTGCTCGGCTGGGTTTGAAAGGTCCGGTCTGGGGGAGCGAGGTGGGCCGGGGGGGTGGTGGGTCCGGGTGGGAGGGGGTCACAGCGAGGGGAGAGGCAGCGATCCGGCGCGCGCAGTGATTGATCAAAGGCGTCTCAGATCTGATGCGGGGCGACTCGTGTAAACAGCGGCCGCGTCGCCGGGTGGGGGTGGGGGGGGGGGGCAACATCCTGTGTGATCGGAACCCGCGGACGAGAGGGGGACAGAGAGACGCTGAGTGGGAGCGACTCAGGAGGACGGCGGTAGTGACAGCTCCGGTCAAACATGGAAGCAGAGGACCTGGGGAACAGTGGCGGGGCCAGCGGAGCGGCACCGCCGGGGCCCCGGGGCCTCGTTAACTGGGCCAGACTCCTTAACCCTGACAGGAAGGGGGGGGGGGGGGGTGTGTGTGACTTGAGAGTCACACACACACAAACACACACACACACACACACACACACAGAGCTTGCATGTGGTGTGATGTCATGTGTGGTGCATGTGAATTTTACTTTAGGAATATAAGCAGAGGCGTTGAGCACTGAAAGGCCAGGGGGAATGTTTATCCGCTCCAGCGCTACATCTGATTATTATTTATATTTCTGCTAAGTGACGATGAAGGATGAGATCAGCGCTCCCATGTTTTACATTTACCTTGGTAATTAATTGGTTGGAGTTCAACACTCGAATCCATCAACATGTTGCGAGGGCCACATTAAAAGCGTGAAACAAAAAGAGTTTGTCTCGCTGAGACACAATAAACCGACACATGGAAACCCCGATGCGGTTTCCTTGTGAGTGCCGAGAAACATGTGAATGTGACTGTGGCTAATCTACAATAAAAGTTATGGACAATGTTCCAACACATGGGTGACAGATGAGTTTTCTCCCCCGAGGATATGTCACCTTTATCAACCAAAACAACAAACAATTACACATTTTTTAATAACATATACCATGATCACTTTAGGTCAGAATTTGAAGGAATTATGAATAATTAAATACGAGTAATATAGATAAAGTAAATATGACTGAAAGGCACCCTTCAAATATAGATGTAAAATCTTGGACAGTTTAGATATCAATACGATTTGATTTGACAGCATTGTGCCATAAGTATTGTATTATTTTCATCATTAATTTCCAAATTATTTCTGCTACTAAATTGTTTTTATACTTTATACATCAAGTTCAGTATTAAGTTAAATCCATATTTATTAAGTGATATTATATGTAGATGAATTCAAACCGTACCAAATTAAATAAAACATAATTGTAATAAATACGGGGAATACAGGGAACACCTTTTTATCTGCAAAAATAAATACATTTCTAAAAAAGCATACTTACTGCTCCGGTTTGTCCAACAGTTTGACCTCATCTTCTTTGGAAGTCTCATAATGCTTCTTTATTCTCTCCAGCTCATCGCTGGTGGCTCTCTATAACAATAATACAAACAAGATAAAAATGTAATATTAAATATTATGTAAAAGGTACATTGCGCAAATAGACAGAAAGGCATTAACAGCAAGTATCGAAAAATGCAACTGAAGGGTGAATGGCAATAGTACAAAAAAAATCTCAAAATAATTGATTTTTTTTTTTCCTCCAGCAGTCAAGAGTGCTTTACTGGGCTCCCCTTGCATACTCACATTTTCATATAACGCTTCAATGGTCTCCAAATCCACAACAGAGTTGTCCACAGTCAGAACAGCTAAAACAGTAAATACATTTATTAGAGCCATGCCGTCTTATAAAACAGAATAAATCAAAACATGTTCTTTCTAAGTTGCTGCCAAGGTTTTCACAATTAAAGCGCTACCATGGATACTTATGATAATCATGCCGTCTTAAATTATAACAGGTGATAACTTCTCATTCTCCAAACGGATGTTGCATGCGGAGGGGGGCAATCATAAAAACATAAAAACGATGGAAATATTATCAAATGTTTGTGAGGCATTATCGCACGCTTTCTTGTCAATTATAACGCCTACCTCATTGAAAGCCAATGGAAAAGTGATAAATGATTAATAAAAAATCATTAAAAAAACAAGGGGTCACAAGGTCAACAAAACAATAACCTTAACCCTGACGGACAGGAGGGCCTTCAAACCACGTCTTAAACATGCAGCCTCGTAAACCAATAGCCCTGGACCAGGACCAGGACAGCCAATGGGCATGCTCGCTCGTACATGTCATCAGAGCAGGCAACAGGATCAAGTGAGTACGAGGGAGACGTAAAAAAAATATTAATAAACAAAGATGGGGTAAGGAGAGAGAGCTGGAAGGAACGGTCACATCCTAGAATACCCAAAGCCAATGGAGATTATTTTTATTTTTTTTTTACAGGTATTATGCTTTTTATTATAGAGTGATTTAGACAGGAAGGTATGGGAGAGAGAGGGGATGAACGACCGGCAAGAATCGAACCCGGGGCGCCGCGGTAAGGTCCAAGCTCTAATGGTACGCGCTGTACCCCGGGGGGCCCAATGCAGGATTCTATGGAGAATGCTGTACGTAAGAGTGTTGTATACATACCAGTCCGCTGGTGCTCCTACACTGTGTACAACACTCTTATGTACAGCATTGGCGACGGTACAAATCCCTGGGGAGAACGAGCCATGTGGGCCAGAGCTGTGCTCCTACATCTTATTAGAGTGGATTATACACTCCATCAGCCGTGCATCCGCCAATCACACACACACACAGATGGGGGCCGGGGGTGATGGGGCTGTCTAGCGTGAACAAGCAGGGCAGCCCTGGAGGTGGGTTATGTGGCTTGGCTTGGGGGGGGGGGATATCTCTTCACACCCTCAGATCAAAGCCTGCCAACCTCACACCACGCTCACTCAATGACTTGGATGTATGTGGTGAGAGAGAGAGAGAGAGAGAGAGAGAGAGAGAGAGAGAGAGAGAGGAGAGAGAGAGAGAGAGAGAGAGAGAGAGAGAGAGAGAGAGAGAGAGAGAGAGAAGCAAGATCGAAAAAAGAAAGAGGCATGTGTGTCTCGCATATGTACGCATATCTGTGCACGCCTGCGTCTGTACGTGTGTGGGTGCGTGCATGAATGTGTTGTGTACCAGTGTGTTTGTATGCGTGCGTGTGCACGTGTGTGTGTGTTTGTGCGCGAGCGCCTGGGTGTGTGCGTGCGCGTGTCTGGGTGCATGTGTGCTGTGAAGCGAGGCGTCAGGGAGGGCAGCCCTTCGCCCTTGAACCACGGTGGCCTTTGGGGGTCCCCAGGACCTCGGGTTTAGGGGCCAGTTGACCCTCCCTCTCTGTAAAAGCCCTGGCAGCTCCAGCCTCTCCACCTCCCTCCCTAGTAGCTCTAATAACATTACGTGTCCCATGTCCTTTTAATTTGGCCACAAAAGGGCAGGCAAGCAGGCGTGCCCAGGGACCCAGGGACCTGGAAGTGCTAATTAAGGTGCCGTCCTTCATTGTCAGATTCTAATTGTCCATTTCACCTACACCTCCCATTAAGGCTCGAGAGGTGCTCACATGCTGAGAACACCGCCACTTTTATAGGGCTTCTCCTACCGCCACCGCGCGCACACGCACACACACACACACACACACACACACACACACACACGACAAAAACAAACACAGACAAAATAACAAGTGAAACAAAGCAAAGAAAAAAAAGAGAAAAAAGGAGGAAAGAAAAAGGAAAAGGAAAGGAAAAAAAGGGGTCATCTGGTCTGTTCTGTTTTGGCTTGGGCTCGTGGTTAGGGCTTTTCTTTGTGTGTGTGTGTGTGTGCGCGTGTGTTTTATGTGGTTGCGCAGTGTCTGCTAACTGTGAAAGGTGGATTTATACGCGCTCACATCATTAACGGGGTGTCGCTCCCATTAGGCCTGTGGAAACCGTCACTGGCTACAATAAACAGATCGCCTGGCCGCATGCTCAGACTAGCAGGCGGCAGACGCTCACCGCCACAGTCCAACGACCCGGCCCCTGCGCTGCTGCCTGTGTCCCCAGCACCGCCATTATGTGTTTACCACACACAAAATTGCGCACACACACAAAAAATTGCACACACACACACACACACACACACACACACACACACACACACAAAAGTACACACACACACACACACACACACGCAAGTGCATACATACAAACACGCACACAAGCGCACGCATGCACACGCACGTCTGCACTTTCCACGGAAAAGCCGTGTGTAATCATTCCATGCGGTGGCTCCGTTGCGCGTCTGCCTCGGAGATTACGATGCGACTCTGATTTGATTTTAACCAGGGTAGGACAGACCTGAGAACGTCCTCGGGGGCCCTGATCCTAATCCAATGTTTCCGTATCAGAGGGACGAACGACCCCCCCTCCCCCCCCCCCCTGTCTGTGTTCCCTACGCAGCCGGCTTGATAATTCATAATAATCTAGCGTTGCTCAGATTAACAGAGCGCCTCCGAAACTCAAGCCTGCGTCCTGTCACGACCCCTCCACGTCACATGGTGAAAAGAAGGGGGAGCTCATATATTCAGTTTACTACCGCTCTACCTCAACGTTTCCTTGCTAGAAAGCAATGAAAGTGATGTCCAGCTCTGCTCATGTTGCCAGACAGTCCTGGACACCCGACCCTCCCCACCACCACCTTTGTCCCAGGACTGTTTGACAAAAGAAGCAGAGCTGGACATCTCTTTCAAAGAGATGGAGGGGAGAGGGATGGAAGGGCGGGGTGGAGATTGAGAGTGAGTGAGTGAGTGAGTGAGTGAGTGAGTGAGTGAGTGAGTGAGTGAGTGAGTGAGTGAGTGAGTGAGTGAGTGAGGGCTGAGATGTATCGAGGGAAAGAAAGTGAAGGAGGGATTGAGAGAGGGGATAGAGGGAGGGAGGAATGGGAGGGAGGGAGGGAGGGAGGGAGGCAAGGGAGGGGGAGCCACTTGTCCTAACCGTGTTGGATGTCCTTCATCTCCAGATGCAGGCTGGATATGAGGATGCCCACGGCCTGAGATCTCTTCCCATCCAGTAACTTGATGATCTGTGCGGGGGCAGGAATCAATTTATTATTCATAGGAGTCATTAGAAAGTACAACATGATTTAACTATCATAATGATTTACACAAGAGAATTACAACCTACATTAAGGTTGCAAACAAAAATAGCGATATTTCAACTAGCTCGTAGCTTAAAATAACCCGGGCGTATCAGTGATCAATGCTGATCGATGGTCATTTCCAGAATTGTATCAATAAAATCCTATCCAATACATTTGAATTAGATATGCTACAATAAAAAATGCTGGCCAGCCCAGTACCTCTTTTTGTTTACAAGAATCAACACTCCCAAAGGCCATCCCACTACTCGGCCAATCGAGCTAGGATCGTTCTGTCACACCTCTGCACAGTCAATTAGAGTGGACGGAACCCCAGTAATGGGAGGGGCTTCATTAAAAAAAAAAAACAACTTCAAAAGCATCAACAACAATGAGATAAAAGACACACACACATTGACAACCCATGCATACACTTCCCACCCCACACACACACACACTAGCACAATATCATGTCACAGCGAAAAAAGTACAAAGGCCTCCAAACATGGCGCCATAAAAAGACAGTCTCAGAGAAAAGAAAAAGAAAAAAAGGGGGAGCAGGGGGAGGGGGATTGTTTTTTATAACAAACTATAAATTCACAGCATTTTTATATGTGCCCTACACATGGCCGCAATTACTTATGACTGCATTCAGCCATAAAGCCAGAGAGCGTTGTTTGGCAAGCCGAAGGGCCGCTCTAAAACTTAATGCGTTGGGCTTCTTCATTAGGCTATCGCGGCGCGCAACGTTACTGGGGCCCGGGCCGCCGGGGCCCGGGGAGCGGGGCCCTTAGAAGTGGGTATTGCATTACCGGGCGTTAGCGGGGGCATGCTGCTCCGAGCTCCATTATACCCGGATCACCGGGGATCTCGCACTCTGCGGACCAGAGACGGCGAGCTGGCCCACCAAGGCTACCACTCCCCCCCACCACGTCCCCCTGTCCCCAGGCCGACACCTCTAGTTAACCACTGTGGAAGAGACCGCAGTAAAACAACCACGACAACAAAAAAAAAACAACATAGCCGCCCTGGGAACCCCCCCCCCCCCCCCCCACACTTGAGAACCCTCCAATTAGGCGCGGCGGCAGACTTAACGAGGAGGGACAGGGCGAACGGCGGACCGCTGGCCTCACAGTTCACACCGTGCAGCCGAGGCTGCTGGGAGTTCTGCTGCCGGGGTGATGCTGATGCTGCCATCAGGCATCGGGGCGTAAGGGACGACCAATAGATAACAGCAGCGCCCCCCTGTGGATCGGAAGGGGAACTCTCCAAACCCGCAACTTAATCTCTAACTCTCTGTGTGCCAATGCTCAGTTATTAATAAAACTGAATACATCTGACGCCAAGGGGCCAAATAACTCCCCAGGGTGGGATAACATTGAGGAGGAGAGGTGGGAGGAAGAGAGACACACAAGGGGAGAGGACAAGGCGAGCGAGAGAGAGATAGAGGGAGACAGTGGTTTGAGATGCAGCAGGTGGCTGATGTTAGTGCAGATTGGCTGAGGGCAACAGGTTCAGAGAACCGGGGATAATTACACAGAAGAGGCTGCATGGCCAACCTGCTCCCTGGTCCCTGTCTGTCTGACTGCCTGCCTGACTGCGTCGTACCAGAGTCGGAGCACAGTACCAGGACTTATCGGGGGGGAGGGGCTTCTCGTCAATAGGCGCCCTGTGATGCGTCCGCCCGCCTGCGCGGTCATCTCGGCCCCGCTGGTGTTAATCTTACACCCACACTCGCGCGTCATTTCCCGACACCTCAACTATGCTTTTAATAAACTCTGGGTGAGAGCTCATAACTCATCCCCCCCCCAAACAGCCTGATTTTTAAACTGCTTCAAGCCACTGTTTGTTTAAAGTACCAAACAGCAATGTGTAAACTGGACCGGGACGTGGGCGGTGGGAAATATGTGCCGCCTCTTCCTCATTGTGTTTTGAAAGCAAAACACCCACAAGCATGTACACACAGACACAAACACACTGATGTGTGGAGTGCTTCTGTGAGTGATTGTGCATCTGTTTGCATAGCTTAACGTTTCACCCCCTTATCAGCATCTTCTTCCTCCCTTTCATCCATCTCTCCATCCATCCCTCCCTACCTCTCTATCTATCTCCCCTCCTCATCCTGCCCGACCTGAATGCGCCGCCATGCGCGTAGTTCCAGCTCCGCAAACTACAGCCACCCCCCCCCCAACCCTTGCCGATCTTCTCTGGTTGCCTCCCCCACGGCCCGTGGAGTGAAGCCACATGCCTGCAATTATACCCCAGCTCAGGTCAGCCCTGGGTGGGAGGGTGGGAGGGGGAGAGAGAGAGAGAGTGCTGTCACCCAGCTTTGATATGGTAATCAGCGGAGAACTAAAAAGACACGCGAGTAAACAAGTGCTTTGATTTTCCCCGTTTCACACGTGATAAAGATTAACTGTAGAATGCGTGTAGGCATTGAGCGGTGTTGAGCGACGGCCGAGCCCGGAGGCTCCGAAACGATCTGGCAACACTTTCCCACGAGGCCGGGTCAGAAGCGATCAAGACTCTAGTGTCGCTGGGTATGAGAAACACGCTCACACACGCGCTGACACGCTCACACACACACACACACACACACACACACACGATTTATGTTCTTGTGACCCACTTCTCGAGGTCACGTCAAACACAAAATACGTTCCAATTCTATGAGGAGAAGACGGTACTGTAGATCAATCGATTGATCATCAGACTGAAACAAATAGCAACACAAACACTCAAAACACACACAATCACAAACAGATTCACATACACTTATACAACACAAAGCAAATGCGGGAAGCAAATCCAGACCCACAAACACATGCAAGATAAAAACAGCATTTTTCTCTCCCCGACAACTCGGGTGTGTGTGTGTGTGTGTGTCTGCTGTTGCGAGAGAGACCAGATGTCCTCCTCACTTCCACAGATTACAGCGTCCGTCTGTACTTGATGACATGCATTTCCTTCCCCTCAACCTCCCACCCCCCCCAACCCAACCATCCCCCTCCCCCTCCCCCTCCCCCGGCCGGTCCTCTAAGACACCTCCATGTCATCGCACAACATCCACCATCATCATCACCCTGATCAACATCTTTCCCGTTGGTCCCCCTTGCGTCATCCGTTTCCCACCCCCACCCCCTCTAACCTTGTTCCCGAGGGGGGCTCTCACGAAGGACCGCCTGGAGCGGATCACTCAGATTTAGCGTTATTGGCAAGCGAGGGTGACAGACAGACAGAGCGATAAAGAGGGCAGTACATTCAGTTCCATGGGTTTAGCAGAGAGAGGGCGCGAAAGAGCGAGAGAGAGAGCTTTCTGACAGAGGGATACCCGTTTCCGTTACATATCGGATCTCGCTTTGTCAAATTCCTCATCATTTACTCATTCTCCTGGTCGCTGTTGTGGTTACTCTAATCGTGTTCGTATTCTTTAAGCTCTCCGGTTTAACTGGCGTACACAGCGTATAGGAAGTGAGAGAATGGAAATTGTGTTGCTGTAGACGCGACAATTCATGATCCCCATCACAGCCTATACAAACCCCTCTTCCTCCCCCACAAACATCCCTCCATCTCTTCCTCCTTTAACAACCCTTCATGCGCCCCTCCAAACTCCTGGGAGGTCAGCGCTATCTGCTGTGTGATTCAGAGGAGAGTGCGTCCGCCCGAATGAATCATTTAGAAACGTGAAGATCCGCGCCGCCAAGGGAGCTGAAAAACAACTGCACAATTTTTAGGTATCAATTCTCGTTTTTTGGGGGTGGGTAATTATGATGAGCTGGACTGCCATTGTACTGGAAAGAATGAGACTGGGCTCCCGACACAAGGCTGGCCACACACACACACACACACACACACATACACTAAATAAGTGCTGGCTTGAGTTGAGTTTCAAGAAATTAGAGACACAACACGTTCTTCACAAAATAGCTGTATACTCTGTGCCGAGTGTCCTTGAGTTTGAATGAGTATACCAGGGTGGTTAGGCATTTTAAGGGGGTGATGTAAGGCAGTTGGCAGGACGCGTGCCTGTGGTTATCAAGAGTTGGATCTAATGTTTCACTTTTGAAGATGGCTGGTTAAGAATGAGCAGACTGGATGGACCATTCAGAGACGCACGCGCACGGACACACATGCACACTCGCGCATTGACACACACACACACACACACACACACACACACACACACACACACACACACACACACACACACACACACACACACACACACACACACACACACACACACACACTTTTGGCCCTACGTAGCGCTGCGGAGCCCGATTGATCCGAGGAGGGGATATGGATCGGGAGGGGACAGTCTGGCCCACAGGCTGAGCTTCGACAGTCTGGACGCCAGATAAGGAGCAGCAGGGGCCGCTGGGGGGCTGACGCAGCTCTGGCCGCAGCAGAACTTAGTGCAGTGCTGCACCATTGGACTCCGCCAGCCGTCGGCGCTTTGGTAGGCAGGCAGGGGGCCTAGGGGCCGATCGACTGTCACATCCCCCTTCACGGGCACCAGTATAGGGTGTGGGGGAATCACACCCTACGGGAACGGCTACGTGGAGACGCACAAAGTTTGTCTATAAGAGCTCTCTGAAAGCTTTAGGAATAATTAAAGGATCAGGACATTAAAGGGGCGGCGTGTGAAGTGACGCACAGCCACACTGTGAGGTCTCCGGAGAGGAGGAGAGAGACCTTCCTTTCGATTGGCTCCGCACCCTGACCGACTTGGGGGGGCCGGCAGTCTCCATTAAGAAACCAAATCACCCTCCTCCTGGCTTGCTACTGTACTTTCCCCGGCGTCGTGACGTGACCGAATGTGGCAGCTCTCATAACGTCAGTGAAAACAGACACAGATACCCTTCTTATTGTTGGCCCCGGCGCTGCGACCACCCCCACTTCAGCAGAAATGAAGTGATTTACCGAGGGCTCAGTGGGTCTCTCAACGCCGACGGTTCAGCTCAGACTTCAAACGGTGGAACTTAAGGCCAAAAACACAAGACTGGATCTCTTCTCCCTCCGAACACTTCGGCCCCAACCCCGCCGGCCTATCGCATCGCTGCGCCGCACAGAACGACCAGGAACCTTCAGAGGAGACCCTGTTGCTGCGGGAGAGGGGGGGGGGGGGGCGGGGGGGGTCTCAGCAACACAGTGTATGATAGCATACCTTCTTGGTTTTGGCCTTCTTCTCATAGGCGTCAGACAGGGGCTTCTTCTTGGGCTGCAGGGTGGCCTTGGAGAACAGCTCCTCAAACTCCCCGGTGTCTACGATGTCGGGTTCCTCCAGGGAGCCCCACAGCGTGTTGTTGCTGGAGACACACACAGAGAGACAGGGTTTCAGTCAGCGGTTCACTACGCATCATGGTTTAACTTTAAAAGACATTAAAGAAACTGTGAGGCTACCATAAGCGGGGACCAATTGGTCATGGATATATGGAAAAAGTAACAAGGGCTTTGGTTGTTTGAAACGCTATTTGCTGTCAGCTAGAGACATAAACAAACCGGGCCGTCTATTTGTCGTGGTTTATTTGATGCTAACTCATTCTGCCTGACTGTTTATTTCCATTTTCCAGTTTGGTGTTCATCAGAAAGTTGGCCTTGACATACGCTCAACCAAAGTCACTTTCCTGGTTCCTAATTAAGCGTTATCTACTAACTGGGCAATGTAAACATGAAACAAATCACTCTTTGGGTTTCAGCTGTCCGTTAAGGGCTGTTTTTATCCTTAAAAGAGCATTTTGGGAAAATGAGTAAGGCACAGGAAGCCATGTTGTGGCTCGCCGGTTGCCGGGTAACGTGGAAAAAAAAGCAAACAGAAGCAGAAGACAGAGATGACCCAAGCGAGGTGGAACTCAGGAGTTTAGAGTTGCTCTTCTGCGCTCTCGCTCGCTCTCGTTTTCCACACATGAATCCAGAAAATAATGTGACGCAGTGAGACGATGGAGCATGCACACCTGCTCAGCTTGTGTGTATTTATCACAAAGCAAAAAACTTTATCAAATTGAAGCAATAACAGTTCAAATCGCCCCGCCCCAACACATTGATGTGGATGTATCATTGACATCTTGCATAAAAGCGATTAGTACACAAGACTTTTGCAATTAAACGTGTTTAGCGTTGAACCGTACATGGGAGATTGTCTCATCATACTGTGCACCAGATTAATACTCTTATTTATCGTGAAATTTACACCCAATCAAAAGTTATGTATACAAATCTGTCCTGATCAATTGAAAACAAACATAGCTTTCCTAATATTGAACCGTTTCTATCCCGTTGTTTTACTTCGGCCTTAAAGTACATATTTTCGCCCTTAAGTCACAAGGTCCGCTGAAAATAAACATCGTTTAACAAGGGAAGGGGGTTGGGGCGGTGAGCGGAGCAAAACAACACAGGCTTGGCCGACGCATCAAAGACCCAAACATCAGAACAATCAGGTCTCCTGCCAGGGAATCAGTCGGGGTCAGGACAGGGAGAACTGGTTCTGCTTTCTGCTGGCGCTCGCTTCACACTGGCAAAGGCATTCATCTGTGGCTTCCCCTATCCAAGGACATGATGATATATGCAGGGTCTGGAGACAAAAAAAGAAAGCCCTCCTTTCTTTGATTTCACACCGCGCCTCCCAAACGGACAACTCTACAGCTTCAGAGACGAAGCAAACCACAGAGGCAGGCTAGCCCCGCGTGGAAAAACTGAATTATCCATCAATCCCACAAACGCTTTTCCCATGAGACGACGCTTTTCTAATTGATCGGACAAGTCCTCCTGACTGCTTTTGGACCCCCTCCTCTAATCCTCACTCTCCCCAGTCTACGGCCTGCACCTTCAATACTGCACTAGTGCAGCTTACGCATACACAGTTGTGGCCTAAACGTGCACCCACCCACCCCAAACGCGCACAGTTATCGCAGATCAGTTAGTTGATCCGTCTACAGTTAAACATACAACCCAGTTTATACCCCTTTAACTCACCTACCCCCCCCCCCCCCCCCTCACCCTGTACTATAACATTTATTGCTCAACTGAAACTGCTTTGGCCCCTAGAATATATCAGGTCCCACCACCACAAACCTGGACGAGCGAGGAGAGCGAGAGCGAGAGGGAGGGAGAGAGAGAGAGAGAGAGAGAGAGCGAGAGAAACCACAGTCTACTCTCTCCTTCCCTCTTTTAATACAACCAGGCCATAAAGCCGGAGGCCTGGCTACCAGAGGCAGCGACCACAGCCACTGTAAATGGACTGGATAATCCACTTACAATCACACAAGCAGTGTCAACGGATGGCCCTTCAGAGGGGTAGCTAGGGGCGGTGGGTGGGCAGGAGTCTCTTCTTCCAGGTGGGGCGCTTGTAACAAAAAAGGAAAGACGGGCCTACTGGGAACCAGCTAGAGGAACATTAAAATCTAGAAGCAGGACACACACACACACACACACACACACACACACACACACACACACACCCTGTGGGAGTTAACGATTACGCTCCCTCTAGTTAATAGAACACTACAGTGGTGAAGGGATCATGCCTGCGGTCAAAGAGGTTAAAGGAGTGCTTGTCAGCGATGGGACTCACTTGTTGTCCTGGATCTGTATCCGGGTCCAGTACAGGGGCTTCATGGGGCAGGCCGGCTCCACGCTGGGCTTCCGCGGGGCCTTCTCCACCTTCGGAGCGAAGCCACCCATGGGAGGTGGGGGTGGTTGGCCGGAGCCCGGTGGTGGGGGAGGAGGTGGCGGACCCATTCCAGGGAATGGAGGCGGGGGTGGAGGGCCACCGCCGGGGAGGGGGGGTGGGGGAGGAGGGCCACCGCCAGGGAGAGGTGGTGGGGGTGGAGGTCCAGCGCCTGGGAGAGGTGGGGGCGGGGGTGGGGGTGGAGGTCCAGCGCCTGGGAGAGGTGGGGGCGGGGGTTGGGGTGGAGGTCCACCGCCGGGGAGGGGTGGGGGCGGGGGTGGGGGTGGAGGTCCACCGCCGGGGAGGGGTGGGGGTGGAGGTGGTCCGGGCAATCTCATGTGTCCCGGCAACGGAGGAGGGGGGGGAGGTGCGAGGTGGCCTGGCAAGGGTGGAGGCGGCGGCGGCGGCGGCGGCGGCGGCGGTCCAGGTGCCGCCCCGGCCCCGATGCCAAGCGGGAGTGCGTCCAGGGTCAGCCTGCGGGGTATGTGCTGCTGGCCGGGGCTCACGCCGGGGCCCTCGTCGGGGGACTTGAGGAAGCACTCCCGGTCGGTCTGCACGCAGACGTTGCGGAAGGACTTTGGCGGCGACGCCGGCGGCGGCAGCTCGTCCTCCGTGGAGACGCAGGCCTCGCGCAGCTCCACGCCGGCCTGGAGGGCGCCCCGCACGCCGTCCCTCTCCAGCCGGGCCGCGGCACCCTCCAGGCGGGACACCGCCACGGCGTGCTCGCCCCGCAGCTGGAAGGTCTGGAGCTCAAAGTCCACCTGTGGGAGGGAGTGGCGGGACACGGGAACGGGGATGGAAACGTTTGGGTCGCGTGGATGGAAACATTTTCATGCACAAGTAACTACGTCTACTTCTTTTTCGCAGTGTAGATTGCCACTGTGACGAATAAATAAAGAGGAAAACAAACAAAAGGAATGGCGTAATTCATGACATGTCGCCTGTACTTGATGTGTTGCCAATGTTACAATAACATAATGAAAATTCAATAAGTCCACTGTTTATGGGACATTTCAAACAACAAAAAAAGGTCCAATCAAAGCAAAGTATTGATTTGAGAGATGGGGAGGAGGAGAAAGAAGACCAAGTCTTTTTGAAATTAATCTTACACATGATCGTGGTTAGCGTGCGGTGGGGTTTAGAAAGGGAACTAGGCACGTTCTCTTTCCTTTTCTTGTGGCCAAAATACATGCATGAGAAGGCCATGCCGTTTGATTCAACAGGGCCCTCTGAAAAATACATCTGTCACTGTCACTTTTTCTCTCTGCCATAAATTGAGCCCAATTTGGCAGTGAGAGAAAACACACCAAACCAATCGTGGGGGGAAAAACATAAATAAAACGCACTACCCCTGGAAGTTGAGACCTAGAAGCAAAAGTCCTAGCTACAGCTTTCAGTGTGTCCCTGAGTCTGCGAGAAACTAGGCTGCCTGACAGACAGAGGCTTGGGGATGAAGCTGGGAGGTTGGTAAGGTGACTGTACGCAAAGGCAACTGTCTGGGTTAGGATGGGAAGCAATCATAAAAATGGGACGCTTCGTGGAGGGACATCTGCGAGTCATACCGTCAAACAGCAAAGTATTTCTTTCTTATAAACTAATTGTTTATAAGAAAGGAATCCGGTATATTGGACATGCATGTCACGGCTTAGTGTCACATGTGTGTTGGTCGTTTCAATATGCTGTTTACTGTTGGGTGTTTTTATAACTGTACGGTCTCAGAAAACATGAAAGAAAGAGAACATAAATGTAATTGATTCGACCGTGACTTTGTGGTTATAAATGGTACATCAGAACAAACGATTGGTACAGAAATATCTCCAAATGTGTTCCACTGACAAGTTGTTATATTGTCGGTCAATGTTTGTCATAACTCACTTGATAGCCTTGGTATCAAAATATGTTATTATTCTGAAAAGTATGGTTGCACGGTAGAAAAAAAAAAGAATGACAGGAAGACCAACGAATAAGAACAACAAGACAACCTAAGAGAATGCCAGGCGATGGTATAAACTGTAGGTCTCCTCCGTAGAGGGTCTGACTGCCCTACTGCGTCTGCTGCTCATCTGCAATGCATTCCCCGATTTCATGCTTACTTAGTGCCATCTGGTGTTTGGTAAAGAAAACTGCTTGACTTGGCTTGATTTTACACATGCATCCTTTTAATAAAAAATAACAAACTTAATGTATTTAAAATCCAACTGTTGATTAAGTAATCCCCCATATTGTGATTTTCCTTTGCTTGTCCTTTAATTTGACTATTCTAATTTGGCTTCTTTTGTGCCAACAAGCAAAAATACCATAATGTGACATCTTAAAACAGGTTAAAATACAACTTGTCACATGAGTATTGCATTCTAAATTAATTACTGCTTTTGCCAATGGCGCAAACACACACATTGTGTAATTATTGTGATAACTCACGTGCAACTTTTCCATCTCTTCCTTGCATTCTCTCTTCAGCTGCAAGAGGGCAGCCTGGTGCTCTGAAACGAGTCAGGAGGAGAAGACTTGGGATTACCCTGAATACTGGAAGCATAAACTAACCCCATAAGCCTTCTAGGACTTCCATTTTAACAAGGTTTCTGATATAGAGGAGAGAACAGCTATATGAACAAATGGCAAGACACACTTGTGTGGATGTGTGATGAAAATTCAGGAAGCAGAATTTCTCATCATCCGTGTTGACTTGCAGGATACATTTAGTTTGCCTAGCAAAACCAACTTGTGTAACTTGTATCTTGTGAAAGCGTCTTCTGTTCAGCTATTAAATGTCGTCTCTGGAGCTTTGCCACTTACAGTCACAGGTACTTAAAACAATCCAACACTTTTATCCATCGAGGAACATTAATTAAAGTTTAAAGTTTAAATTAAAGTCAAACATTATTCTACTGGCCTTTTTAAAAATATTTTCAGGGCTGCACCTAGCTAGCTTTATGATTACAACACTGTTTGTTCCACACAGCCATCAGGGACCTTTCGTCTGCTTTTTTTTTAACTCCAACTACCAGAGATAAAGGCCAACCCCAGGGAGAACAAGTGGCATAGTGCCGTCTTGCATGTTCAAACAATGCATTTTTTCTTCCTAAATCAATCAACCCATTAGCCAAATCTCCATCTCCATCTCCCTTCCGACATGCAAGTATGCAAGAAATGTGGTCGGTTGTAAATGCCATAATCGTGTTATCTTTCCACACAGAGCCATTAATCCTGTGAAGCCACTACGAGATGATGGTTTCCTTAACAGCGGCATCGTTTTGCCAAGGCTGGTCGCGCTCCTCGCTTGTTTTAACATGGCCTAAGCCCTACTGCTCATAATGAGACAACTTGTTTTGTCCTCCTTTGTTTAGCTTCCCTTCCAGCCGGATCGCTGAGCAGGGTGAGGGTGTTTGGGTGTGAAGCATCCATGGGTAGGTGCATGGGAGGAGCGTTGTCTATGATTAGTGCCCGTGTTAGATACTGTGTAACAGAAAACCAATACCAGCAAGAAATAACAACAGAGTGAATCATAAGGATGAATCATAGAAGCTGTGTCAGTTTTAGCCAATGAGAGTTACGTCAATGAAGGCGAAGTCGTCGGGGTGAGGGTACAGCACCTGGGAGGGATACCTCCATGTCAGGGGGTCTCTGACATTAGGAGGGATGGCCCCTGACATGGGGGTCTCTGACATTAGGAGGGATGGCCCCTGACATGGGGGTCTCTGACATGAGGAGGGATCCCCCCTGACATGGGGGTCTCTGACATGAGGAGGGATCCCCCCTGACATGGGGGTCTCTGACATTAGGAGGGATCCCCCCTGACATGGGGGTCTCTGACATGAGGAGGGATCCCCCCTGACATGGGGGTCTCTGACATGAGGAGGGATCCCCCCTGACATGGGGGTATCTGACATGAGGAGGGATCCCCCCTAACATGGGGGTCTCTGCCATGAGAGTTCCTGTGGGGGATGCTGTTGGAGGAGGGGGGGGGGAGATCTCACCTGCCTCGGTGTACTTGAGTCCCACTTTCTCCTCCTCATCCTTGGGCTTGGGGGGCGGCCAGATGGCCTGGAGACGGCCAGGGGTCCGGTCCTCGCTGTCTGTTGGGGAGGTCAACTCGGTCTGAGGGGAGGGAATACATGGACCGTCAATTCAAATGTTATGCTTACATTTTCAGAATGGATTAGACCTCGCCGGAGCTGTGAATATCAATTGCCCAATCCCATTTTGAACCTCCTACAGAGTCAAGGAAACATTGTAGTGATTGCGTTGGCGGGTACATACAGAAACCTCTGTGGGACTCTTTGGGTCAGTGGGGCTCTTTGGGGGCAGTGGACACTTTGCAGCTCTGTCAAAGACTGACTTCAGAAGTTCCTTATCGCTTTTAAGTTTCTGTTTAACAGCATCTAGGTCCGTAGGTTCCGTGATCTCCTTTTTCTGGGTTTTTGGGCCAAAAAGGTTTTTAAAAGTTTCATAGGCTAAATCTGAGGTTTTCTTTTTTTCAGTTGGTGTCGTGATGACTGCCACGTCTTGCTCCATCGTCCCCTCCTTCTCCCCTTTGGGGGCATCCTTTTTGGCGTCAGCGGGGGAGTCCTTCTCATGGTCGGGCCTGCTGCTCATCTCATGGTTGTCCAGGTTCAGGAGCAGGTTGAGCTGCCCGAGCAGGTTGCTCTTGGTTTCGGCCATCTGTTTGGGTTCGCTGCGTCTCCTGACCGGCGTCACCACGATCTGCTCGGGGTACTGCTTGGCCTTGTTCACGGTCTTCTTCAGGCTGAGCACGGCCAGCTCGGTGTCCCTCTCCCTCTGCTTGATCTCCGAAAGCGTTTCCCGGTCCTCCCCGGTTGCCCCCTTCTTGTGCACCCTCAGCCCGCTGAAGAGAGCCGGCAGGTGGAAGGGCGCAGCTGGAGACGAGGCTGCAGTCTTGGAGGGGGATGAGTTGGCGGAGGCCGGGAGGGATGAGGCCGTTTTCTTTGGGGACGAGCTAGGTGATCTGACACAAGTTTTGGTGGGGTCCTGTGTGATCCGGGGTGAGGCGGATGAGTTACTGTGTGCTTTGGTGCAACCAGAGGACCCTGAAAGGTCCTCAGTCTTGCCATTAGTGTCCGACTGAGATTCTGGGGTAGTGGAGGGTCCGAGTGAAACAGTTTTTGTGGTACTAGATAGGGGGAGGGGGGAGGAGACAGCGCTGGAAAGAGACTCCTCTGGCCCCTTCCCATCTTCAGGCTTCTCCTTGCTTATCTCCTTCACTTGGTCCACGTTTCGGGATTTCTGTCGCTCTACTTCCAAGGAAATCAAAGATACTTTTTTAACAGGCGCCTCAGAAGATGACAACAATGCAGATTTACCAGATTTATCTGCCGTGGGTACTGCTGAAGAAAGCCCTTCCGCCTTCACATTGTCTGGACCTGTTACTACGTCTATGCTACTGAAGCTGACGGTGTCTGCTTTGACATTTGTGGCCACGGCCTCAAACACTCTGGTTTTGTCATTCCCAGGCGTGTTGGTTGAGGTGTCCCTCAGTGGACCGTCTGGATCATCCTGGCCCGTCTTAGAGTTTTTCCGGGGGACCCTGCTTTTGGAAAGTGCAGACGGCATCTTAAGGGATAGCTCCATCAGATTGTGAGTTCTAAACACTGGGTATTCCACGTTCTCTTCGCTATATCTATACTCGTGACCGGACTCAAGCGGCAGATCTCCGGGCCGCTCTCTTCCCCTGCCCGTCTGTTGCGACAGCAGCATCTCCGGAGTCCGAGAAAGCCCTCCCGATTGTGCGACGGCTGTCTGTATCCCCTTCTCGTCGTCAAGGTCGTCGTTCTCAGCGTCACTGTAGGTCACCACCATGGTGACACGCAGCAAATCCGAATCAACTGACTGCTCCTTGGGGGTGAACGTCCCCGATTGAACGTCCTGTGTTTTCACGGAAGGCGCAGAGTCACATTTACGACGGGAATACAGACTGTCTTGCAGCTCGGCATTTGTGTGCCTAGATGTTTGCTTACTTTCATCCACAGTAGCTTCCTCCTTCGAAAGGGTTTTGAAAGACGTCAGGACGGCTGTCCCGGCCGGTGCAGACCAGTCGCGGCCGAAGACGGAGGAAAGCTTATTGATTAAGGAGCTGGGAGGCAGGCTCTCCGGTTTAGTCGGGCTCCTACCAGCACCCTCCATTTTTTGTTTCTCAACCTGTTGTATTTCTGGAGGAACCGATTCAAGGTGAAAGGAGGGACACGTTTTGGCCCCAGTCCAGTGTCCCTTTTAGGATGTCAAGGGTCATCTCTCCCCTTTCCTGTCATCCAAACTGCTCCTGTTCCACCCTCACGATGCCTGGGAACAAATGTCCTTTGTATAGAAAGCCCACTGCACCTCTCTCCTCTCCTTAGCCTTCCTAAAGCGGCCACACACAATAATAAACGTTATCTCTCCTGCAAACAGAGCACCCTCCAATAATGTCGTAAAAAAAAAAAAAATCAAAAGGTAACCTCTCCTTTGGGTCAAAGTAAGTAACGTCCACCGGCGTTTTGATCGCAGTCAAGCAGCTCAGTCGCTGCTGGAAACATTTCCAAGTATAATCCTCCTGGGAACGTTCATCCACCTTCCAGAAACATTTGAAGGAAAAAAAGAAGCCCCGATCACTTTGGTGTGGAAAGTTACAAAGTTCAAGAGTTATTTTGATTCACTGGCATGGGTTGCCTCACCACTTCTGTGCGTGGCTTGCCTCACTCTACCAACCTCTGCTCCCAGGCTGCTACGGGGTCCAAGGAAAACCCCCTGAGGTCGGGGAGAAATGTGTCTGACTGGTTTATCCGGTCTAGGGCCCGCCTCCGTCCCACCCCGACTGGGAGGGACCTGGGACCGGCAGGCACCACAGGTGTCTGATTACCCACTTTCACTCACTTAGGCAAAATGGCTGCCCCAGGTAGTGTGTACACATACACACGCTCCCTCTCTCCTCTCGGAGTTGACATGCTCCGTAGTATGTCTGTGTTGCAGTGGTTCAGGGAAACACTGTGGGTGTGAGTTAGCGACTGCGGTCTGGTGGAGCGGGAGGGAGGTGCAAATACAACAGCCCCTGGTTAAACCTTTAAGCGCAGCAGTGGGTCATTACAACACTGAGTTTAAGTGAGCGGAGAGCTGGTGGAAAACTTATGAAAGAGCAGCTGAAAAAGCAGTTAGAACCAGAATATCTAGACTATCAAAGTTGAACATCCAAATTTTTTAAGGAATATTCTGATGTATTCCTTAAAAAACAAATCATAGGTATTTGGTACAAAACTCAGAGAGAACAATCCCATCGTTCTCTTTGCTACCAGAGGCATTTTAACCACTCTGAATGCATAAGTATCCTGTAGTAAGGTCAGCCTCAAAGCATTCCGTCGGACTGGTCGAGCACACTCAATGCTCAAAACAGCACATGTCACTTCATTCCTACCATGTTTCTAACACTTTGTCGTTGCTCACTATATAAAAAAGGTGAACAATGCTAAATATTCCTTGACCTGAACTTAGGTCTAGGAATTGCAAATCCTCTGTATGGGATCAAGTATGGGAGGGGGTCCTAGGGCTTAAGGGTTATGTGATTGCTTTATAACATACAAACACGCATGGTACATGTAATCCAAGAGGGAAGCTGGATTTTTAGAGGAATGCTTGTGGAAAGAGTCACGAGTCGGATACCACTGCACAACAACTGCAGTTTAAGTGGTTGGTCTCTTGCTATAGTATAATCTAATTATCATTATACTATTGCAACAGGATAGTAATCATCATTGAATTACTGAAGTCATCCGTCTAAATAAGCTATTTGAGATATAAGATTGAATCAATGACCGTTATAATGTCTCCCTATTAGTCTTATTCACAGTAGGACCCTGAATGTTATGCTTAACATCTCTCCGGGTATTTTCCACCACGACCCGTTTGATACTCGTACTGACCCTGACCCATGTGTATTTCTCCTACTGCAGAACAGTCCGTTGAAGGTAGGGTCTGTGAAAAGTCAAGGAGCATGAGGCTCTGAATATTGCCAAATACTGTCCTACAGTCATATTGTGTTTATCCATGCTCCCCCATTCTGAATGGAAAACTAACCAAAATGTTTTATTAAAAGAAAATATCACAATCTCTACACACACACCCAAACGTTTTGAGAAAATTATTCCAAGCAAAAGATTATCCTGTGCAGATCAACAATACGCGGTGATTGGTTACATTATGGTTGTTTTGGACAACAATGGGAGTCTACGCCACCGAGAGCTGAACTAAGAATATAACCCCAGGTTAAAAGCTAATTGGGCTTGGCATTGTTGGTGTTGCATGTATTGGGATGTTCTGTCTTGGAAATACAAAGACCTGGCAAGCTGATCCACACGCTATTTTGTACCTAAATCAGGTCATCAGCCACAGGAATGTAAACAGCAAACCTACACCAAGCCTTCTATTGTGTTTACCAGAGGTCTGGTTGGTTCTGCTGAGAAACCAATTCACACAGTGTCAAGTTATCACTGCAATTGACTGAAACATGAATGGACACTGTTGTTCAGAAACGTGTTTCGTTAGTCATTGGCCAAGCTGGGAAGTTGCTCGTCAAGCTCCAAAGCTTCAATGTTCTCTCGCCTCAAGAAAAGTTACAGACAAACAGAACAGACATAAAGAGCAGGAGAGCGATCCAAAGGAACACTAAGGGGAGAGAAATCCTTCCAACTCGTACACACGAGATGTTGATAATGGCCGGCAGCGCTGAGGAGACTGAGCTCGAAGTTCAAGCTGGGCCCAGAGCTCCACATTCATGACCTCCTAATACAGTTCTAAGTAGTTTGGATCAGGTGGTTGAAGCACTCGACTGGACAGAGCTCCTAATCCTGGC
Organism: Pollachius pollachius; assembly: GCF_949987615.1. Lineage (NCBI taxonomy): Eukaryota > Metazoa > Chordata > Actinopteri > Gadiformes > Gadidae > Pollachius > Pollachius pollachius. The sequence goes on along the minus strand of NC_136948.1, from coordinate 13,760,247 downwards.
AACCAGTAACGCTACAGTCCCCAAGTGAACATGTGTTACTCAGACCAGTGGGAAGAAGAAGAGAAAAAATCTCCTACCAGGAAGGGCGGAAGCAGTTATATTAATTTTATGCATAAAATGTAGGTGTGAGAGAAGGCAAGTGTGCGCACGCCTGTGTGTGAACATAGGCTTGGCCTGCTTACCGTGCCGTCTAGGTTGGGGTAGTAGGGCGTGTCTCCGATGATGTCGTCCTCTGGAGGCGTGATTCGCAGGAAGTCCAGACGGTCCGGTCTGGGCACCCGGGACAAAGGCTCCTGGGAGCCGTCCCCGTCCAGCAACCAGATATCATCTTGACGTAGGAGGGCGTCGTCTGCATGCACACACACACATGTTATATACTTATTTGATTCTACATGACAAGGCAAATTTTCATTAAGAATCACATTTTTTTGATGATCAAACACATTTATACAAATCAGCACATTTATGTATCATACAATTTCAGGGGTACAAGAAACATCTACTTTTCCAAGTAAACATGCTTCCTAGAATTGCTGAAAGTGAGAAGTAAGCCTACTTTACTCTCTCTCTCTCACACACACACACACACACACACACACACACACACACACACACACACACACACACACACACACACACACACACACACACACACACACACACACACACACACACACACTAAATGTTTATTGCTGTTAACACACAGGTAGTGGTTGGTGTTGGGCTGTTGCAGAGTCACAGGTGGAGAGACTCAAAGCAGGTGGAGGCCGAGACTTCAGAGTGTTTCAGCATCACAGCGCTCAGGGCGAGAGACCGCTTTCTGTTGCAGGCTAAATAATTGTTGGAGGCTATTTTTATCTACACTGCCACTCCCCCTTCCCTGCATGCTCAGCATCAGAGGCTGCATCAACACAGAGCCACTGAAGAAACGGGTTTGTGTAGCGCTGACCTAAAACACATGGGATTTAGTTACTGTTTGGATATGCAAGTACCAAATCATTCACAGAGCCCAACCCAATGACTGAATGTATGTTGCGACAGTACAATAGTCAAATATCAAATATCCCTTTTTTATGATATTTGTTTCCTTGTTGGTAATGTGATAAGGAGATGTATCTCGGTGAGAGTGAGCACCATTTTAACTAAACACACTCAGGCTGCGAGCGTGACCACAACACATGCACCCTATGCACACGTTCATGCATATATAGATCATACGTAAATCTTTCATGAGCCTCTCTCCTCCATACGTCCACCACAGGGTCGTACAGCTGTGGATGGTGTTAAGGGAAGAACGGCTCAGTTTGACAGCATCCCTTTCAAAAAGAACTAACGTCATTATGAGCCCATTGAGAACGACTTAGCGCATTACAGAATTAATCTCTTATCCCAGTAGTCAAGCTCTGATTGGCTGGGTACAGGAGTGGCACTTGTCACAACTTGAGCATCACGTGATAGTTCAGTCAAGTGAATTTTGCCTCGCTATAAATAAACCGACATTGTAAAAACGCCTTAAGATACGTCATCAGGTTGTCAAGCTTCTTTCTGCATGGTTCAACTTCGCATGTCATCTCCCACCGCTGGCTTGATGAGAAATAGTGTCTTTAGACTGCAGGGGCTGGTTTGTGGATAGTGATATACTTAGCTGGGTAATGTATGAAGACATTGGTGTGTTTACTCTTCAAAAGCCCCCCCTGCTCAGTCTTCTCAAGAAAGCCCCCATGTATGTGAAAGACATATAGGAAAGTGGTATAAGTGATTTTCAGATCAGTGTGCACGTGTATGGTGTGAAATGTACCTGTTTTAATGTGGACACAATAGAAAATGCATTTTATTACTGTATGAAACAAAAGCCTTAAATGTCCCCTTGAATGCGATCAGTGTCCAGGGCCAATTTATTATTCTATGAAAACCAAGAACAAAGCACAGAAACCTGATCCTGTGGGAGATCAACCTTCAGCACAAACCTGCCAATCATCTTTCTGAGACAGCTGCCCTTCCGCCCTACTGGTGGTGAGCAGAATGACAAGACAGGAGAGCAGAGAAAACCTAGGAGGAGAGTAACAACGTTTCATTATGATAGTGATTTCTCTGCTGAACTACACTGCATTGCTGCACTTGAGAAATGAGCAATGCTGAATAGGGACGGACTGCCTCCAAATGCACAGCAGGCAGCTCGCAATGCCCAGAAGATCCTGGACAGACACAGCTTCTCTCTTCTAATGGCTGATTTAGTTTAGCTCATCGTTATACTGTATTCGAAACACGCGTGCCATCTATCCCAGAACCTCCAGCATTCTTACTATGTATAGTACAAGGAAAACTGTAGGAGTTTAACCATCACCCAACCACGGAATTAAATATGCATCGGGAGGCCTACGCTGCCCCCTGCTGGACAGGAAGGGAACATTATACCACATTTGTGGTACAAATAAATCCACTGCAGTAAAAATGCATTGTTTCTGCTGACGGATGTAGCAGACAGATAGTATTTAGGGAACAGTATCTATACAGATTATTAATTAGTAACGGTCTAACACAGAGAAAATGAAGTGATCCTAATAAATAATGAGCCTTTCATGCGACCACTGCAGTACCACGTTCTCCTGAGGCTACTGAAGCAAAGCTGGATTTGAATATTGGCGAGACGATGAAAGGCACCGGCACTTTAGGTAATGGGAATTGGATTTATGTGTGCCAAACACTAATTCATTGATGTGCACACACACACACACACACACACACACACACACACACACACACACACACACACACACACACACACACACACACACACACACACACACACACACACACACACACACACACAAAAAAATCTGCCCTCTCATTCCTTTTTAATCCTTCTCTCTTCGAAAGGGGCCTAAGATTATCTCCGCCTGATACATTAGTGAACACCCAGAATATTTCACCACAGTGTTCTTTCTACATACATGTTGGTACTTCTCACTAGCAGAATACTGCACATGCACAGTGTGTGGAGGGCCCTGATTACGAGTGATGTGGCTCAATAGGTCTCAGTGGGACAGGTTAATCCCCTGTCAGTCAATGTGACATCAACTCATCCCCGATGAGGATTAACAGTCACTGTTGAGACTAGAGGGTCAAATGTTAGTTCCATGCAAATCTCTTTAAACCTTCCTCTAGAGAAAAAAATGAAACACAAAAGGAACTTCCATCTCCCAGATCCAACACAAAATATTTGAATCTGAAATCATGCGTTGTACTATTTTGTCGGACAAAAAGGTGAACCTTGTCTATCTTAATGTTGCTGAGAATACAGAGAACTGGCATGGAAAGTAACACTTTTACTGGCTAAAACACACACCCTCTCCTTCCATCCCCTTCAAGAATAAATTGCTGTCTTTTATACAAATTGTCCAAAATCCAAACACAGTAGACGCGGCTGTATGTATGTCTCACCCAGCACCGGCTGGCTGTGTGGTTGCAGAGCGGAAAAGGGCCAGAAGAGGCAGGGCGGTGTGACTGGTGTGAATGTGGGGGTGCCATGTTACACCGAGAGCTACAGCTGAAATGGAGCATGGCATCATGCTTGGAGGCTCAACCATTACTCATGAAAAACCCGTTCTCGGAGGCTGCTGGGACACGCAGAGCAGCCAGACTGAAAGGACACATGCCTCATGTACAGTACGGCAGTGCCTGGAGGAGAGGAGCTCGACTTTACCCAGGCAACATTTGGTGCATTCGTTTCTGGTTTTTATGAAGTATCAGCCATCCAATCTGAACAAGTTGTTGCAATGAGTGCATTACGCCATCACACATTGGTAGCCTAAACCATCTGCTGTTAAGAGTCACAGTGAAGAATAGCATTGTCTCTTTCCCAACAAGAGTGGAGCGCAGCAAAGCAGTCCATTAAGAAACAAAGATGTTGTGATTTATAAGAGATGGACCTCCTGTCTCTCTCTGTCTGAGAGAGAGACAGAGAGACAGAGACAGAGACAGAGACAGAGAGAGAGAGAGAGAGGAACAGAGACACAGAGAGAGACAGAGAGAGAAAGAGAGAGACAGACACAGAGACAGAGAGACATAGAGAGGGACATAGAGAGGGGCACAGAGTGAGACAGAGAGAGAGAGAGGGAGAGAGAGACAGACACAGAGACAGAGAGACATAGAGAGAGAGAGACAGAGAGAGAGGGAGAGAGCCAGCCACAGTGGCATAGAGAGATTCTCCTTAAGTTATCCTCAGCCAGTCTGCCTTGGCAGAATCCACTTCATTATCTGAAACAGAGCTGGCCGTTGTCCGGGGCTGAGCGCTGCAGATTGTTGCAGGGCAGTGCACATTGTGTTGAATGACAGCTTGCTGGACGGAGCTGCAGCAGGAGATGGATGACATCCTGCTGCAGCACAGCTGATCAGATTCATATGACCTTGCCCTAGCTTATTGGTTAACATGGTTACGGTGATGCGTACCGTCCTGGCATATAAGCTATGTTAGCTTCTGCATCCTAGTGTTTGGGGTGTGTGCACAAGTACGGTTATTAAATTAAAACCTTTAACATGTTTTGTATAAAACAACCAACTTTTATGTGGAAGGCCGAAGCTGTGATATTTCTACAGTCCCGGAACATAACTGTAGAAATTGTACTTGTTCCAAACGTAACGGTAAGACAATTGATGACTATAAACAATGTCCAATAAATACCCAGATTATATTGCTTTAACTCGACCCTTAACCTGCTGTTAATAAAGGGCAAGATAAGCGGGTTAATAAGTCTTTGACTAAAGGATTAGCCATACTTGCTAAAAAGGTATCCATAAAAATGTGATTTGAGAAAAGTACTGCACTTCACCACAGGACTAAACGGTAAAAAGCGATAAAGCCAAAATGTAACGCTATATTCCTCTTTCGTAGTTATTTCATTTGATATCTGACCGTTTTTAATCGCTTTTCTAAAATAGAAATATCTTAATTCAAAAGCATTGTTCAGAGTTCAAATAAAAGTGGGTCATAATACTGGCCTTATAATATAAAATAATATAAAAATGCTAGTGTGTGTGTGTGCGCGCGTGTGTGTGTATCCAAGGGCAGAGACCCGTCATTACAGATGGACTACATTGGACTCATCTCTACATGAGTGAAGCCATGCTATGCACATGCCAGTGAGGAAGACCATTGCTACTCTTCTTTTCTCATTGCTACCGCTGTGCACATTGTTTTGAACAGATCAAAACAACATACTTTATACTATTGTACTCTACAAACAAATATCCCAAGAAAACATAACTACTGTCACTTATGAATACATACAAATATAGCACAAATATGTTAGGGAATTACCGCATACAACTGTTGTCTGATTCCTGGTCTAAATGTTGCCAAGCTCTTTCTCTTAGAGTGAGGAGGCTAATAACAGTGACGCTAACTGACTGCATCACATTAAATAAAGATACTGCCAATCTGGGAGGATGGGCATCATGCACTTAATATAGAGAATACAAAAAATCTCCTCTACTGATCCAATTGTAAAATAAAAGACAATGGTCACACAAAACGCCAAGAGTGTACCAGTCCAGGGGACATGACTACATCCTCCTCATCCTCATTTGAAGGTAAATCCAAAAAGAGTGGTTCAAAACACCACCAATGAAGTCCCATTGACCTGCTGATGCAGGTGACTTCCGATTTCTATGGGACTTCACACACGATGCGTCAGGACAGAAGATGCATTCATTCAAAGGCGGGCATTATTTCTTTGCACACAAAAGCTTTGAGCCATCAGTAGGCCAGATTAAAAAGCAACCCCTGAAAACTGAAAGGACAGCACACACCAGCAAATCGCTAATCCCTCCGACTTCTTGTGATTGGGGGGGTAGACCGAGGGGTCCCTGAGGAGAGCGGCAGCAGCAGCAGATTGGCAATGGTTCAGTTAGCAGCACTGTTCCTGAGAGCACAACCTGAACTTTGTGTCAACCGCACTCCTTTGATCTGAAAACTCTCTCACTCTCAACCTCTGGCGCCTCTGCAGCACTGAAACGGGTTAACTGGTTCATCATCAAGGAAACCATTCTCAGGGAGGGCCTCTTCTACAGCCCTACTCGTGGTTGTTGAGATTTTAATCTTCAGCTCTCACGTGGCCAAGACCAAAACAAAAAAGGGCAACAGAGCCAAGTTTGAACCGCAACGCAACGCTTAATTAAAGCAGTGGTGATGGATTGCATATGGAATACTGTTCACACTTTCCGCTGGTCTCAGCAATATACCTGCATAGGTTAAGTGTTGCCGTTTGACGCTTACGATGCTGCCAAAGTTGGAGTAGGGTCTGCATTAGAAAACAGGAAAGTGGAAACTCAGTGGAGGGCTGGATGAACACTGCGGTGCTCGGAGGCTGAGTGACTAGACAGACGGACGTGCAGACGAACACACAGACACAAAGAGCAACAAGCAACCCTTCAATAGCTCAACACACACCGTTCTCTCCCTTCGAAACACCTTTTTTGTAATACAGCTGCTCCATCACCAGATCTAGGGCATACACCGAAAACAAAATAACACCATTCAGAGCATTAAAGCATAGCTGTGGGAACATTGATGGTAAGGCAGAGGTTGCAGCATAACAGACTTTTTCAAATAACACTGAATCACCTGTTGTTGTTGTTGTTGTTGTTGTTGTTGTTGTGGTCGGGCTGTGACTGAGAGAATTCCATTTGGAGCTGCTGATCCCGCTGCTGCTGGGCTGTCTGCCGAGGCTCAGACTCAGACGAGGGACAGTCTGCTTGTTGCCGTTCTTATCCACCATCTCCGTGGCGACGGTGGGTCCGTCTCCGCCCTCCCCGTCGGGGCTCACGTCCTTGTCCGACAGCAGCAGGATCCTGTGGTTGAGCGGCGGGCTGGCCCGTGCAGAGGCCGACAGAGGGGAGAGCACGGGGGACATGCTCTGCAGGTTGCTGGAGGCCGGGAAGGAGGTGTTGAAAACCCCAGCGAGGGACGGAGACAGAGGGCTCTTCTTGGTGTGGGACGGAGCAGGGGAGTACTGCTCCGTGGTGTGGGAGAGGGGCAAACGGAGCCCGTCTGAAGGCTTCAGCCCCGAGTGGTGGCCGATGCTTCCTCCGTGACCTTTGGTGGCTTCCCTCCATTCCCCGTAGGTCTGCTGCTGGACCCCGGCGCTGGAGGTCCTGCGGTGGACATGCCGCAGCGTCCCGTCCGCGTCCTGCACCTTGGCCACCACCAGGACGCCCGGGTCCCTCCGGTGTATCTCGCCGTACAGCTGGTGAGCCGTCTTCATCTCCGCCGAGCCGTCCGGCGACTGATCCTCCTCCCCCTTAGAGTCAAACCTCCTCAAGGGACGGAGGTTGCTCCCGCTCTCCCTCCGGCTCAGCCCTTCCAGCAGGCCGGTGGATGGAGACTGCAAGCCCAGACAGAAATCACTGTCCAGTTCCGAGAGGCCGTTGCAAAAGTCCAGCTGGGGGTCAAAGTTGGGGTTGTCCTCCATCCAGCCCTGCACCTCAACGTGGCGGTTATTCTCCAGCATGACCTCTTCCAAAGACGGGATGGAGTTGCTGGCTTGCCTGATGTAGGAGCCTGCCGTCCCGCGGTTATCGGAGACAAGCGCCTGGATCCTCGTGATGCTGTCCTCCCTCTCCGGAACGGAGGGGAGAGGTTCGACGGTGGAAGATCTGCGTCGGCCTTTCCTCTTCGTCTTGCCCTGCGTGGCATCCTCCGCACCGTCTGGCTTCTTGCCCCCAATCTTCTTGAACTTCCTCCCCTTGGACGGGGCCTTCTTGCTCTCCACGGCCACAGCCAGCAGGTGCTTGTAGTTGCTGTTGGCGAGAGCCGGATCCGTGAGGTCCACTTCGTTGCCGTCTAAGTAATCCTGGAGTTTCCCCTCCTGGTTGCCCATCCTGACTCGGCTGGCGCAGTCTCCGCAGAGTGACAGGAGATTGGCCAGAAGCTGACGGTGCTGCACTGCCAGCCGGCAGAGCTCAGCAACAGCCTCCTTTGTCGAGCGAGGCGGCTGAGGGTTGAGGAGGAGTTCTTCCGAGGAGCCAGATGAAGAGTGTCCGCTTTGTTTAGACTCAGTGAGATCCTGCTCTGCCTGGTCACGGTCATTACAGGGCCTTCCCCGGGGAGGGGCACGGCTCCGGTACGTAAATCCAGGGGCCCACCTCTTGGGCGCGTACAGCTTGATGAGGATAAGTTCACTTATGGGAGGGTAGAGAGGCACGACAGTGTGTTTGCCCTCCATCATTCGAGAGCTTCTAATCAGCGAGGCGGCCCAGTCGAGTGCTTGAGGCCCACATGGTGAAGATGGGTGAGGGGGACTGCAGAGGAAGTCCTCAAAAGTCTTCTGCCCATCAAACTGCCTGTCAAATAGAGACTAGATGTTAGCCAATATTAAACTGACCCATTATTTCTCTCTCCCTCCCTATATATATATATATATATATAAATAAATGAGGATTAGTTTGCAAAAATGTGCAAGTGTTTGTTAAAGAAAACAACATTCATACAAAAGGTGCCATGTAGCTTAAATTGAGCATTGTAGTGTGTTGAGTCTGCATTTTTTTATGGAACTTGCCAAAATGGCTCCATCTGACTGCTTACGTTAAGTTTGGGTTAAATATTTTAGCAGATCACTTAACTGTTTACATCATAACATTACCCCGTGGCTGGTAGCCTAGATAGCCCAGGCGTAGCGATGCATGCATCCATTCGGTAAGATTAAGGATGAAAAGGCTTTAAGGCTACTGCACAATTAAAAAACAAAACGTGCATGCAATGATATATTGAAAATCTATAGTATAAAAACTGTGCTGTATATTTGGGGCTATTTTCTTTTCTCAAATACTAACCTGCATTTATTCAAGTGAAAGGTGACGCCCCTCTAATTGAACCTTAAGTGGGTAAAAATATTAGTTTTGAACGATGCGGCTTACCTTTTTTCACAGCAAACAACATTCCTCTTTTTCATGTTTACTGCAGGCAGGCAGCCGGTGCTGCTCTCCGCTGCCTCCGTAGAGGACGGCACTAATCCCAACGTGACTGGCAGAAGTGGCGGCCAATCGACATGCTCACCGTTTATTTGACGCACTATGATTGGTCTCATGTCTCGAGTTAAACCTTCCCATTCTGAGTCAGTGCAGCTGCTGCTCCGTCCAGGTAGGCCCCACGTGCACGCGCACGATGGAGAAGATGCGTCAGTCGGACGTAGATTATTCACGTTTATCAGGGCTTTTTTACTGTTTTTAATATACCAAAATAAAACTAGCATTAACTGCAGGATACATCGTTGAAAATACCCGAGTAAAATGCTAAGATTTGAGAACAGCTATTTTGCACGCATTGGTGACAGTTTATTGTGAAATTGTGTCATCTAGTGGCAAAATTCTGTATGATTATGACATAACGTCACCTCCAAGGGCCTTATTCTGCTTGAGTCAAATTTATATATTTTCTGTTTTTCAGCATTGATTTACAAAACGTGAACACAGAAACTGTTTAAGAAATTATGTAAGAATGGTAAAATCCATGTTAAGTAAATAGTTATATTAGTTATATTGTCATGGTTGCTTGTTGCTATTGAAAATGGTCTATTTGTCTGTGTTCTGACAGTTGAGAAGTGTGTTACCAAACTAACGTATAGCGCCACAGAGGTGAAGGAGGTCTAGAGCTAGAAAAATACAGAAAATAAAGTTCAGAGAGGCAAACAGATGACACTGAATGAAGTGATCAGTCAATAAAAAGTACCACTGCTGACATGGACACAGATGAGGAAGGAGACTGGTTACCCATGCCTTTGAACAGGGAAAATTATCCTGCAGGTGATGCTTGATGTTCCAGCCAAACAATAAAATGTTGTTGAATGGTTGCTGAAAATGATTCTGTTAAATTGTTACCAACGCTTTGATTGCTTATTTATTTTTTACTAATTTACTTTTGACTATTTATTGTAAGGGTATTTTACCAGGCAGAGTAAGCTTCTTAAAAGAGAATCGGTCAACAATCAAAGCTCATAGTCTTACAGTTACTCGAAATATGTCATTTCTGAGACATGCAGACATTTTTGGAAGAGAATTGATACACCTACAACTGGTTCAGATATGTAATTCCCTGTCTCAGATTATTGTATAAAAGAGGGGTAGTGAATGATTCGCTAGTAGATGAGCTCTAATGGCACAATTGGATCGGGGAATCCAACATAGGTTCTTGAAATGCAACATTGCTCAACGTCTTGAACAAATCCGTCTCTCTTCTGCTCTTTTCATCTCTCTCACATTACTCTAAAGCCGTGCTTACTAGTGATGGGAATTTCGGCTCTTTTTAGGGAGTTGGATCATTTGGATCAACTCATCAACAAGACTAGGCTCGTTCGGCTCCCAAACGGATCTTACCACCTATACCTTTTATAATTCAGCCAAATGTAGCCCGTTTTGACTTATGATTTGTATGTGTCGTGCAGGCCTATATATCACTTAAATTATTCAATACATCCTATTATTATTCAAAAGCAAAAATTACATTTTTTATTATCAATAAATTGCTGTAGCTGATTGTTTTCATTGCATATGAGCGCAACGCGCATTCCCGCCCCTCGCTGCTTGCTTAAGGGTATGATCCTTGTCTATCCCCACTTTATTGGTTGCATGCATGCACGTGACAGTCAGCCACTGCACATAGCATGCACGGAGCCCCGTAGCGCAGAGATCTTCATATCATTCTGCCTAGGCAAACTTTATATATATATATAAAATCAAATAAAAGAAACGACTTGCGGTCGGGAGCCGACTCCCATCGTTCACTTAAAAGAGCCGGCTCTTTGAACTGCCTCGTTCGTGACCGACCCATCACTAGTGCCTATAGCTATTTATTTACTAGTTTAAAGCCGACACCAGGATATACCACAAGGTGTCATATTCCCCCTGTGAAATAAATACATACGAAATACACAAATATTAACCTGCTAATTAATTCCCTGTTAAATCATGTTGGTTGTGTGTTTTTCCAGCACTGAGACCACCTATCACTCCGACATTCACTGTGTTCTGTGTCTTGCATTGCCTAGCAACCATTCTCAGCCCCATGAAGCACAAAATAGAAACCCATTGACGCATGATCACTGCCAGTCTCGTAAGAGATTCAAGAGAATTAAAAGTATCTCAATATCATTTATCAGGGAGAGATGTATCATACTGAAACTTAAATGGTGTGTTTTTGTGCCAGTGAGACAAAGTTAATGAACAAACTTGGTTCAAGTGAAAATATTCCACATAATCAACACCATGATTACAATGCAGATCCAGAATAAAAAATCTGGCCTTCTTGCTAAATTTTAATAACCAGTTCCTAATCCCTTTTTTTTGTAAAGCACTTGTAATAAATACGATATGAATATAATAGATACTATGATTATTCTTATAGGAGATTACAGAGTAAAGGTCAATTATTCAATTTTATCCCAATTATCTAATATTCAAACACAATGCTCTGTCTCCAGAAATAGCCAACACTCTATGGTAATGTTTATCCTTTCCCATGTGATCGGACTCCCATGTGATGCTGGGGAGGGGGGCTATTTGAAAAGAAAAGGGGCCTGAGAGGAGAATGTGGTTGATGAGGGGGTGGATGTGTGTTAGTTTGTGTGAGACAAGAGAGGGATAGAGAAGCACAGAGTGCAGCAACAGTGCGTAAAGTGCATCGCAGACTCACCAAGGAGGCAGCTGACAAATGATGAAGGTAAGAATTAAACATTTGTCTTCTGAATTTTCATTAAAAACCTTGTTACAGTGATAAGTGTCCATCTTTGAACCGGTTTGTAGATGGACGGGCCATTTGAAGAATATTTTCTTGAAAGAAACAACTTTCACCCCCTATGGGCCTCTTGATTACACATGCGATTTGGTGACCCACAAGGTGGGTATTGTTCGCCAGTGTTGGTTAGTTTGTTAGAGCCTGGTTAGTTTGTTATCACAAGGGGTACAGGGATTCCTTCCACCAGAGAAACAAGAGAAGCAATCAGGCAAGGAGCCAACATCATTTTATGCAAAAAATGTAATTCACTGCTCGATAATGTCAAAAATTAATATTGTACTATTTACACTTTTCTCCAAAGCTACTTCCAGTAATTACTATTACCTGAGTATTGCAAAAATATTCCTATATACAGTTTCAAAATCGAAATCATACGATACAATTTAGCAGGAGCAGAGGCTGAACTCATTATCGTTAGATAAATTTATAAAATGTTGTTGAATGGAAATACTCAAAGCTTGTTAAATAATTATCTGTGCTCAAGACTCAAACCAATAATTGACAGACAGTAAGTATGCCAATATGCTGGTGTGGATTTCTCTTATATTCTCAGTGTTTGGAACAATGTACATCATGTGTCAGTTTCAAGAGTATTCTCTCAAAACAGTTATTTGAAAGTCAAATAATCTGTTTGTTTTTTTTGAACATTTATGCCTGAATTGGCTCCAGTTAAAGTCCTCAGTCCTCAGTCCTCATGTTTGTATTCATAAAATCTAGGGTAAACCCACACTACTGTAGACATCCAGGATGAGTGCAATCAGCAACCTGACACAGCAAGCAGCCTTGGAAAGCAGCAGCCTCTACAATGGATCGAAGGGGTCTTACAATGGGAGCAGTGGTTTCCAGAACCCCTTCTCACCCACTATGGACAAAGCCATCAATGGCTTCACCATCATCATCCTCTTCATCACGATGGTGTCTCTTGGGTGCACCATGGAAGTGGCCAAGATCAAGGACCACATCTTCAAGCCAAAGGGGGTTGCCATTGCAGTGGTGGCTCAGTTCGGCATCATGCCGCTGACTGCCTTTTGCCTGGCCACCGTCTTCAAGCTGGAGCAGATTGAGGTCCTGACTGTGTTGATCTGTGGGTGTTGCCCAGGGGGGAACCTGTCCAACATTTTCTCTCTGGCACTGAAGGGAGACATGAACCTGAGGTAAATCATTCTCGAATCGTGTTAAATGATTACCTGCTTTTTTCATTAACTGCAAATACAGGACTACAAGCCGAAACTTGAACCTGAAAGTGTTCAGCGTTCCATACCTGATTTCTGTCCTTTTTTCCCCATGTGTTTCGTTTCAGTATTGTCATGACCACATTCTCGACGATCGCTGCCCTGGGAATGATGCCCCTCCTGCTACTCATCTACAGCCAGGGCTTGGGCAGTCTGCAGAACGCTGTACCATACACAGGCATCACCATCGCCCTCCTCATGACCCTTGTTCCCTGTGGCTTCGGCATCACCCTCAATCATTACAAGCCCAAATACTCAGCCGTGGTGATCAAGGTGGGCCCTTCCTTCCTTCTGAACTCAGACATTAGTTAACTCCACCAAGGAGGTTGTGTTCTCGCCACGCCTTGTGTGTCTGTACTTCTGTGTATCTGTGTGGGAAACTGCGCCGGCAACCAGAAGTCTCAGAAGATGATTTTGAACATAAGATGAACAGATTGATTTCTGCAGTGGACTGTCTCCAACATGGGTTTGATTCTAAACCTTTACAAACTCTTTGTCGAAGGCTGTTGATGGCCAGACAGGAAGTTTTAGCTTGTTTTCCCAGCTGCTAGGAGAAACATTGAGTTGGTTTGCTCTTTGGATGGCATATCTTTTATAAGACCAACCATACTGCTGGAACAGGGTGATGGCATTTCAGCTGAGTCTTCCATTCAGTGTGAACTGAAAAAGCCACCAAGTCATCAAAAGCCATGACAGCATAATCAAAATTCATAAAACCTTTTTGACTCAGTTCTTTAACAGATTGTCGCCCCAAGGAAGTGATTGGTGTAATCAATTCATGGTGAAATAAAGTGAAACGCCATGGACACACAGATAAGGCTTATCTGCCATCAGGTTTAGGATGTTTATCTAAAGGCTGATTTGTGTGACAAGTGTGCGGTATATCTCAAAACCCCATGCTAATTGTGCAATGTCACATGTTAATGAAGATGTTGGGTAACCTCCCCAAGCCAACAATTCTAAAGGGACCTTCTGGGTTGTCATTGGATTCAGCTCGGAGCAGCCAATTGGCTCCCTCAAAGCCAGGCCGACTTCTACTTAGCTGATTCCTTAGCAGAGGTCTTTGCTCTACTGAGCACGTTGCTTAGTTACCCAGTGACTTGTGGTCACATGTTAACATTTGTTTGCATTCTTACCATTGACTTTTCCTTGATGCGATACGTCTCTCATCTGAAGTTCCCTCTTGGTAGGTTGGTCTCAGCATCTGTCTCATTTCCTCGGTGGCCGTCGGCATCATGTCGGGCATCACCATCGGGGGGTCGGTGTGGGTGGTGCTGTCGCCCCAGATCATGTCTGTGGCCGCACTGATGCCGCTGACCGGCTATACGCTCGGTTACGTCATGTCCACCATCTTTAAACAAAACCATCAGTAAGTGAACTTTTTTAATGGAGCTCATTTAACATTTGGGCCATTTTGCTGAATAAGTGTCACATAAAGCAAACTTTATTTTTTTTGGTCAGATGTAGAAGGACTATCTCCATGGAGACAGGCTGCCAGAACATCCAGCTGTGTGCAACCATCTTGAAGGTGGCCTTCTCTCCTGAGGTCATCGGACCCCTGTATCTCTTCCCCCTCATCTATATTGTGTTCCAGGGAGGCGAGGCCCTCGTTTTCATCCTGCTCTTCAGATGTTACGAAGCGCTTAAGCCCAAAATTGAGGGTAAATGTCACAGCTGAACATATTATGCTATCATGTTTTTTTGTTTTTCAATTCCCACCATCTCCAGTGTGAAGCAAGTTCAACCCCTAATCTTTCAAAAGTCTTGCTTCTAATCCATTGACTTTTTTTTGTTTGCTTGTACAGAAAAGACAGTACATCCAAATGTTAACGGTAACATGGAGGAAATTAAAATTCCTTGAAGGAGTTTGCGGTTGGATGTCCCAGGCTGAAGTGCTGCAGAACGATGTGTACAGCGTCATCAATGGAGGGTCGAGGACAAACAGCCTCCTTCCTTCATGTCGTTTACCTCAGGCAGTAACATGACACAGATGTGTGTCATAAGTCTCGAGACACTGCTCTTTAGTACGCATAAATGGAATTTTTATATTGAAACAATCTGATGATTGTTAAATTAATATTGTTATATAGAACTATCTTTTAGGGTAAATGTTTTGCAATATATATCAAGATCATTACAAAAATAAGACTGTGGTGTTTAGTGTAAGATTAGACATGTTTTTATAATAATTATGTTTGCGTGTAAATTTACTTTGAAATATGCAGAGATGTAAAGTTTATTAATAAATTACCATAAGGAGGCCAACTGAAACACATTTGTCTGCGGTATTTTGTGGTATTAAAAATAACAATGAAAACAATAGTAAAATCGACACCTCAAATAATATTTAATTCGAATGAACATAGTATATACAGTTAGAACATAAGTTATTATTTTTACAAATATTAAAATACAATCTTTAAAACAAAAAAAGTCCATTGCTAAATCCAAAAGGAGAGCAAAACGTAAACTTGAATTCTGACATCATACCATAATGTACAATAAGTAATTTGTTTCAGATTTTCCCATAAACATTAAAAGCTGTGATATTACATGCCTGCGGTAGAGTTCCACCCAAGCACTGTGAAAAGATCCTTTTTAGAAAACCTTTTTCCAGGATTGTGGAAGCATAAAAAGAAAAGGAAATAAAAGAACTGTGGCTGATCAACAGCAATCTGGACATAAACACTCGATACTAACCCGATAACCAAGACTTAGCGAGAGCAGCCAGAATAAATTAAGTTTGGACATTTTTCAGGGGCGAGGTGTGTTAAAGCTACACAAAACGATCACAAAAGGCGTCGACGTCAATTCACGTTCATTATGAAAACATCATTCAATTCCAGTGAATTCCTTTTCTTACAGATGCTTGTGCATAGAAGTGAAAAGCTAAGGCCATTGGAAGGGGTATGAATGTAAACGGTAGAGAGGTCCTAGGGCCCCAGGTCTACTGGGCTAAAGGACCAGACGACTCACTAGATGGCTAAATCCAGTCTACGCGCATCTCAGTCTTCAGAATCCTGTGACTCTGGACATAATGGAGGGGAAAATAAAAACAGATTTAAAGAATGTGTGCTTGGGTATGACAGTCCCGGGGTCGGCTTGGCAGGCCTTCATGCATCATTCCTGGTGCACGTGTAGTGTGTGATGTGATAACCACCAGGTTAACAACGTACAATGGGCAAGACATAGTGGCGAGATGGATCCCTCTCTAAATATATACCTTGCTGCTCCGTCACGGGGCTCTCTCTCTTTTTTTTCTTTTGCTGCTAAATCCCAAGCTAAGCCAAAATGACCAAAAGATCAAACTTATGCATTTGAGTCAGACATACACGCAAGGATTCCTATAAAATGTTGAAGCATATACGTATGTACAATGTGGAATCCCATCCCTCTAGGAGGGCTGGGGGGGGGGGGATTCTGAGAGTCAAGCAGCCTGTTTGAGCCGGTGCGTCGCGCGGTCAGATGGGGGGGGGGGGGGGGGGGGGGGGGGGGGTCTTCTGTGTTGACAGCTGCCGTCGTCTTGCTTAACGCCACAGTGTGGGGAAGCAGCACCAACGGCACCATGCAGTCTCTGATGTGTTCGGGCACTGCGTCCGGTCGGTCTCAGGCCTCCTTCAACAAAGGCATATCTGCGGAGGGGGACAGACAGAGAACCACACATTCAATAGCATCCTTCAACAACAACAACCATAACAACAACAGCAGCTTAGCAGAGCGAGCGAGCGGTTCCGGGCCCTTACCATCGGAGAAGTCCATATCCGAGTCCACCAGGGACAGGCTGTGTTGCTCCCTGCTGGTGGGGGGCTTGTTATGGTGGGAGGGGGCCGCGCCGGCGGCCCCTGCGTGGTGCTCCAGGGCCCAGCAGGACGACGAGGGGGACGGCGTGGAGGAGGAGCAGGAGGAGGAGGAGAAGGAGGGCGGTAAAGTGTGGACCACCGCCATCTCCGAGTGCTGGTGGGACGAGGGTCTGGAGGGGCCCGCCTCCGGACTCTGCTCGCCCTCCGACAGCACGATCTGCACCCGGGATTCGGGACCGCCGGGGGCCGGGGTGGGGGGCCCTCCGCCGTTCACCGCCTCCTCGTAGGAGGGCAGGGTCACCTGGACGCCCTCCACCATGATGGACACGGGCTGCCCCGTCACTCCCTGATCCCGGCTGGCCAAGAGAACACAACAAACCTTTACTGTGAGGTTACGTGACGACACTCTACATTAACCACCCAACCGGCGCCTGACCCGGCATACGGTCTGAACCCGGACGATCCGAGTTGAGAAGCGCCCGGGGAAGGGAGGACTGGCGACAGCGCTCACCGGTGGAAGGACTTGAGCCTGGGCTGCAGCAGCACAAACAGCACCACCAGCAGCAGGACCAGAGCCACAGAGCTCGCCGTAGACGCCACGATGGACAGCGTGGGCATCCCCAGTGGCAGCTTTGGATCGCGGTCTGTGGGGGCGGCACGGACATGGGAGTAAACAAACAGGATTCCTAATGCCATTATACTAATGAAAATAATAATATCTCATTTATCTAGCACCTTTCACTCTCAGTGAAAATCTCCTGGTGCTGTTACAGTGCATTAAAGACACTAAAAACAATAAAAACGACAGCAGGGGAAAAACTAGATAAACTAGCTCAATGAAAAGCCTTGGGACAAACAAAAAAGGAAACATTATGGCAGTGATTTTGCTTTAATACAAATAGCACACTGTGTAAAAGCAAAGCACAGATGTAACGAACAACAAAAAATCTGTTGCACACAAGAGATCGATGATAAATAACTGCTAGCGTGTAGGGCCAAAGTGCCAAACTTTATAGTCACCGTTTATTACCTGCTCGGGCCGGCGTGAACTACCTAAGCGGCAGCCATAATGAAATAACCAGTGTGTTGGGGCTTTACTTATTTTTCACCAAAGGGGGGCCTGACAAAAAAGGTCCGGGAGCCACTGCCTTAGGTGGTCTGTTAACAACACCAACAGCCGACCCACCGAACAACAGCCAACCAGCCCGCCAGACATAACCCAAACTGCAGTGTGTTGCCCCCCCCGCTGTCCCCCGTTTACCTCCATCCATCAGGCAGCTGATCTGCATGGGGTCGTCCCACTCCCCGTTCAGGCAGGTCAGGTACTTGTAGTCCCCCTTGAGGATGAAGCCCTCGTCACAGAAGTACTCGATGACGGTGGCGTGGGAGAGGCTGCGGCAGGGCGCGGGGTGGCAGGTATAGCCCCCGTTCTCCGGCTCGTAGGGGGGGAGGCACACTGTTCGCGGATCGACAGATTCCTCATTAGAGAGACTCTTACTCTGGGACCCTGTGTTCCGGAAAGCAGGCAGGATGATGGAACCATGGAGAGCGTCTCTGCTGGCCGCACTAGTGCATCCGTTAACCATGACGTTTGTCCAACACACAACGCATTTAGCCTGAGCGTGAACAATAGCAATGTCTTACTTTCATCATTTTGTCATCAATGTACTGCTTTGTGTCATTACATTTGTGGCAGGCATGCTCACGCTAAATGCCATCCAGCAGAATTAATGATATCGGGAACGGCTGTTTATGTGACGCCAGGAGAGACGGACACACTGGGTTGATCACCCAGACTGGGCCTAGCGTTGTCCTTTAAGGGTCACGGGGCGCTGGTGAATTTACCGTCACTCCGGATGCAGCGAGGCGGCTCCGACGACCAGTGGCCCAGCGGGCTGCAGGTGAGCAGGCTGGCTCCCTCCACCAGGAAGCCCGAGTCACAGCTGTACTGCAGCACCGTGCCCACGGGGAAGGAGCCCCGGTTGCTCTCGCTCAGGTTGGTGGAGCCGTGCTGCACCATGACCGGCCTCACACACACTAGGGGGAGGGGAAGAGGAAGGGGTTACACACCACTAGGTCACACCAAAATAGTTTAGAAATACTGTTCGAATGATTAATCAATACCATCAAAAAATACAGACTTTCTATTCAACTAGTTTCTGACATCTTATGAATAAATATATTATGTTGATAATAATTCTGTCAAAATTTTGAAGAAGTATACATAAATAAATAGTCCAAAATAAATTTGCCGTTACATTGTGATATGAACATCCTTAATGTACCGACAGTGATATATTATTGTTTCTCTTCCTTCTGACAAATTAACTCATGTAAGTCGTTTGGATGAAAGCGCCTGCTAAATTCCCTAAATGTAAAGGTCATTTTAGAAAGAAATAGGTTTCTTCGCCAACGATTAACAGCTGGCACGGTTCCCAAGCGCTTCACGTTGTTCCACAACATCCTGACATCAAAGCTGAAAGGGACATTTATAGCAGTTTAGTGATGACGTACGTTAGAGTTGGAACCAACCACCAACCTTGGCTGACGCAGCTGACCTGCGTCGACGCGTCCCACTGTCCCTCCTGGCAGGTGACGTATTTGTAGTCCCCCTTGAGGAGGAAGCCCTGGTCGCAGAAGAACTCGATGACGGTTCCGTCTGAGAACCGGCGGCAGGGCGACGGGTGGCAGGTGTAGCCGCCGTTCGCCGGCTCGAAGGGAGTCCGACACACTGATGAGGAGGGGGAGACGAGAGCACAGCATGTATATCAGAACGCACAACAGGGTCCCTCTTTGCCAGGCGAGTATGACAGATTCTTTGTGACCTGAAAACAATAACAACCAAGAAACAAATACTTTGTGTTGCACTGTGGAACCTAGGGCTGTAACGATACACCAACTCACGATTCGGTTTTTATCACGATTTTTGACCCACGGTTCGATACATCCCAAAACCTTTTTTAATTGAGAAAGCATTTTATTTAAACAACACTTATGTAACAATTAACTTAATGTAACATTTAATAAAAAATGCGTCACATGAATGAAGGTCTTCACATGAGACGCAGTTGGAGGATGCTTGCACGTAGTATGCAAAATGCCGGTCAGTGACCTGCATAGGTTTAGTTTTCTGACCATTTTGATGATATGCCGGTCAAATATCCTATTATCGCTTCTTATTAGGCTATGTAGCTTAAATAATGACATAATCAGGCCGTATAGAATGCAACATGCATAATAGCCTAACTTTCAAATAGATATAACTTGAACGTGTGATTCGCAATAACGAGGCAAAATTTTACAAGGTATGTGTGTCCGCGAGAATGGCAGTGTTTGTGTGTGTGTGTGTGTGTGTGTGTGTGTGTGTGTGTGTGTGTGTGTGTGTGTATGTGTGTGTGTGTGTGAGTGACGTCAGCGAGTGAGTGGACGAGCGAGGAGAGCGAGCGGTAGCGTATGTGTTTCAGTCTAGTGAGGAAATGAACGAGTCCGGTTATGTGTAAGAATGAAGTACCTAGCCTGTCAATCCGACAACTTGACCGGAGTGATACAATTTTGTCAGACATTTAATTTGTCTGAACTAAAAGCTCATATCATGTGGCTGGATCTGGACAGGAAGGATAGGAGGAAGGAGGGAGTTAGAAAAGTGTGCAAGCTTCTGCCTTCTCACACTACGAGACAGGTTTGTGGCTCTGAGCATCACAATTTCGGTTTCGATACGCATATAATTACAGCCCTAGCGAAAACCATAATTGCAAAACGCGAAACCGTAACCTTTGTACTCAAATGACCTCTTGTGCTTTGTTAACTACTAACAAATGAAAAAAGCTGCATTTCTTTTCAGGAAGTATAAATCACGAGTGTTTATAAAGTACAGTCAAACTATTGACTTTGATTCATACATCCTCAAAAAGGTGTTCAACTCTATTGCAGGTGGGTCTTAAGCAGGCGAATCTATATCTTATAGAGAAGCAGATGAAACAAACCCAACCCCTCATAACCTAGTATGTTCGCCTTACGGCCACTGTGGACACATCGCGGTGGCTCTGCGGACCAGTGTCCCAGCGGGGTGCAGGTGAGGGTGCTGGGCCCGTCCGCCACGTAGCCGGGGTCACAGCTGTACTGGAGCACGGTCCCTGCGGGGAGGGAACCCCGGTTGCTCTCCGTTAGGTTGACCCAGCTGTTGGGCACCATGTAGGGCCTCACGCACCCTGGGATGGAGAGGGGAGAAAGGGGCGCGACCTGAGAAAAGGTTTTGGGGTTCTCGACTAGAAATCAAGCGGCTATTGTAGCAGCTTCCCGTGTGCCCTGCGTGAGACTCGACACGGCTGCCGTGTTGTCGAGCTGCAAGGAAAACAAGAGCCATGAGAGGAGAGCCACCTGTGTCTAGAACGATAGTTCTGGGTGGTAGAAGACTATACATAAAAATGTAGTTAGAAAGAATAGAAAGAGTAAGTGTAACTCTATGGTCTATATGGAGAAGTTATAAATGGGTCATATTACAATATGCCCCAGGTAATATTGGAACAAGGGAAAGTAGGCAGGACAAGCTATTATACATCTGCTTTGGCAGGGTTGCATTCTGTCTGCCTGTTGACCTTATTTATGGTGTTGTGTGTTTTCTGGGTCAGGCGTGTGGGACTTTTTATTGCTTCCCCTTGGTTGAAGTAAACTTAAGTTAAGCGTTGGAAGAGAGCCTTGTGATGGTGAGAAACTAACCTCCTCAGGTTTGATATGCAATTGTAAACACACCTTTGCAAAACATCTGCTAGCTATTGCCACTCTTTGACCATACTAAAACATACTGGAGGAAAAGGCTATGCTGATCAATCTAAATATTCAAGTAAAATGTAATTTGATTTTTCAACAGAAGTATAAGCAAACGTCCAAGATTTCATGCAGGTTGATTATCTATTAAAGCAAGTTGCCACATTGTGCCAGATGAGACATGAGTCGCATGCATAACTGATGTTTTAATTGATTACTAATGTATAACACAATTTGTATATTTTTTTAATCAGGCAATTCGACAGTTTATCTCACTGGCCCAGTGGTAATAGTGGAATCCATAAAACGTCCAACTGTGTAACTCACCTAAGCCATGTCCAGTCGACAACACTGCGAGAACAACAAGCAGGGAGAAGGGTCGTATGTTGCCAGAAGTGCAGGGCCAATAGGCGTCTGATATTGACTCAACCATTCCATTGCACATCTTTCCTGGCAGACACAAGCCGACCTGGCAAGAACACAGGAGGACTTAACGTAAACAGACATAAACATTAATGCAATGGCGACCAATCCGAAAACCTTGACCCAATGCGGACACCTGCATGACGCATGAATTCTGCATAAACTGGACAGTTGCCAGTGAAATGGGCGTAATTTACGAAGGATCGTTCTTATTTCCTAGTACTTTATCACGGCGACGAAAAAGGATCTTCCGCTTGTTCACAAACAGTTGTATACAGTTTGATTTAGCGCACTGGATTTAGATCGACAAACAGGTGAACGTTTGGTTGAGTTAAAGTTAGACTATGAGCTGTGGTTGTGACCTGGTTGGGAACGGCCGGACTATGCAGCTACACGCCCATTTCCACTGGCTTCCTTGTTGTTGCCCTACAGCCCCACCAGAGAGAACAATGCAACAGTCTAAGGACAGCTATTATAAAACATCACCAACACATGAATGCTCACGCCATTGATATATTCGGAAATATAATACCTGAATACAAGGAAAAACATTTTACCGGGCTGTCATTGTCAGCTTCCCTGTTGGTTAATCCCATATTATCTTAGCTAGCGTGCTAACGGGCTCAATAGCAAAGCAATTCTCGACGGTACTTACCACAACACTGCCTCGTATCCCCCTCAACCTCTTCCACTCTCGCTAAGTGGTCATTCAACACGAGTATAAATCCATCATCAGGTTCACGTAAGGTTTTACTGGAAAACAGGGGCTATACAATTACACCGAAAGGCAGTGTGGCTAAAGTGACAGCTAGCTAGCCTGGTAACCTCTAGCCCGCTAGCCGAAGTGATCGAATCTGAATCCCCAGCTGGACGGGGGGGGGTGGGGTTACGTGACGTGAGGGTTACGTCACGTAACCTTAGAAACCAAAAAGTCACGTTAACTACATGGATGTAAACATCCGGTCGAGTTGGCGTCCATAGTTACCAACCGAAAACGTAAAATGTATTTTAGTAGCGTCTGGTTGAGTGGCTAAAACCCTCAAACAGAACTACTAGACAACAGCCAGGACGGATATGACGAGAGGCACTCTGGATCGAAGACCCCGGTCTGCATCGAGTGAGCGGCCGAGTAGCCGGGCGTCGAGCGTGTCCTCAGACGCACCTCAGGTTGTCAGCAGGAGTCCGAGCGGTCTTTCATCCCGCGACGATGCTCTGAGGAACGAGAACGCCAGCCCACAGGTAAAAATAAATAAATAAAGAGTATTGGCCTATATTTAACGAAGAGTATTAGCGCCATATGTGAATCATTTTGAATTCTGAGTAAAGTCAGAAATCTGAGAAAAAATGTGAATGTCAGCAGTCCGCTTAAAATATAAAATCACACGTGGCCCTAATCCTCTACCGTAGAAATCTTTACAGTAAACCATGTACAGGGATGTCCTAAAAGGCTTCACGTGAAAACTGCTCAACGAAGCAAATACATATTTAACTTTGATGTAAAAAATATAAAGAAAATCCAGCATCTACAGGCCCATATGAAGGAAAACAAAATATAAAATCTTCGATTTTTCTAAAATATTACTTTAAGGAAAGTCAGAATTACATGACGTTCAAAGCATTCGCACTCCATCATGAGGGCACAAATACTTTTTTTATTCTAAAGCGGTCAAATCCAGGCGAAAACGAAGGCTTAATGAGGCTGAATGACATAAAAAACATTTTATTCATTTATTCATTCCGCGATAAAGAACGTCCATCTGTACATTATCTTGACTATTCCATTTTACACCGAATATAACATGCGGTAATGCGGTAATTGACCAATCAAAATCGAAAATTCAACAGATTTTATATTGGTGGTTGCACAATCTTTTATTAGGTATCCACGATGACCTTAAACGATGATAACTACCTTGAGGATGAGCCAAGTACAAGCGAAAGCAGTCCCTTACAAAATCATACGGACGAAGGTTAGTGTACAGTAGGTAGACAGTCTCAAGTATCTAAGTTATAAAGAGAGGAAAGTATACCATTATTTTTACCATGCATGTGCCTAGCTGTATTTTCTCATCCCATGCAAGATCAACTTTATATATGTCCATTATATTTAAGTTTACAATTAGTATTCCCATATGGTTTATAGAGATCCAAAAATCAACCATAATGTGTTTTTCAAACATGCACATGTGACATTCTTTCAGATGCCAAGGCTATGCCTACTAACAGAAAACATAGGGATTGTAAAACTCAAGAAGCACTGGTTGAAATGGCCAGATTGGACCTTGTCTTGGCTGCATCTGAACTGAAGCTAAACCAGGTTAAGTTACAAAGGAAAGAATGGAGTCAAAAGCGTTGGAGCGAATACATGGTATGTAAACAAATCGTGGTTTTAAATAAGTTATTTGTCGCTAGGCCTCTTTCTCAGGTTTTGGCCTTAATTAACATACCCAAGGTAAATATCACAGCAACTACAAGGGCTATAATATGTAATCTTGATACCAAAAGAAAGAGGATTAGGGTTACAATAGGTTATCATCAAAGAGATTGATGTGAAAGTGAAATAATGAATGTGGACAAAACTGGGTCAGAGAGAATAGAGTTAGAAAGCAGCATTAATATAAGATATTATATACGCTTGAAATACATTTCCTGTTTTAGGGTGAATACCACCTAGCACTGGTAGCACATAGCACAACATCAAACCTGTTTCAATAATTGATGCTAATAAAGGGAAGTAGGGCCAAGATAGATAGCAAGGGTTGAGTAGAGTTAGGTTAAGCCTGAGACTCTAAATATAAACAATAAATTGAATGGAAACCATTTAACCCCTCTATTTAACGTCAGGGCAAATATAATTGAATGAAAAAAGCGGTCCCAAGATATCAATAGAGAATGTGTTCTGATAGAAGGCAATTTATAATTTTTTTAAGAAAAGGGGTCATGAAAAACATAGCCCCTTTTCTTACATGTTTATTATTTAGTTTGGTGTTGGAATTGTGTTTAATTTTGCCAGCATGAAGATTGATCCATTGAGTATTGAATCGTTCTAGGCTGTGTCACATGATGCTTTCTTAATTCTTAATCTACACACTGTCTGTGCTTAACTGTGTAAAGATATTGACAATCTGTGAAGGCTACATTTGTTCATCTGTAATTATAATTCATTTCACAAACACAAAATACCACATATCTTGCAAATACATTAAATATTTTAACTCTTTATTTTCATTTTTGGAATTGTTGTATATATTTACAGATTTTTTTTTCCACACAGATTGTTGATATTTGCATTCAGATTTCAGATGTATATACGTGTTGTCAATCTTTTCACACCAATAATATTGATACAAATCAACCCTATACCACCCCGATGGCAGAGTATACCAAGGACATATGAATCTACCGCCGAAGCTGAAAACACAAAGTTGTTTTTGGCACTGGAAGCACCTCATCAAGGTATGGATACTAATTGAAAAGTTTTCCTAAAATGTAATTTTTGTGTCATATTTGCCCCAAATAGATATTTGTGTTTTAATTGGAGATCTAAAAGTGGAGACTGTAAACCCATCTTTAGAACTCAACCTCCTGATGAGGTTGAAATAGATAAAAAAACAAATATGAGGAGCAAAGTAAGATTGTACAAATAGAACGCAACAGCAAGTCATAACACGTTTGAGATTCTGTCTAAAAATGAAAGTTTGGAACGCCTCACAGTGTTCTTGAATCAATTTAAACTTTTCTACACTTGATGGCGCCAGCAGCAAACGAAACCGCCACCTTGAGCTGGGAAGAATGCCCTTTACTTTTTATCCCTATAGGAAGTCACATTTCTAATGGTATTGACTATTAGAT
This sequence comes from Pollachius pollachius, assembly GCF_949987615.1. Classification (NCBI taxonomy): domain Eukaryota; kingdom Metazoa; phylum Chordata; class Actinopteri; order Gadiformes; family Gadidae; genus Pollachius; species Pollachius pollachius. Next base: position 13,734,391 of record NC_136948.1, on the reverse strand, counting down.
TCAGCTCTTCTGAATGCAGTCATCGAGAAACATCCAAACACAATCACGTTTTTGCAATGAGACAAACTGACATGTGTGCTGCTTCTCCTGTCTCTCCTCCTTTATTTCCAGATGTCAGCACTAGCTACTGGTAATCATCATTTTGTCCTATATTTTAAAGATGTATTTTCTGATAGGTAAAAAGAATATGACCCCTTTACCAGAGGAAGATGATTCTCCCCACTTCACCCCGATTGCCACTCCCCAGGGCAAGAGCAAGAAAGACTTTGTGAAGAGAAACATTGAGGTATGTCAATGTTTCCCAGAGGGCAGTGGGAGCAGTGCCTGAGTTCATCACGTGACATGGTACACATTTCTATTGCTGTTTGTTTTCCCCTCAGTGGTTGTGGAAATCTATATGTATGTATCATATGTCATGTGTTCCAGCGAACGCTAGATAGTGTAGACAGGTCACATATGGATGGATATATAGATTGATAGAGAGATAGAGTACCTTTGTTTTGCCCATGGGGAAATGTGTCGCAGCAGCAATTCACATAAATGACAAAGAACACACAGAACAAAAAACACAAACAATGAGGAAGGTAAAACGACAACACCATATATATATATATATATATATATATATATATATATATACAAAGACGGGAACTACTACTACTATTCTAGATCAAAATTGAATAAAAACTAGAATTTAAACATAATGGGGAGATATTTTGTGGGGAAGGGAGCTGAAATGATCCGGGAACTTCAGAAAGTGTGGGATGTGATGGGTGCCCTTCAGCCCTCTGTCCTTCTCATCGGTCCGTGGAACGTGTTAGCTTGCCGGGGACGCTGGAGGCCCTTATCGGATGACACCAGCGGAGAAGGAGCGGCTGGCTGAGCTCCTCAAGGAGTCCGACGAGGAAGAGGACTCCGCTCTCGGAGGAGCCGGCGACCAGGAGGTGGGCTGGCACGCAGTGCTGATGGGCAACATGTGGGGAAGGAGGAGCGCATCTCATTCTGAAGTTTTCCTGTACTCTTGTTCTTTCGTTGTTTTGTAATCCTTCCACTATGGCAAGGTGTGTAAGTGTGTCGTTGAAGAGCTTGAATGTATCCTTTGAAGGACTCTGTGGTGGTTTATTGTCTGCATGGGTTACTCTGTTTAGGTTGCAGGATGGAGCGGATTGAGGAGAATAAAGGAAACCGTGTGTGTTGGTACACGGCCCTTCAGTTAGGAGAGGTCTCTCACGAGACCCACCTCGAGCCAGCACACCGAATTACTATATATGTATATATTATATATATATAAAGACGGAAACTATTACAATTATATAATAATAGAATGTTAACCTCATGACAAGATATTGCTAGCTTGACGCAAAAACAAATCTGTCTGACGGAGGGAAAAGGAGAAAGGATGGGTCAAGGTGGGACCACCAACATCTTGCAAGAGAGCCCTCCCACCTGGAGGGCCTTGCTCCAACACACACCTCAACTAGCTTGGCGCACCTATCCATGAATACTTTTCCTTCTTCAACTCTTGGCTTAGCTGATCTCTCCCCTGGTGGCGGTTGAGTCCCCTTTGAAAGCACAGGGACGGAAATGACATTGGGAAGGTGGCGCAGGGTACTAGACCAGTACTAGTCTTGCATATGGTTGCGTTGGAACCCCAGTCAGCTGTGCCCACCCTTCGCCAAATCTGCCAAAAGACTTCTTAATGGCATCGCTCTATTTTTCAATGTTTTCCTTGACTGCTGAAGCAAGGCGGGGGCCCTTGTGGTGTCCAACACCAAACCGTCGAGAGTGCAGATGCTCTGGGTTCTTTTGTTGGCAAGAGGTTCTCTTCCTGCCTGCTGTTATCTCTCATATAAATGGCATCAACACAACAAGCCTGTATTTACGTCACGGCCCTGCAACTTGGCCATTAAAAGCCCTCCCTTCTGCGGACCCGTCTTAGACCTTGGCTAGAGTCGACACCAGACTTACCGTTCTGAACACTGAGGAAGGTAATGTCCACCAATTGCCTTGGTGTGAGTCACTTGGTGGTACAATGTTATTTTTTACAATTAAGTTAATTGCTCTTGAGATCTGACCAGTCCCCATAAAAGTCCCCACGAAAAGGTAATATAGTCAGGGAAGTTTTAGTATGCTTGGTCGGTGTTGCTCCGCTCTTAAACTTCTCCGATCTCTCCTGTGTCGACTGAATAGGCAAGCGCGCCCCACTTAACATCCAATCTATGAGGTTCACATGTGTAATAATGAGTAATATTCAGAGAGAAACAGAGCACAGATGAAAATTGGAACCTAGCCCCACTGCTGTGTTTTGATAATTGACATTTGTGCTTTCAGACTGCAGCCTGCTGGACCTCTGTGTCTCATTGATCACCATGTGATTCTGGAGGCCAGAATCGTTTGTGGCCAAACACATTTTGTTCCACTGTGGTTTATATTACACCATCTTTTAGCTTTTGATCTTAAATTCCTCTCACTCATTTTCTCTTTTGATCTACAGCAGCCATCAAAATGACTGAGGCATGAATGAATTGAATGGTCCGATTTGCCTTTTTCTTTTTTTTAAAGATCACAAAGTTTGACTTGAGTTGACATGTTGAACCTGGAATCCACAATGAGCTCTTGTGTTAGGTTAGCATGAGAAACTGACCACAGGGCCCTTATCACCAACAAAAAGGAAAACAGGCCTGCCATGAGACCTGCTTCGTGCCAAGGCCTTTTACAGACCCATTCGTAGCATCGCGCTGATGTCTCATCTTGGCTGGCCCGTGCAGTTGTGTCAGCTTCCTAGGCCTTCCTTTTGAGAGCATGCTCTGCACCAGAGGACTGTTACACAACTCCTACCTCACTGATGTAATCCCCCCCCCCCCCAGATGAGCTCATGGTCCACCCTCTGGATTCTCATGATAGATCCACAGCACCCATTGTGTGGAAGGAGCGATTGTTCAACTTTTTTTGCTGGTGCTTGGCAGCATGCTTGGCAGGCTCCGCGGCGTCATTATCGCTCTCGTTTCCACCATGCAGAGGAAGGGAATGCTGAGTAGAGGAGTCCGACAACGACGCTGTCCGGGGGGAGACGGCCATCGTGTGTTATACAATCAACGCTTGGTTGAGCAGATGGTTTGGTTATGCTCGGGTTCTGCCTGCCAGGAAAATCACCTTCTGTGTTCTTCCTTCTCTGTCATTCATTTCCAGGAGTTGTGTTTATTATGTTTATGGGTTGTTTAGTAGCTAGGTAGGTAGGTTGGCAGGTTGTTTGGTAGATAAATAGATAAGTTACTAGATAGGTTGGCAGGTTGTTTGGTAGATAAATAGATAAGTTACTAGATAGGTTGGCAGGTTGTTTGGTAGATAAATAGATAAGTTACTAGATAGGTTGGCAGGTTGTTTGGTAGATAAATAGATAAGTTACTAGATAGGTTGGCAGGTTGTTTGGTAGATAAATAGATAAGTTACTAGATAGGTTGGCAGGTTGTTTGGTAGATAAATAGATAAGTTACTAGATAGGTTAGCAGGTTGTTTGGTAGATAAATAGATAAGTTACTAGATAGGTTGGCAGGTTGTTTGGTAGATAAATAGATAAGTTACTAGATAGGTTGGCAGGTTGTTTGGTAGATAAATAGATAAGTTACTAGATAGGTTAGCAGGTTGTTTGGTAGATAAATAGATAAGTTACTAGATAGGTTAGCAGGTTGTTTGGTAGATAAATAGATAAGTTACTAGATAGGTTGGCAGGTTGTTTGGTAGATAACTTGGTAGGTAGGTATGTAGGTAGGTAGGTAGGTAGGTAGGTAGGTAGGTAGGTAGGTAGGTAGGTAGGTAGGCAGGTCGGTAGGTTGGCAGGTTGTTTGGTAGATAACTTGGTAGGTAGGTAGGTAGGTAGGTAGGTAGGTAGGTAGATAGGCAGGTTGTTTGGTAGATAACTTGGTAGGTAGGTAGGTAGGTAGGTAGGTAGGTAGGCAGGTAGGTAGGTAGGTAGGTAGATTTGTGGGTGGGTGCTATCTTAAGTGGATGGATGGATGGGCAGATACAAAGATGGACAGATGGATAAACAGAACAATCTTTTTCTATCCCTTTTCCACCGCTAGGGAGATCCATGTGTGTCGTCCTTTGCCACGAGCCACGCTTCCACCCTGGAACCAGCGGACCTGGAGCGCCAGAGATGCATCAAGTACCAGCTGAGCCTCCTCGGCCCGCTGGGCCCGGCGGAAGACTTCTTCCCCGTCTTCCTGACCGGAAGCGAGTCTGAGGTATGTGTACAGTGGCGCCCCTCCGCACCATGCCTGCTCTGATTTCACCCTTATAGGGTCCCCCATTAACTTCTCTTCCTATTCACCAGCCAGAGTCGCCCCCCCCCCCCCCCCCCCCCACGCTCAGGGTCATTAGGCCTCATTACAAGTTCAGTGCCGCGGGGTGCCGAGGGAAGTCTCCTATAAAAGCATTGGTTGTAAATTACCTGGCAGCCCCCCTCGCCGTAAAAAAGGAGAGAGTCGATCTTTGCAGTAATTTTGTTGCTGTAAACACAGTGTGTTTCCATAGGAGGAATTATAGGCTTTCGATGCATCATCTAGCCCTGGAAAGCTTTGTGTTGGATAAACTCATCGCTACATTGTTATACAATGTGGCTGTTATCAAGGATTACTCAGGCGAAGGCATTTTCAGACCCTATTCATGGCTACCATACCACACTATGGCCTTTGTATGTGGGAATACCTTGCTTGGGAGGCATTCTTTCCCAGATTCTCTGTTAGACTCTATTAAGCGAAGAATGTGACAAAGCACCAACCGTCAGCGAATTTGTATTTTCGACGATTTCAGCACCAATATCCAACATCTTAGCGGTGACTTGCGGCGGCATTAATATCAGCAAATATCAACAAATATCATAGGCTGCTATCGCTAACATTTCACATGAGAAGTGAGGGTTGACCCGGCAGCACCTCAGTCTTTGGCTGCACGGCCGTAGAAATATTAAGATATAGATACATAAATGAACGATTTATTTCAGACTCTGTTGTGGTCTTGTTCCTAGACGTGCGCTCATGTACTATCTCATTCCCAAACGTTATCTCACTACACATTCATGATCCAGATGGTAGACTTATCCTTGCCATAGATTGCCAACAAGAAATAAAAAATATGTTTTTTCCTGGAGTTGTAAAACGTTTTTTTCCTTTACAAGGACATTTTGTGAACCCAGGGTCCCACTTGAATTCTCCTGGATATGGTCAAGGAAAATCTGATGTGCCACGGGAATCTCAAACGACAGCACTCCATGTGTGATTTTGAACCCTGAAGTCATGTGCTAATTTCTGTTGCTTCATATCTCCTTAATTTATTTCATTCTGTGTACTGTCAATCTATAATACTATGTGGGTATGCTGTGTGTATACAATCGATTCATATAATTTATAAATTCTTCGTAAGGTGCTATAGGTTAGATGCAGGATGTAACATGGCTCTTGAAAAGCAATGTGTTGGGCCAGGCATAAACTCCACATAAACCATCCTGCATCTGTTCTGTATCAATGTGGTCACTTCTGTTGATCCCTCAAACAACCCATTTTCCACCCTTCTGTTTCTTTCCTCTTCGTTTCGCTAAAACTTCCCTGAAGGTCACACCTACCAGGCTTTCAAAGAAACTGCTATTTTCCCTGACTTAAATCATATTTCCCTCGTTAAGCCTACATTTAAGGCAAACTACGCTCGCGATAAATCAGGGTTTTTACAGCCATTTGGTCACTCTGTGCCTCTGTTGTGGGGAATCCAAAAGGTGATCGTAAAAAGTAAATGCATTTGTTATGCGGCGGCGACCTCTCTGCTCGGCAGCAGTCGCCCTCCTAATTGAAACCGTTTGCTTCGGTACTAGCGCCTCAACCACCTGCCCTATATACACGTCCACATCAAAACCAAGCGCTGGAGTAAACAAGAGGGAGTGTCGAGCGCTGGGGTTTCCAAGCCTCGTCTTGTGCCTGTGTGATTTAACCGTGGCACGAATCGCTCCGAGGTCGGCCTCACTGGAAGCGTCCTCTGGGTGCCTTCGCTCTGAGACGGATGTACTATCGCCGGTGACATGGAAAAGGTAGCGATTAAGCACGCTCCAGTGGGCACGGGGAGGATGAGCTGAGGCATAAACCTGTGACTCGAGAAATTTGGCTTCATATTATCTTTCCCCCCCGCCCGGCCCCGGGAAGGCCACGGTTGATGTGCAGGAGAAGTAAGCCATCAAGTCTGTGCGTACGCCTGTGTGCATTGACTTGGTCTGGGAGGGTGGAGTGAGTCTGTGAGGCTTGGCAGTGTAGTCTGGTGAGCACCACAGAGGAGAGGCAGCCATCCTCATCAGGACGTAATTACAGGGGTGGTAAAGGTGGAGGAGAGCCAGCTCTCGAACGGGCACAAGCCCTTTCATTTGGCAATATTAACACATGCACTCACTGCATTTACTGTCAGCTAAAATGACCGATTGGGTGTACTCTGCATTCGCTTATTATTTCACATCATGTTGCGCATAAGGATCTTGTTATTCTGGATGTGCGTTGGTTGGAACACATGTCGTTTACAATTTGTTTTGGTTGCAACAGGTGGATATATTCACCTGTTGCTGTTGTTCAAACTCATCTTAAAATGGAACTCTTGGCTCACGAAGAGCAGATGAGCAACAGAAATTTAGGAAGCTCACTTTGGCGGTTTTTCTTTTACGTTCTGTCTCTGATTTCCTTATTGTTAAGCACTGACAGAGGGACGGTTTTATACAAAGGTTAAGCAACAAAACCGCAATCACAATGATGTCGAACTTTCCTTATACTTATATCTAATTACCCTCTTCCACCAAGTTGTCTAAGCATGAGGCCCGCAGACTCAATAATCTCATCAGAGAGGCAGGTTCTGTCCTGAGAGTGGAACTTGAGGTGTTGGAGGGGTGGATGCTGAGGCAACTGCTCAGTGTTGTGGAGAATATCTCTCACCCCCTCAGAGACCTCCTGGGTGCACCAAACAACGCCAAATGAGGGCTTTTCTACTAGTGGCCATCATGCGTATATTACTTTTGAATATCATGTGCAACATTACTATTATTACCTTTTTCAATATCATTGCTAATATAACTCAATTTCAGGTGCAATATTACTATTCTTTAAGTTTAGTTAATTTTGTCATTGTAGTTTACTTATTTTACTAAATTGAACCTACTTTAGCCTATTAGGCACTGGTCTGAGCATTTACTTATTATAAACCTTATAATTATTACTCTATTTTTGTTTGCTTGTTTTTTTAGCAATATCGGGCATAATAATTTCCTTTGGGACACCTAAAGTTGCATCCTATCTTATCTTTTGTACATATTCCATCATGCCTCCTTGAACCTGGATGTAGTAATGTGCTGAAACACCCACCTTCAACTCCATTCCATGGCTGTTGTGCTTAAGGTTCTCAGCTGTCCCTTGGCACAAGTTTCATCCCCATCACTGCCTCAGAGTTCACTACTTTCGCACTCACTTTGTGGCTGAAATATTACAATGAGGTAAGTTTTTATGGATGCTATGATGTTAGTACATCTCGTAGTTGTAAAGCATCCATATGGTGAGTCACAGCCTATCAACCATGGGAGTGAACCTAACACAACGTGGCTGACAGATTAAATACCACATGCATAGTAGAGCACGTCATCGTACACATAAATCAGATATCTCTGTGAAAGCGAGTCTTTAGCCTTGTGTCATGCAAGCTAACGTGTGTATTATTAATCGTCTTCCACAGACTTGTCTTGTATCAATGTGAATCATATATACCAGATATGTTTAGCCTTATGTAACTGAAAGGTAAACGTTGATGTGAATAGTTTATGTACAGCTAAGAGTCAACAGTTTTAACTTTCGTCTCTCTTTGCGACAAATCGTGGACCTTTACTGATGGCTAAGACATATAGTCCTGTTTCAGGACAGGACATGATAATGAAAAATATTTATCACAAAAAATAATGATGTGACAACAGGAATCCTCGTCTCGCTTCAGGGAAAGACGTGTTGCCTAGCGTTAGCCTGCATCAAAAAGCACCTGTCTGACTTTACGACAGCGTGATGCTATTCTTGTGAATCCCCTCTGCCAGAGGAAAACGAGAGAAACATTTTGTCCCCGTTGTCCAGATAGAAACAGATATAAGAAAGAAGAAACTGTCCTTGGGTCTTTTCATTGGAAACACACTCGAAAAGAATCCACAAAACAAAATAAGAGTGAATCCGAGGAAGTCCTTTCTCCTGGTCTTCCGTCAATGATAATCTACTTAGCGTAGCATTGACATGCTAGTTCTATTAGCAGCAAAGCAAAACCTGATCTCATCCACCAAACAAACAGGGAAGAAATAAAGCGGTGTGTGTGTGTGTGTGTGTGTGTGTGTGTGTGTCAGGGCCGTATTAGCCTGGCCCTCCCTCTCTGCAGGACGAGGTCAGTCGGCTGGTGACAATTGAGAGCTCATGTAGTCATCTCGCGGCATCCCCGTGGGGTTATTTTCTGCGAGGATCGTGTGGTCCAACGGAATATACCACACCCATGCCAGCCCAACCCTGTAATCCTCCCAGTTCCCTTGTTATTGTGTGCTCATAAGTGGTGTTATCCCCAGATGCTGGAGTGTTAAGAGTGCTCCAGGGGGGGCGGCTGGCCGTGCAGAGTCTTACTCATCCCTTTTGTCGCGCAGGCTTTGAATAGGACTACCAACTTGACACTGTGTTATTTGTTACCCTACTTACTTACTAAAGAGTGTCTGACTGGACTTTCTGGAAGCAACAGTTTGCTAATTCCTATTATTTGTCTCCAATAAAATACTATATATATATATGTGCCATCTGGATACAACCACTCCACCACAGAAGGACGGTGGCATAATTGTGTCATTTGTTCTCATTGTTATCACCCCCAATGTGAGCACAGACTAGATAGCTGTGTGCAGCAGACATACGTTTGCTTTCATGCTGCTGATGCACCATCATTGTCCCAATTCTGGCTCGCTGACAATGTCCGCAACAAGGTGGGGGGGAACGAGCATAGAATTACGATGGCCTTGTCCATGTCAAGGCAAACTTGCTCTGACACTAATGTCCCTTTCACAGCTCACTTGCGTCACGGCGCTCGCCACAGTGTCCGTCATAGCCCCGCAGCCGCATCACAGCCTGTGAGTCCCACGTGCACTACGGTGCAGGCTTGCAGTCGTGCTTGCAGTCGTATTGGCAGTCGTACCCTGGGTCAGGTCAGGTCAGGTCAATCGGGGACTCTGAAGATTGCTTTATCTCTTGCTTACTTCTCATATGATGCGCCATGTAAGGAAATTCCGGTGGACCCTTTTCGTGCCGTCTTTGAATTCCCGTTGCCAATGAAGATTAAAATGTGACGATGGAGGAAATGCATAAATATTTGTGTGTATGGTGTGAACTGCAATATGTCGAGCTCTAGTTTGAATCCTTCTCACGATTGGCCAATCTGTTATCGGTTAGGGAGAAGCACCCAATCAATCACGACAGTGTTATTTGTGGAAATCTTTGTCACGTAGGATGCCGGACTCGTGCTCGTGCCGTCACCGGCGAGGTTCGGAGCGGGGCAAGCAAAGTGCAAAAAGATGCTTGGAGGTCTTTCATGTCCAGATGCTTTGAATAAACAGTGGAGATGAAGTAGTGTTATTCTCAAGCTCTCGATGTCCTGATTTTTTGACTGGTGCGTCATTGTCTGGCAAAAGACAGTGGCCACTCAATAATATTAGCAGGGTGCAAAAGAGTATTCCTGGATAGGATAAGATCGAGTAGACTCCTTGTGACCTTTGGAAAGGGGAAGGCTTCTGTGCAGAGGGTTAGGGTTGGGATAGCAGGCATCCAAAACATTAAAAAAAACAATGATAATCACAATTGAATCTTAATAGCTTGAGGATGCATAACCTGAGGCAGATCAAATCTCTACATTTAATTTCTTTCCAATTTTCGAAACGACGAAATACCGAAATACCGGAAACGTATATACCTGGCTGCGCATTAGTATGCACTGTTGGTTTGAAGGATGTTTGATAAGGTGGAAAAACGACATCAACCAGATCACCCGAATGAAAAGCTATCATAGAATCCAGATGACCCACAAGTAAATCACCTAATAGTACAGGAATTTCCAGCAGACACCAAGCAGTTGTCCAGGAGGACAAAAGCAGCCTAACCAGAGCAGAAAGGGACAGCTCGGACCTAGTTGACTCTCTTATTGAAGAAATGCTTAGACTTTGTTCTAGATAGGTATGCTCTCATTTGCATGGGAGACGGTAAAGTGCTCTTCTCACTTGTGTGGAAACTATCCCGCGCGTTTAGCACCCCTGCTTCTGCTCATAAGTGAATAGCAATGGATCCAACGGGCAAGGCATGAAAGTCTGTGGAAGGAGAACGTTGAAGGAAGAGAAGGCCTCCCAGGGACCGCCAGGAGCTAGCTCCTGACTCACTCACCGTGGCGCTCTTGCAGGGCCGTGCTCGGGGCTAAGCATGCGTGCACACACAGTCCTTGGCAGACAGCCCGAGTCCACGTGGCACAGCCAGATCCTACTACACTATGCTTCACATTCGCAGAAAAGGGCAGAGAGAGAGAGAGAGGGGGTAGAGAGAGAGAGGGGGAGAGAGGGAAGAGAGAGAGAGAGCGAGGAAGAGAGAGAGGGCTAGGAGAAAGAGATAGATAGAGATGCATAGAGATGGATAGAGATAGATAGAGATAGATAGAGAGAAAAAGAGAGAGAGAGAGAGAGAGAAAGGGAGAGGGGTGAGAGAGAGAGAGAGAGAGAGAGAGATAGAGAGAGAGAGAGAGAGAGAGAGAGAAAGAGAGAGAGAAAGGGAGAGGGGGGAGAGAGTGAGTGAGAGATAGAGAGAGAGAGGGGGGTGGAGAGAGAGAGTGAGAGAGATAGAGAGAGGGGGAGAGAGAGATAGAGAGAGAGGAGAGTGATAGAGAGAGTGAGTGTGAGTGAGCGACGACTCACCCCAGTGAGTCAGCGTGGTAGTCTCACTAGCTCTTTTTGTTTCGTCAAAGTACTCCCAGCACCGGCCTCCTCCTGTCCAGTGGCTGCGACAGAGATCCTGTCCAAGCGCCATCAACAAGACTTAGTGTCTGCAGACACACGGGATTGTATAGTTGATTGGATTCACCAGAGGAATAAAAAGCATTTTCCAGTCAAATGAATAGGAAAGGGAAAGAGAAAAAAAATACCAGAGCTGCAGTTAACTGTCAACAAATTATAGCGGACCCTGGCAGTAGTAAAGAAGCTTTCCTTTCCCATAGATTTTTCTTTCTTTCTTTCAATCTTTCTCGGGTTCCTTCTGCGGGTTGTACTTAATAGGGGAATCAGTGTAACAGATTGGTATTGTATGATGTGACGGTCCATGGGGCTTTCAAGGACAACTCCATCGCAGCGAGATATGGCCGAGATACCGCCCTGAGTGGCTTGTCGTGAGTCTTTCGACGAGGGCATGGAACACTGTGTCTGCTAGCCCTTGTAGTTGTTTTAACCTCAATCTGCCAATGCTACAGTCATCCCAGAAGCATTCGACACCCAGAAGCTCTAGGTAGGAAGCAAACAGCGGGGGTGGGAAGCAACCGCCGTGGTCACAGTCACACATAAATAACAAACACTCCACAGGCCGAAAGACGGACATGGGAGCCTCTCTCTCTCTCTCTCTCTCTCTCTCTCTCTCTCTCTCTCTCTCTCTCTCTCTCTCTCTCTCTCTCTCTCTCTTTGTCTCTGTCTCTCTATCGGTCTCTCTCTCTCTCTCTCTCTCTCTCTCTCTCTCTTTGTCTCTGTCTCTCTATCGGTCTCTCTCTCTCTCTCTTTCTCTCTCTCTCTCTCTTTGTCTCTGTCTCTCTGTCGGTCTCTCCTCTCTCTCTCTCTCTCTCTCTCTCTCTCTCTCTCTCTCTCTCTCTCTCTCTCTCTCTCTGTTGTGTTTGCTGTTGCTGGGCTGTGGCTAGAGAAGGCATCTGCACAGGGGAAATCCAGCTGTTGCATTTGGCTAGAAACTAGTAGGCTACATAACGCGTCCCACTTTGAAGTGCAGAGGAATCTCAGACCCCAGGCTACCACGACTCACTCAGTGGCTCCCTCCGCTGTCTCATGAGGATGATATAACAGATACCCTCTGACAGAGGATTAGCCCCATGAAAAAGCCTAAAAATGTTTCATATTTGTTATTGAACATGTCCAAGGAAGGCTTTCTGCTTTGGCATCCTAATTCCTATCTGGGATTTGTACATTTTGTGTTGCGTTATCCAAGATGTAATTTGGAGATAGGTGTCACCAGATTGAATTGCTTGATCGTCAATGAAGTGTTTGAAGAATTGTGCAGTCGTCATCCTCTCTGACTTGTCTCCCAAGCCTAACACCTACTTGTACCACTCATCCTATGCAGAGGTTCAGCAGCCAGTGTACTCTCTCCTGGGTAGGCAGAACTCCAGGTTTGAAAGGCTAAAATAGTCTTGGAAGATGAATCGTGAATATTGGAATGATGAGACAAGAAAACAAGAAAATGATCGGTAGCTGATTTCGAAAGGAATTTTGCGGTGAAGTTACTTCCCCAATTGTTTCACTGTCAAAAAACCTGCATAAAAATATTGGCAGTTTTAAATGTCAGCTCCCTGGCATAGGCTGAACGCACACCATGGACTGTAGTTTAGACCTACAAGCTTGCAGGGAAACAGACATGCATTCATCGCAAACTCATGAACAGACTGTGGCAAATAATTCTTGGAACCCTTATTCTGTTTGACATGTTTTGCATACCGAACGGATCAAAAGGCTCGTTGGAGACCCGTTTGGGACTCAATGATCCAATGCGTTTATTGAAGATCTGCAGCAACACGCCAAGCAGCTGCACAGCGGAGAGCCAGTCATGGGAGATCTTGGCCCCTGTCTGGAGAACCTGAACTCCTGTCCCACCTCGCATTGGAGAGTCACTCTGTCTGACCCGGCGAGTTCTGCCTGTCACACATTCCAGGATAATAAAAGTCAGAGCGATCCACCACCAAGGAGCGATATAAACGTAATACAGACTGTGTGTCCCTGAGCAAGGCACCTCACCCTAACTGCTCCAGTGCAAGGCCATGCAATGTGCATAGTTGACAGTGCCACCGGTGTGTCTGAATGGGCGAGTGTTAGGCAATATTGTAAAAGGCTTTGAGTAGCTACTGGTGAGACAGCGCTATATTAATGCAGTCCATTTTCGTTGCCCATTTGTGATTGACTGGTGTCTATTTGTGCATGCTAATGCCTTAGTGAACCGGTCAGAGATATTAGGATTTTAGACTATATTAGAATATAGAATGTCTTGTTCATCTTCAACGTATTTAATTATGGGATGTTAGCAACGTTTTTGCATCAGTTTTGCAGAGTAGCTCCAACGAATCTTAATGGAGCCACCCATGCACCCCTAAGGAAATAATACACAATCCTTGATCTTTGGTTTGTATAAAACTCTTCCTATCTGCGGGGAGTTCCATACAGTTGGAAAACAAAACGTTCTTGATGTTCAAAAGTAAGGCAATCCTGTTTCATTTGAAGCTGCCGTTCTGCATAGGATAAACTCTGTCATGTAACGTACTGGTCATGAAACATGCAATCTCTACCATTCTGTGCATTTTAAACGGCTGTCTTCATTTTAAATTGCATTTGATGGGAATAACAGGATGTCTATTTAGCATGTGTGGCCAAGCCGTACCGTTTAAATACAAAATACAGCAGTGGGCAAACCCCGATTTATAAATGGACTGCGGGCTTTGACGGGGACTTCACATGATATTCCCATGTTCTGCCTATGTTGTGGATGACGGCGAGGAGCTCGAACCAAGGACACCGTTCCTAAGCATTTCCAAATAAAATAAATAACATTATATTTTTGGAAGCGTGCACTTAGTGGTGAAACGGGTGGTGAGTAAAGCTAGACTTTAATTCTTATTTTGCCTGGTAGGTACGCGGCTCTTCTCACTCTGACCCACATCAGGGAGCCTCCACCCTGGGGCCCCGGTAAGGTCCGGGGGGGGGGGGGGAGCTCCGAGAGCCTGGATGAGTGAGTCCCTAGAAAAAGAGCTCTAATGACAACCACTTAAAAGAGACTTCAGATGGAAGCTGTCATCTGGGCTCTGCCTCTAGGTGAGGCCACACGCACTCCCTATAAGCTTCTACTTTTTTTTCGGGGAAAGGGGGCGGGGGTCGAGAGGAGGTTTGGAAGGAATCCCAGAAACGGGAGGTCAGCAGTTCTTGCTGTATTCGGCAGGAGTAGGAAAGCTACTAATCTGCAAATGTTTCCAGTGCGACAGTGCAGCCGTGTCTTTTCATTTGCGTCGAAACATTCTGTTTGTAGTACCATGTTATTTGATGGTACACATGCAACCTTACTTTGCGTTTCTTGCCGTGGGGGGAGCTCCATGCATGCCTTTTACTCGACCACTGGCCAATTTGCTGAACCCTCTTCCCCTGCCCGGAGATCCACCAAGATTACATCCTACCGTGAATGTGTCAAAACCGATTTAAGACATGTAGTATTTATGTTAAAAAACATTAAAGAGATTCAGCCGGCTCAAGTAAACCGCCGTTTGCTTGTAAGTAAGACTTCATTGATATGTCTAGATTTAATGAAATATCCATCCATTTCAACATTATTAGATCATGCATAGGCCTGACTGGCACTTATGCTAACCAAAATAGTTGGAGAGTCTAACCGCATGGCACTGGATGGATGTTGAGAAAACAACCCTGTGGTTGGCAACATCCTCTCCAGAGCTGGTTTCTGGCCCGCGCTGGAACCTTACAGCCTACAGTCGTGTATTTATAGAGGTCAGAACATATAGCATTAGCCCTGGTCATCCCCTGGTCAGCGGACAGCACCTGTCCTGTCTGCCATGTGTCCCACATCAGGACGTGTCAGGAGACCAACGGAGGGGTAGGCGGTGTGGTGGACACATGTCACATATTAACCTCATGTCCCAGGAGATCCTAGCTTCCACGGAGAGAGAGGGCCTCCTGGGTACGACTCACCTGGCTGATGCTGCAGGGGCGGCTTAGCTCAGGAGGAAGAGCAGGTCACTGGGAACCAGAAGGTTGCTGGTTCAATCCACGTCTCCTCCTAGCTGATCGTCGAGGTGTGCAAGAAACCTAACCCTGACTGCCCAAGACAAGCTGGCCGTCGCCTTGCAAGCTAGATAAAAGTGTCTGCAAAATGTCTTAAATGTAAATGCTGCCCGATTAGTGGTTTGCACCATGTGAGGCGCCTGCCTTGTCTCTTTGTGTCAGGCCACTGGATCGGACGCCATCTGGGGGCTCGGCGGGGAAAGCTGGGCCAGCAGTAGATGTGCAGTGGACTACCTGAGGAAAACGACAGCGGGTGAAGCCTCATCTCCCAGGGACACAATGGCAGCCGAAGGCGTCAACCCAGTGAGTTCAAAGTGGCTTGATTCATGCGCATACACACACAAAACGCATGCACACTTGCACACGCACACACTTAAATATTTTCTGATGTGAGTCTCTCTGTTTTCCTTGCTCCCCTTGCTCCCCTTGCTCCCCTTGTTCACCTCGTTGCTCACTCTCACTTTCTCTCTCACTTGCTCACTTTTTATAGCTCTCTGCTATCATTCTCTGGGATTCAAGCTCCACACTTTGCCTTGGAGACTATTGGACAGAGTGTGTTTTAAGAACCTATTTAACTGGTTTAACACAAAACTGGCAAGTCCTGAACTCCCCCCCCCCGAAACCAGGTTCCCAAGGACACGAGAGAAGAATGCTTTAAGTCAAAAGCCAACGGGCCTGGTTTCTGCACCTAGTGCCGCTACTGGCTAACACTATTGTCAGGAGAAGGGAACTACTCGAGCCATTGGTTTTATGGTTTATAAAGGGCAGCCCCAGCCGACCGTGCCCACTATACCAGAGGACACCTGCTTAATGCGGACCGGGTTGGTTGGAGCTCAACACCGAAATAACATACAAGCCACAAGGTGATGTCATCACACGAATGACACATTTAAACTTAAAAAAGGCTCCCCTTCTCACACACTGCGGAGGTGATAAAACATTCAAAGCGCTTGTCACACCCATCCATGAAAGGGCAGTGCCAGGCAACGGATTCGCCATAATTAGAACAAAACAAACAAGTGGATGACCCATTTTTGGTTAATTAACTTTAAACTTTTTTAAAGTTTCAAGAAAGCATAATGATGATTGCAAAACATCAAAACCAACAGGCTAACCACTGGTGCTGCTAGACACAAATTACACCCCTCTGTTTCTCTGGGCTTTATGTGTGTGCATGGGGCCGCAGGATTTTATATGTCACTATCAGTGCATGCCGAGCTGCCAGCAAGGGTCTGCAATGTAAACACACGCTCTGTGTATTATCAATGAGTTTGAGGCAGCTTTTGCGGCCGGGAGCACATTTAATGCAGTGGAATTTTTCTGGGAGCACTTTCTGAGACATTTTCCCACAGCCCTGACAGGCTACAAAGAAATCCACTTTGCCGAATGCACTCTCTTGTCTTGGTGTGTTCACACGATCGTAGCCTATCCTCCATAAGTTTCTGTCTTTGATTTCTATGAAAGACAGACACTATGAAACTGTTCATAAAAAGGTATTGAATGACCTACTATTCCAATGAGGATATCAATTTAATCTAATTCCTCTTTTATTGAGTTGCAAAATTTTTGAAGACACTGTCTTCTTTTAATTATTATAATTAGGTTACATAAACATATGTGATTACTTTTAAAGGGCTATTGTTAGCGTTAGCTGTCATTGCGACATTTTAAGACTTATTTTCATTTGAGGGCGACCACCTTAATAAAGCTCTCTTCTCTCTGTGAGGACTCATAATAGTGTTATGCCTTTCGTTGCCATGTTTGAAGACAATGGTTTCCAGCAGGCTTTGTCAGGCGAGGCTACAATGTATTTCAGATGACACTTGTGAGGGAAATACCAAATATTAACTCGGGGACATACCAGGCGTAACTGCGAGCGGAATGAAAAATATGTCGACAGATTATGGACCTCGTTCAAGTCTCTTGTGTTTATAAAATAAGAACATTTTAACTTTGGATAAATACCACTCCCAGCTACCGGCGACAGATGGAAAGGTTTTACAGCAGGAGGGGAATATATTATGTTTAGTCTGGACTGCTGCTGAAGTGTAAAAGTTAAAATGAAAGACGGAAAATGTGAGTTCAGTTGGCCTCCTGAGGTTGTTAATGTAGTTAATGTGGTTGAGTGGCGATTTGCCTTCCCCCACTTCCCTTGGTTCGTGTTCGAGCCAGGACTGCTTTTAAAGTGATCCAATGACATCCACCTGATAGCCCTACCTGATTTACTTCTTTGCTGTGATTTATCCTCCGAAACTCAGCTGTTGCGTTGGATTCAGATCTGAGGCCAGCGGTGCATGCACGTCAAACCCCACGTTGGCCCGGGTGCCTGAAATATTCCCGCTCTTAACTCAAGGGCCTTCCTCTGCCAAGGAATCTCTACCCCGGATTTTCCATTGTTTGCTGATCGCTTATTCAGTGCGTAAGCAAACCAATGGCTTTTATTGTTCCAAAGCTGGTTATAGTCCTGACACTGTAGAGGTACAGGTAGATACAATACAGATCCAGATTCAGATTGTCATTGACTGTGTTTGTCTTTTGTCAATCTATTTTGGTTCTGTCTAACACAATCTAATGGCCCCCAGAATGAATAATAAAAGTGTTTTGTAGTTTTATTTTTGGCATCCAGCTCATCTGGTGTAATGGATCCTCACCAATTGATCTGTTACTGTTGATTCTGCAATCGTAGGCACTGATGGACAACAACGGGGTGCAGACAATGCTTTTAAACCCTGTGGCAGAGCACTGCCAATGTAATTACACCAGTGTGAACAATGATCTCAGGATTGTTCTTTGAATGATGATGAAAAGAGCAGGATTTATAAAACCAGACAGAACCTTTTCAGCATCAAGCCATGTTTTCATGTGGCCAAATCCGATGGCATTCTCTTTATAGCTACACACACTTGAACACTTTAGCATGTCAATATGCAGCCTGAGAATGACGGGCCTCCTGTTATCTCTGTGTACAATCAAAACCTTAAAACCGTAAAACCGTATTTCTCCCTTATCTTAACGGGATTGAAAATGAAGAATGTGTTGTGTACTAATCAGTTTGGGATGTTGTTGCCAATAAGATTGTAGAAGATCAATCGTTGCATTTAGGGAATGCCTCGTCGCATAGCAGAGAATCAAAATCCACTTCATGTGGGAAGCCAACCATGGAAGATTAAAGCTTGCAGAAAAGTGGCAAGTTCACTTTTCAGACTTTATTGTGCTGCCAACTTTCCAGTTGTGCAACACCTTTCCCACTGCAGACAATGTGGTCTATGTGGCCACAGCAGTAAGGGAGACGTGGAAAGGAAGGAGGAAAACAAGGATTCTCCTCTCAGTCTTTCTTAGCCACTTAGACCACTAGAGTTTTCATTTTCTGGGACAGCTAATATAGAGTATTTATGGTGCATGAACCACTGATTAACTTACGGACATTGTATGATGCCTGAAATGGCGAATATGGGTTGGCAGTCTTTAGTCTCGTCATGGAAACGTTATGCGATACGTCTTAACACTGTGTAATATTTCTCAACTCTCCTCCCAGGTAACATGTATACTCTCAGCTTTTACCGGATTTAAGTTCTCCAGCATAAGAGAAGGATCTGAGTCAGCCTCCGAAACAGCTCTCCCGTGGGTTTTGAGGACCATGATCATGTCCTTTGACACCATCTACTGATACTATCACAAACCCACTCCTTCCTTTGGGTTTCATAACGAGCAGTTGTCTCAAGCCTTCTCCCCTTCACACAATGCGGTTATGGATACAACCGTATAATTCATAAAGAACACACTGCTGACTCACCCTGCACTTCGGCTTGTGCACAGGACTCTTAATCTGCGCAGGGCATTGTCCGCGCGACGAACACAATCCCTGCCATTGTGACCAGCGCTCTGGCTTCCTGCCGTTCGGCGGCTGAGTCAGGCAGCTATGAGACTGAAGTCTCACCCTGTTACTTGAGTGGCCCACGCTGGCGGGGAAATGGCCCTGAACCCTGGGACCCTGAAGAGCAGCCGGGACTGGCATGGCGGGGTGGTCCGCACTGAGACGTTTGGCTGGAGGGTGGGTGTGGACGGAAGGAGCTCCAGTGCTGTCATGCTCGTCTCCCAGAGATGTGACAGTGAGGAGCCCTTACGCGTCTTGGGACATCCCACCCTGCTGTTATTGTGGAACCCCTCGGAGTCCCACTGACCTAAGTGTTGCTAGCCTATGATTAGTACTGCTTGCTATGGCAACATCATGAATCTAGTCTGACTTGGTGGATTGGTACTAATATGCTACTATAAAAGGTTTACAGAAGGTTCATAACACATGAAGTAGGAAGCTGGATTGTGAGGTGAGTTTGAATCATATTTTCCTCCCGCACACATGGAAATGCAAAATGTTAAAAAACCGACAGATGTATACGATAAATGCCTGCTGAAAAGGTTATGTCTGGGTCAAGCCGGCGTAAGGCGTGAGGCAGGTGGTTTGAGGTACGGCACAGAGAGCATCTGGAGCTTCCTGGAGCCAACCCAAGAACCTATTGAAAAAAACCCTGGGTTAAAAATGGGCCTTAGAGGCGATTTGTCGAGATTTAAGCTTACAAATCCAACCTACACCTCAACAAGCCACCTTTTCACATTCTCCTTCTGAAGTCTTTTAAGGTCCTTCAAGGACACAGGTCTCCATCTCTGTGCTGAGGGGATTTACCGCCCGATCCCGACAGGTCCGGTGTGTGGTATTGAGGGGGCGATTATGGATTCACCACCTCCACTTTATATTTCACATGTTCCTGCTAAAGGAACTATGGCTGGGATGGATGGCGACAACCATCTCCACACACACAGCTGCACGTTACTCTCTTTTCCCCTGGGAGGGGTTTAGATTAGATTTAAACCACTTTGCTCTGGTGTAAATGTGCTAAGAGGAACAGCGACCAATGTTGAAGAAAGTGCCGGCTGGCGAAGTTCTCCGAACTCTCGCCTGGTATCGGCCTAGCAGTGTTTTACATGTTCCTAATGAGGCCTGACGTTCCTATCCCAGTGATAACATCATGAGACCAAGGCAATGCCCAGAAAACCCCCTCAATCAAGCGAAGCCTCTCTCTTGTCCATGTTTCCATTGGAAGGCAGTTCTGTTATCTGCACTGGTTTCCATCTAGACATCAGTGCTGCCGCTGACGCCTGGCTCAGGGGAAATATAAAGTGCCTGAGAACTGCTCCCACACTTCTGACGGAAAGGCCGTAGGAGACAGACAGACAGACAGACAGACAGACAGACAGACAGACAGACAGACAGACAGACAGACAGACAGACAGACAGACAGAAGGCAGTTGAGCTCACCTGAACTCAGACGCCTAGTGACACGGCGGTCTGCAGAGCAGTGGTGCATCAGAGGCCGGCCAACTTTCACGTCTGACCATCAAATTTCAGGCCATTAAAAATGTGGGATCTTTCTTTTAAGGTCTCTCTCTCTCTCTCGCCCTCGCTCTTGCTCTTCTCGTCACATGTAGCCAACATTATGGTTCTCTCCCTTTATCCCTTATGCGGGTCATCTGAAGTTCATTATGAACCTTTCTCTACATCGAGACACTAGGGTTCAGCGAGTTGTCCCCTTTTTTTATTGCCTCAATCTATAAACACACAAAACATTGACTCTGCATTTTATGTTTTCATTCCAGTTGTATCGAGTTCTGCTGAGTGTGAAACATTCCAAACTGCATCCATTAAATCATAGATAATGCATGCTTTCACAAATGCACAGCCACAATTCCGCAGGCACACACACACACACACACACACGCATGCATGTCGGTTGATACACCCAATTTTACAGGGCCCAGATAAGAACCTCCTACAGCGACTCCTATACCAACCACATGTGCTGCTTTCATCTCCGGCGTCCTATTGAAAGGTATTGAAAGGTCAGGTCTACAGACAGGAGAGCCGTTTCAATGAGCCCCACAGATGGGGAATGGGTGTGTGTCCATAGCCCCTTATCTTCTGCAGGGCCGGGTGGAAACAAAGGCCTGCAGTGTGGAGAACATCAGCGCTCGTAAAGAAAAAGGAAAAACACAGTAATACCTTGGATGTAATGACCCAAAGAGTATCATTAGGTTTGAGAGGATGTCTTAACGTGGGCATCTCAGTGTGAGGGCGATGGAGGAGGTAGCTACGGGCAGGTGGGGGGGGGGGGGGCACCCGGGGCTAAGGGGTGCATTTGTTGTCAATGCAATTCTCTCAGCAGGGATTGGAGAAAGGCCATAAACATGTTCGAGGAAAATATAGTGCTTCTAGAGAAGGCCCTTGAGATGACAGCTTCTAGTGAGGGAAAAAGCCTGGGCTTTGTTTCCAACCATGTTCTTGCGTGGGTCAGACCACTGGAGTCCAGAACGATGACACAGGGCGGTCTGGACCACGCCAGGAGTTCAGTCGCAGAGCGGTCTCGGAAGCCGTTGCGTAGCGTTTACGAGAAGCACTGAGCTAACTCGATCAGAATCGTGACGGCCCGATACCTAATAGAAACATGCTCTTCTCTCTAACACTCGCTCTGAACCGCGTTTTTCAGTCGGCGCGCTGCTATTACTCACACAGATGAATTAAAAGTCTCCCTGGTTGTCCAAATAAACCCAACAGCAGATTTTGTAAGGGGTGGGTGCCAAAAAGATAAGTCAAAATCCCAGGAACGACTCCCAGGGGATAAATATTGACGTTGGAATTACGGAAAGCCTGTCCTCATCCTAACCTAGTTTTGGAAAAGGTTGGCTCTCCCAACCCTGAATTCACATGAAGTCCCTCAAGGATCCGCGAGGAAGGATTCTGACTTCTTCAGCAAATGAGAAGAACAAAAAAACACGGTTCCGTCCAGCTGGAAGCGTTTCAGGCAATTCAGGGAATAGTTTTTAGCTCGTTAGAACCCACAGGACGCAGTCCAACTCTGCACAAAGAATTCCACATGAGGGTTTTTAGTAGCATGAAGTAGCATGAAAGAGTTTTATGCTACTTCCAGCTTTATAAAGTTATGTGCAGCGGGTAGTTAAAATATAAATATACAAAAACGTGTCTTCATTGGTCTATTAAATAGTTTGGTGACATCATTCCAGAATGTTTGTGAATTGGGCGTTCCCTGTCCGCTAATGTGTATATCTTGCTATACAAATGTTTATATGCTACTAGTAGCCTTGTTTAGAGGGATAACCACGCCCCTTTCTCGAGAGCTTGTGCACTTGTATCTAAACCTTGCATGCACGTCCGTTCTCCCTCAACAGCGCATTAGTGCAGAGCAGCTGCGTTCCCTGTTGGAAGAGGCTGAGCAGTGTCAGAGGTCTCATCCTCGGCCTCCCATCTCCAAGGCCAAGCTGGCGGCCCTGCTCAAAGACCCATACACCACCAGCTTCTCCCACAGCGGCCCGTTCCCCGCCGACGACTAACTGCCGCCAGAGAGGATTGTGGGTCTCTTCTCAATACATCCCTGTACACACACCAATGGCCAAACAAAATATATGCATGCAGACGCATCCGCGCACATGCACATGCATTTAATAAAGTTTGTTCAGGTCGGTTTTTTGTGTTGTTTCAATCCCTAATACACTTTGTTCACGTACATTTTTTGTCAATCCCTAATTAACAGTACAAACAAAAATGAATCTTGTCCCGCCTGTGTTGTGGGTGTGGTGGCACACCATTTCGTTCTTCTTCTCCGTAATTGTACCACTTGCTCCTGTAAGTTTCATACAACATTTGTAACGCGAGTGACAAGAAAAGATAACTTTCTTCTAATGTTTAATTAGAAAACAAAAAATTATATCAAACGCAGGGTCAAAAAACGGTGTTGCTTCCTATAGTATCTGACTCCAAATTAACCAAAGTTAGGTCCAACCGTAGTTAATACTAAACAGTGACGTCATATTTATAAAATCAGAAATACAAAATATTGAACCTTGGTTTGAACATCAAAATATTTTATCATCTATACATTAGTAAATTATTCATTTTAAACGTATATAAACCTTGTAAATAATAATACAATCATCATTACCAATAATTAATTGTTTTTAACTAACTTATTATTATAAATCAATTAGTTCCTCTTTGGCTCCTACAGTTATTTTTCCTTTTATATGCGTTAAGGGCGGTGTATTCATTAGGGATGTCTTATTTGAACGAGAACAGCAACTTTGTTGTCCCCATCACAGCAGTCGAAGAGAGAACAGGACATTCCTCTCACGTACTGCACACCACACTGGAACACAAGCGCTGTGTGTGAGTCCTTATGTTCAGGGTCTTGACAGACCGACAGACCAGATCGACAGACCATGTTTTTTTTCTCTTTCTGAGAAACAGCAAAGCTCGGTTGAACTCCTATTACGCAAGGCCTGCCCCCAAATCCCTGCCCCTATAGGTGATGAGATTCAGGGTTGAATTAAAGTTGTTTATAAGTTGCAATACATCTCACTCTCATCCATTTTGGTAAGCAAGCAGGTATAATGGAAAGTGATGGAAGGAGAAGATTTTGGGGTTTGAGTGCTCAGTGCGATGGGCTCTTCTGCACCTGGTTGACCTGTGAGCAAAGCTTATTTATTTTCTCTCTCTTGGATTCCTATCGGGCCTGCTCTCTCTCTCTCTCTCTCTCTCTCTCTCTCTCTAAATAACAAACAAGCAAGATAGGTGAGGTTCCATGGCCTAAACGAATACGTAATTTTAACTGATCCTCATTATTTGAGATGCCATATCATATACATTATGAATACCAGAGGAGGAACTACAAGAAGTGCTGCATGAGCAAGTTTTTAGAAACAACTGAGCAGAGTGCGGCGTAGCTGTGTAGCCTCTGTTGCTCATGTTGAAGCTGTGTGGAAAAAAAACTTCATTGGGACTACTTTCTGTCACAATGTTCCCATGTCTAGTAGGGGGCCAAGTAAGGACTTTCAACTCAGGTTCGGAGGAACACGCATAGACACTAAAACCAGAGAATTAGCCTGCAATGTAATAACAGCCGCGTGTCCAACATTTTGCTACATAGCTCATTGATCATCAGGGAGTTATGAAGGATGTCAAAGAAACACACACACAGACCACCTTTTGTCTTTATCCTGGAACACATGTGTGTAGTATACATTTATTGCGAGGGAAACGCATTGAGGCTAATGTATGGCCTACTAACCTTGTTTCCATGGCGACAAGGTCGTTTCTAATGTAAGGAGACCTGCAGTTAACCGAGTCTGTCTGGGTTTCCTCAGAGTGGAGCTGTGAGGGCTGCATCAGGCCCCGAAACGGCTTGGCTCGTAAAAGACCCAAATCTGCCATCTTTATTTTACTCTGGAAAATTATGAGCTTTTTAATGAGCTACCAATGGCTTTGAGGGCTATGACTACCACCACCCCTCTCCTACAGCATGCATGTGTGTCTGTGTCTTGTTCAAGTCTTTCTACGGGTTCCTTTATACAATAGTAGTGTAACACGTAGACTAGGCGACACTCTTCCAGTTTGCATTCAAGTGAAGGGGGCTCCTCATTCCTTGCGTCTGCTCGTCACGTGAGCGACGGGAGCTGAAAGGTAAGGTGGGTGGGTGATGCACGTCTCAGGTGTGATCGTAGAAGGATCGGTGCTTTAGTAGGCCACACTTCATGTTTATTGGTGCAGGCTTTGGACTTCTGAACGATTCTCCCCTTTTCTCCACAGGACTGTATGAGACCCAACTAATGGATTCCAGTTGTGTTTTCCCACCGTGTCCCATCCCAACATTCAGGTGTTTTAAGTTTCAGACCTAAAGGAAATGCGCTTTACCTCTCAGACTTTAGCAATTAAGTCTTAATGGTTCAGCATGAAATAAAAGCCAAGAAACTGGAATACACTTATATTTTTTTCCTGAAGTGTTTATTGTTCCATGACATTACACATCACTGGTAGGAGTATAAACAACAATTTGTGGGTAAAAACTATGGTACAAATGTTTATAGAAAAAGTTTTCCTAGTATTAAAAAAAAGTACAAAACCAAAAACAACAAAGACATCCTTGTGTCAGTGTGCAAACAAACAGGACCGATACCATATTATGGCAACGTTCCTGGATAAATTATTTAAATAGCATTTATCTACACAAATGAAATAAACTCTTAACATAGAACATAATAATTTATAAAAATGCACAGCACATATCGCACAACATAGTAAAGGGAACATTTCTTGAATCTATTACACTGCTAACCGGGCCTCTTTTTGCTACAAAAATATCTTATATACAGAATATAAATGATTGTACTTAAGTCTGTCTTGGGGAAAAAATACAAGTCAACCAATGTATACTCTGCTGCTGGAAAAAGATATTCTCGTATGGTGGCCTCAATACAAACTCTAATAATGATGAGGTAATATTTGTACTTCGTTTCAGTACTTTTCCTTTCAGTTTCCTTGTAAAAAAAAAATGTACACACAAGCTCAGGCACACCGATCGTGCTTACCGTGCAGAATAAGAATATTTGGAAATAAAATTATCAATTAAAACATCTGGCATACGCCTTACAATAACATACCATGGCATTGTATTTTCCAGTTTTTCTTTAATTGATCACTGACTTTAGTTTTTTTTGATGGCAGCCATGGTACAAACAATCTCTGGCAACTAAATAAATAAGAAATTAAAGCAATACAAGTCCATTCATCACACATAAAAGACTGGCACTTGACTAGTTACGTACCTTGACACTGTTTTTAAAACTCAAAGATATCATTTCCACATATTATTCTAAAATATTCTTTTTTCAAAGCAATACATGTTTGCTTCGAGGCCCTGTGCTGTCCTAGTCATTGTACTCCTCCCTTCTTAGTCCCTCTGATGGTGTTTCCTGAGCCAACGGGTCAATCTCGTGGGACAGTGCATAGCATTTGGTTTGGGCCTCTATTTGGAAGGCCTGCAAGACTCTGGGTCAATGAGGATAAAATGACTCATTGATTATCGATGATAATGATTCATTGGCAATGTGGTCTTCATTACTATGCTCTCAGTTTCCCAACTGCACATGCACGCACACAAACACACACACACACATAGAAACACTGACATAAACACACACACACACACACACACACACACACACACATTCTTTGATAGCATCAGTCCAGTCTACTCGTCCATGGTTCCCTCCACGGGTCCTTCGAGGAGAGAGAATCGCTCCCAACTTAACCAAAATCCTCCTAGGGCATTCTTCATATTCAAATAAGTCTTTTTTGAGTCCACAGCAGATCAAAATTATTGCTTAAAAAATAAAACATGATAAAAAAAAAGTCTTCCCTTTGATGGCCACACTCGGCAAACACACCACAAGTGAGGACCGGGATCTAGTCGGTCCTCGAAAGCAGATCCAAGAATTATAATGAGAAGGTTAAGATGGACCTCAGACCGAGGCCAACGCGTGGTTTTTTGAGTGTACGGTGCGGGGACACGGAAGTCTCTCGCGGGGAATGTACAGGAAGCTGGTTATACCTTCTACATCTTCTTATCCATTCCGCAAACGGTGTGTGTTCTCATGGTCGAGTGTTGCGGAGAATGGTCGTCGCGGGGCTTACAGTTCAAAGCTCATAGTGGCAGGTGACGGATCCGTTCTATCCATATCAGGACCTCACTTGTTCAGTTATGAATCTGGTAGTACAAAAAAAGACATGCATTAGAATCAAATGTGCTAGCGACCATTCAAATCCCTTTTCATGAGCGCTGAACACATGACCGACATGAGTTTTTAAAGTGGCTCCTACCTCTGCACTCATATTTGAGGGCGGAGAAGTACACCATCTCCTGGGAGAAGACGTAGAGGCCGAGGCGTCCACCGGCGTACGTTTTGTCGTAGATGTTTCCGGAATCCGCCATGATCCTCTTGCCTTCGTACATCACCACCCTGAGTAATGAAAAGTCACATGTTAATACATTTGAACTGAACGATTACAGTGCTCTGGATCTCTGGAAAGAGCTTTCATACGTAGTGCGAGGGCCGTGGGACATTACCTGATGAGTCCACTCTTGGGTCTGTGCACCAAATGCCATCTGTAGGCTGTGTAGTCCTTCCAGCCAATGTTCTTGGGGTCGTGCCACAGAGTACGCACCTGGAAGAATAACAGTCAACACGTCAACTTGATGAACCTATGCAATAAAAGTCTCCTAATGCCCGTATCTCATTGATGTGGAGTATTTTATAGACGGGGTGAATGGAAAACCCACCTGTCCGGCCGTGTCTCCCGTGTGCCAGAGAGCATTCCTCAGATGTTCGCCAGGCCCTGTAGTGGAGTTAACCACTTTGATTGACAGGCCAGAGTAGCCCTGGGCTCTGGTGGGCGTGGTGGACCAGTAGGTCTGTGTGATCTGCTTCCACATCACGGTGTAGAAGCGCGAGCTGGACTGGTAGCCAAAAACGAAGCCGGCATAGTCATCGTCTCTGTCCGTGTTGATGAAGAATGTTCCGCTGAAGTCCACCGCATTGAACTCATCATAACCTGGACGGGGATGAAGGCCAGTTTAATGTTGATGGCCAACAGCTGCAGAGCACCTTGACAGATACCCTGTGCATTCTCGACCCATACAATGGCAATTAATTATCATGTGCATGTGCAATATGTTCTACACACCGACAGCGATGCCAGGATCGCAGTTGACGGTCTGCACCAGCTCCTTGCCCTGATGACGGACCACCCAGTTGGGGTCGATCTGAGAGGTGCCTGTGGGGTCCAGAGGAACCATCTGGAACCTGCGGAAGTCTGTTTCGCTGATGTCAAGGTTCTCTGGGCAGACGTCATAGATATCCAGCACTTTGTCCTGGTCAAAGTCGTCTTTGCAAACATCCCCTCGGCCATCCCCTGGAGGAGAGAAATCAAAACACATGCTTTTGAATTGGAATACAACCAGCGAACATGACAACATAGCGGAACAGGAGAAGGAAAGGATTCGTCACGGAGTGGTTATGTAAGCCTAAGTGAGATGAATACAAAGAGTCTGCCCGAGTTAGCCACGAGAAATGTCTCCGGTGTAGCGGACGCCCAGTTGACCGCCCTGGCAGCGGAGAGGTGACTCACCATCAGAGTCCAGCTGGTCAGGGTTAGGCGCCAAACGACAGTTGTCTTTCTCGTCGGGGACGCCATCATTGTCGTCGTCGTGGTCACAGGCGTCGCCCTTGCCGTCCTTGTCGTGGTCAGCCTGGTTTGCGTTGGGGATGTATGGACAGTTGTCCAGGTTGTTTTGGTGACCATCCTCGTCGATGTCCTGGTTGCTGTCGCACTTGTCCCCCACGAGGTCTGAGTCTGAGTCAATCTGTAGGAGAAGGGAATTCCTTTATTACAAATCCTTCTAATAGACAATCCTTTTCTTTCTTAAATACAAAGTAGGTGAAGTTGATATGAACTTTGTTCAATGCTACTAATTTTCTTTTGATATGATCTTTTGGTATTTTTATCTGTGAAGACAATAATCTAATGTCTTTCCCTTTTGGCCTGATTAAAATGTTTCCACATTCCTCTCTTTCATCGGAGTAGAACCCTATTCTAAAGAACAACCTTCATCCTTTGTCCAAAGGATGGGGCGTCTGCACAGTGAGAGCTTAAGTATCACCCCTCAGGTGCAGCTTATCCTGGAGGGAGTGCGAGGGGAAAGAGGATATATGTCATTACCTGGTCAGGGTTGTGCTCAAGAGGGCAGTTGTCACAGTGGTCTCCAACTCCATCCCCGTCGGAATCCCTCTGGTCCACATTGTAGACGTACTGACAGTTGTCCTTCTCATTCAGAATGCCTGGTGAGAGGACACGATTTGCCCGCATTAGCTTACAATAGCTCACCAGAAGCACTGGAGAACTTCGAAACCTTAAGAGGACTCTTACCGTCACCGTCGATGTCAATGGCGCAAGCGTCCCCCTCGCCGTTGTTGTCGGTGTCGGTTTGATCCGTGTTAGCTTCGAAAACACAGTTGTCACAGCGATCGCCAATGTCGTCTCTGTCAGCGTCGTACTGGGCAGGGTTGTACACTTTGGGGCAGTTATCCTGAATTCATCAAAAAAACATTTTGTTTAAAATCCAATAGCCTCACACACAGTTGTGAAATTAAATGGCACCAGATGAAAAAATAAACATTTCAATGAGGCTGGTTTGGAACTTGGACGCTGTCTTTTCGCTGCAATGTGATATTCCAATTTGAGAAATCTAGGGTTTTCTCATCACAACATTATAAACCATTTTCTTGTCTAACTTTTCCAATCCACACGTAGAATTATGGTGTTCAGGCCCTTTTGTCCTAAGCCTAGGCCATATGATATTATAGTATTCACGTGCTACTGGCTTTCCACAAAGTGTTTCTGCTGGAAGTCCGCATGGAAACACAGAGGTTTCGATTTCTACCACCCAAAGGGAAGAGGGTGAAAGAGGCTACTGCTGATTGCTATGTCTGGTCCCAGAGGAAAACAAGAGACTAAAGAAAAAAAAACAGTGTCACGCCTCACCCTATCATCAGAGATTCCATCGTTGTCATCATCATGGTCACACTCATCCCCCAGGCCATCTTTGTCATGATCTTCCTGACCAGAGTTGGGCAGGCTGGGACAATTATCCTATAAGAGAACCAAAACAAAACTGGTATGAAGAGGGCATCCCCACAACAAAACATTGGGGAAATGACGGTGTATCCATTACTGTTTTTTCTCCGTATCACTTTGCTTACCTTCTTGCAGTGGTATGTAGCGTTCTCCACACATAACAGCTCTGTGTTGGGCCATCCATCCAAGTCAGTGTCTTCTCCACAGATGTAGCCATTGCCAGCATATCCTGGCTTGCACTCGCAGCGGAACATGGTATCAGAGAAGATGCCCAGGTAGACACAGTTGGCATTTTTATTGCAGTCGTGGCTCCCATCCTGGCAAGGATTACGAGGCTTGCAGACCTGAAGTAAATATGGAGGGTTTTAGAATCCCGGTCCTACCGACAGTAATACTTCACGAAATGGACTCGAACATGAAAACCAGTAAAAGCTCACACCTGTTTCTTGGCGGTGGCTTGCTCGACCCCCCTCCCGAATGGCTGGGGTCCGGAGTACCGGGCGGGGCAGGGCAAACAGTTGTAGCCGGGCACTGTGTTTTCACAGCGATGCACCCCGTTGTGTGTGTGACAGGCGTCGGAGACCTCTTTACACTCGTCAATGTCTTTGCAGTTGACGCCGTTTCCTCTGTAGCCAACCGGACACCGACCACACTTGAAGGTGCCATCGGGGAAACTGGTGCACTTGGCTCCAGCGAAGCAAGGACTGGAGAGGCAACCATCTACAGGCCGGGGCAGACACAACATGTTGTTCTAGATGCTAGTACAAGAGTTGCACCTTTTACTTTTACATGTTCTGATTATAATTCAGGTTGCTTACCGATAGGACACTCCTGCTTGTTGCACACTTGAGACATGGCGCCACCACCAACACAATGGTTTCCTCCATATTTTGGTGCAGGGTCCGTGCAGAGACGTTTGCGCATCTGGATCCCACCACCACACGTCAAGGAGCATGTGTCCCAGAGAGACCAGGGTCCCCATCCACCATGGACTAGAAGAGGAAACACCATTATCAGCCTTTTGTCTTGGACTCTAAAACTTGGCAGTGGAAATCCCAAAGATTCTGTTTTGTTTTCTTTGCTGAGAGCTTCGGCGATAAGCAGTAATTTATCCCAAAGATCCCTGAGGTGTCACCACTGACTCCCAGTTCATAACATTCATAACACTGCAAATGCAAGGTCTTTCATAAGTGAGTTAAGGGCTCAATCACCGTTGTGTTGCCTCATTCAGTGATAGAAAGTGACCTCACAGATATTCATTTACTCTGCCGTTACTACACCGCAGCACGACTCACTAGGACAAGGAGACTGCTTGCAAAGCTCGGTGGCGCGTCCTTCTCCTTCACACTCTTTGCCACCCATCTGGGGCGTGGGGGAGTTGCACAGGCGGATGCGCGTGATCAGGCCCTCGCCACAGGACACAGAGCAGGAGGACCAAGGAGACCAGTGGCTCCAACCACCGTCCTGTTTGACTGTGAACAAACAACACAGACATCACAACGGTCAACGCGCCGTAGAACTCAAACCCCGGCTCTGTCGGCAGCGTTGATGCGGATCAAAACAGACTGGAGTGGAATTTGGCATTGAAGAGCGGTTAGGGGAAAGACGAGGGACTCACAGCGCTTGTCGCACTCCTCCAGGTAGCAGTCCCGGGTCTGCACCGAGGTGCCCTGGCAGTTGTTGTTGATGCGGTCGCAGGAGCGTCCGCGCTGCTGGATGCCCCGGCCGCACGTCACCGAGCAGTGGGTCCACTCGGACCACGGGGACCAGCCGTCCTCTGCCAAGGGGTCTGAGGCCGAACACATTACAATCAATTATTAGAAATTAGGATGAATTTGAATTGTTGTCATTGTTATTATAGTATAGTTTCTATTACAGTTATTGGTATTATTATTACATCGTCATTATCACCATGATAATCGTTGTCACTCGATCATTGCTGTTATTAGCATTTGTTTTATCATAGTTATTCACAGTGTCATTATCATTGTGATAATCATTGTCATCACTCGATCCTTACTGTTATTATCATATCTTTCTTATCCTTTGAAAAAACGGGCCAAGACTTCAGTGCCTATGATCTCCTCGCGCAGAGAGACGAGCTGGTCCTTACCCGTTCCGCAGCGTGGGCAGCACTCTCCCTTGGGCACGGTGGCGTTGGTGCAGTGGATAATGGGGCACGAGCTCTTATGACAAATGGTGGCCGAGTTCTGCACAGAGGAAGATTCAGATCAGTACATGGATAATGGCCTGCTGGCTCGCTGCCCCGAAGCACACAGAAAGGACATAAAAAGTAAGTGAGGTGGATCTGTGCCAAGGCTAATTGCTACGTTTCAGGGAAACTAATCCAGCTGTGCGTGTTAAACACCACTAAAACTTTCCGCCCAACACTTTATTACACAATAGATTAGCATGTCTCACCACACAGCTCTAAGTGAAGGAATAACATTATCTACGTATAATTGGAGGCTGGAACTCTAATGGACCAGGCTCTATTATCCCCTCTCCACAGCAGGTATGGAGGTGTGTTACCTGGCAGGTGCACTTTATGCATCCGTCCATGGTCCACTCGTCCTGGTTCCTGTGCACAATGCCGTTGTGCACGCACACTCCGTCCTTGGTCTTGATCTTATTCATGATCACCATGTTGTCATTGACCTGGGGGGGAGCGAGAGAAAGAGAGAGACAGAGAAAGAGAGTGAGGCAGGGAGAGAGAGAGAGAGATCGAGAGAGAGAGAGAGAGAGAGAGAGAGAGAGAGAGAGAAAAAGACAGGGAGGGAGACACACACACAGCAAGAGAGGGTGTTTAGGGACAAGTACAACGGATAACATTTGCATTGCCACTGTTGCCAATAGGAACAAGACCCACGCCCGACACACACACACACACACACACACACACACAGTGATTAAGAAATTTTTTGACTCTAGTGAAGCAGGCGGGAGAGAACCAGTCAGCCAAACACATTTTGTGCATTCAACATGGGTCTCATTAGGGACTTGGCCCTGGCCCGCCGTTACAGCGACAAGTGGGTACGCATTAGGAATGCAATGAGCAGGGGGCAGGGGGGGACAAAGACACGCAAGCGACAGACAGGGGAAGGACGACAGAGTGCAGGAGGCACGACCCGGCGGGCGTCCGGACACTCACCACTTTGTGCAGGGTCTCGGACAGCTGCTTGACGACCACACCGAGGCCCTTGAGCTCCTCGAACATACCAGAGATGTCGTTGCAGGAGAAGCCGCACACGGACAGCGCATCTGATCAAAGCGGAGGAGGAACCAGGTGTGAGTTACATCACCGCAGACCGTGAGGAATATACGGGCGGAGGCGTGGTCGGGGGATGGGAGCCGATCAACGGCGTGGGGGTGAGGGGAGGGTGGGGGAGACGGGGCTCACCCTTGCTTTTGTGGCCGGTGTAATCGGTCCTGATGTTCGGGCTGGAGACGTTCATCTGGTTGTCGAGGGTCATCATACCGGACAAGGTCGCTGCGGAGAGGAAGGAAGCGATGGTTATTATTCTGTTGGTTTCTTTTGGAGCGGTCCATTTGCACCGGTGAACGAGATTAGTCCCGATGAGTATAAGGAAACTTACATCCACTTTGGCATCCCTTGTTCCTCAAGATGGCTTCAAGAGTGGTTCCAAAGACAAACCGTACGTTCTGAAGCACTCCCTGAATAAAAGGACATAACATTTAAAGCACATATCATTTGGATTTGATTCACAGTCTTTTCAATTAAAAGTCTAAATGTATAATATCTGTAACAGCCCACTTTTTGATAGAAGATTTCACGTGTTGTAGTTCACAATTAATTTTCTGGCAAGCAAGAACAATAATGATAACAAAAAAAATAGATTTACCTTGAAGTCTTTCACTGTTCCCTTTGCAATCCTCATGCGGGCAGTGTCTATAAGTTCCTGTGACAATACTTTGTAGATCGGCACATCCATCTCGGACACGTTTATCTCCTCGCAGCCGACAAAAAGCTGCACACGGTCGTCCTGCACGAACAGGGTGATGTTCTGCCAATGTCCAGTCGCTAAATCCGCATCTTCAATCGACACGACCTGTTGCTGGGTCTTGGTGGATAAGACCACATCCAGCATTTTCGCCTCGCCGTTGGATATGATCTCGAATATCGGTCCGGATCCGTCGGTCTTCTCGACAGTCAAAAGACTCCCCCTGGTTCTCCTGAACTGCTTAAGATTGAGAAGGAGGATGAAGCCTCTCTCTGTTTGAATGGAGTCGATGAGGTCCCGGAAGGACATGTCGGGTACCGGGGGGATCAGGTCAGCATTGAGGATCTTATAGGCAGGACTGTTTGGGTCTGCGCCTCGAACCTGGGTCACTCCTTTCTGCTTTCCGCTCACCTTGGCAAGTTCGAATAAGTCATAAACACTGTTGTCCTCGCCACTCTCTGCGGAGGGAAAGCAAAAGCGGTTAGTTT
The DNA here is from genome assembly GCF_949987615.1 of Pollachius pollachius. Lineage (NCBI taxonomy): Eukaryota > Metazoa > Chordata > Actinopteri > Gadiformes > Gadidae > Pollachius > Pollachius pollachius. Next base: position 13,700,293 of record NC_136948.1, on the reverse strand, counting down.
GCCCAACTCTCGCCTCACAATTCTGGCCTGCAAACCGAATCGAGAAATATAGCAAAAAGGACCAGGTTGCTTCCTCTCCACTCACCTGCCACACTTCTACTCTCACAGCTCCAGAGCATCAGCAGCAGAGCGAGGCTGCACCGCATCATGGTGAAGTCCCGAGTGATACCTAATCCATCCCAAATCAATTGGTTACAAGATATAATCCACATCCTTTCTAAGTAGGCCTAATCTATGACTTGTTTTTAAATATAAATAATGATAATAATAATAATAATAATAATAATAATAATAATAATAATAATAATAATAATAATATAAAATGTTATGATAGGCCATAGGCAAAATCATTTATTAAAATAATATAATATTAATTGAAGGAAATTCACATACCTTTGAATATGATCATCCGAAATGAAATAAAGTATAAAATATAGAATCTCCCGATTAAAGTCGTTGTTCCGGTTGTTTCCTTTAGTTCTGCGGAAAGTGCATTCAGGGAGTTACAGCCTATTGCTAAAATAAAGAAATATAGTAAGACTTGCTAGTTCTAGGGAGCACTGATGCTTTAGACTGTTCTGTTCATGCTGGAGGCATCAGAGCTTTTTAAATGCTTTCATGACATTCCTCAAAGCGCGTCTCAGCCAATTGGAGCGTCTTAGGGGACGACCCAATGGTTATTACCTCACAGCCCGTCACAGTTCTATCCGAGACACACACACATAGGAAAAAAATGCATTCCACAGTTGGATTTCCATCACCGGACAACTATTTAATCCGCACACAGGAGCCAGGCGGTCGTTTCCTGTCAACGCTTTGTTTTTCGTTAGAGTATCCAAATTTTGTTTGACTCTAACCCTCTAACCCAATATTTTCTGTAGCCCTATATCAGAGTGGAAATATAAAACATCAGTTGTGCATAGTTTGTCAAACATCCGTTAACTCATGACCTACAATTTAAATGATTTTACCTTATCAACACCTATATATTTATATATATAAGTTGTCATGTTTTATACATTAGATATTTTAAAGTTAACATCAACAGTGAAAGAGTTTAGGGAAGACTTGCCTGCTTGTTTTTTCCAATAGATCCACCAGGGGCTTCATTGAGCCTTTAATAAAATGTGCAGCCACACATTTAATCTTTCTTTCGTTGTTTCTCTCTTAGTTCCTTCCTTTATTTCCTTCTTCAGTGAGCATCTTATATCAGTACATTCCTGTTATTTTCTTTATATATATTTTTTCATTCTTCTTATACTATTTCAGTTTACAACATAGCCTTTGCAATATCGATCAAGCAGGCAAAAAAAGGGCAGAACAGCTCTAGGGGAAGTCTGGAAGAGTTATCTACTGGCCCATCTGTCAGCTGTCTTTCTGGCTTACCGGCTGACTCAGCATTTTACGGCATGGCTCTGATTTGGGCATTGACCTTATTCGTTTTTCGGACCTCAGTTGATGTTATAACCATTTCTTCGAATTGTACCCCAGAATTCCCAGATATTCACACTCCAAAAATATTTTGTCTGAATTAGTTTGGATGAGATCTATGGAGCACTGACACACAGGCACCCAAACATCTGGATACCTGTCTTCAAGCCTGTTCGTACAATCTGCTGGAATTTCAGATCTTCATGCTACAGGCATGGCGGCGCCCCTCAGGAATAAAACACTGAAACAAAGGCCTCTAGAATAAGTAACCCTAAAACAAAGTCAAAGCACACTCTCATAGTTGAAAATAACCTGGAGGATTTTGATGTTGAATAGCGCTATCAGACTCGGTTTTTTCCTTCCCAAAGGAACATGTCGGGTTAGCGTCCAGGGTAGTGCCAGCTGTGACTGGGCATGTCTTTGGGCGTGTCTGATCATCACAGGGAGGTAAAGCCTGGGCGTCCTTGGCAGAATGCAGAAAGCAGGCCGGCCAGCCAAGTGCACCGGAAACAGCCCATAGATAGCAGATGCACACGTAGTTACAGCCACCCACACACACACACACACACACACACACACACACACACACACACAGACACACATACACACACACACACACACACACACACACACACACACACACACACACACAGAAAGAGACACACAGAGCTGCACACACACACACACACAGAAAGAGAGACACACACAGACGCACACACACACAAAGTGACACACACACACCCACACACACAAAGCGCTACACACAGACTCTCACACACACACACACACACACAAAGCGCTACACACACACACACACACACACACACAAAAGTAAGAGACACTCACACACGCACAAACACACACACACAGAACTTGTCTCTTCGGGTCGGTGGGAGAGTTCATGTTTGTCTTTGTCTCCCTTCAGAGCTGTATGTTGTATATCTAGCTGTGTTGCTCAGTGGTGTTTGGCCAAGTGTTAGCCAAGAGGTTAGCCTACGTAGACGGTCCGACTAGCCGACTGCTAGTGTGATAAATCCTTTCTACAGGACCGTTCATTCATGTTAGCACCCAGCAACCGGCTCATCCTAAATCCAATTATTCATTATATTATTATATCATTATTACGATAAAATAGTGCTTTTCTTTAATATTTGTCATTACCAGACCTTAATTATTATTTTATAAAAATTATAACCTACCTGTTTGCCTTGGGTGTAACCTACCTGTTTGCCTTGAAAAGCTTAACCTTGGTGATCTATAGATAGGGACCGATTCTTTTTTGTACATGAGACAAAATGTAGCGTTCATATCATGACCATGTGATGCAATACATTGGATTTAAATGCAGTGAAAAGTGGATGATAGTTCCATATCGTGATTCATTACACGGTATATGGATACACACTTTGGCATTATTACATTAGTTTAGTTTACATCAGTAGATCTGCCATAACAGTACATATATAGCTGTTATCATTGATAGTGGACAAATACTGTTGAAATTCCCCATGGTAGATATTAATTATAAGCAGAGGATATAATCCTGAACATTGTTAGAGTTGATAGACAGTTTTGATATGCATTCTTTAATTATCAACCAAGATTAATCGCTATCGGTGTTAACAGAAAATCAAGGACATGACTCACAATGCCTGACCTGGAGTTGAGATGTGGTTTAAACTTTAATGGGAATATTTGTGCGGTGAATAATGGATCCAGCTAACATTAACACAGTGGCAGTTTGAAGAGCCTTAGAGCCTCCCTGGTCCCTTCAAGGCTTGAGATGCTTTATCACCCAGTGTGATTGAGCTGGGGAAAGTTATCAGTTCCTAGCAACATCTACTTGGAAGCGCTGCATCTTGCTCTGTGGCCTGCAGCTAAAATACTTTTACAGCAGAAGACTTAAAAGGCTTATGGGGGGACTAATAAAGCATGTTTGTGTCAAAGAACTGTGTATTCACATGTTAGCCGATAGGCCAACTCTAGATTAGCGAGGGATTCAGTCGGCTGTGTGTCTTGTCAATCAAGGTGAATCATTTCCTGGAATGGAGGCTGTTGACACATTCGCTTCTGTTGGAAAAAAGCCTTTGTTTGAGGCTTTACTGTCAGTGCAGTGAGCGTTATTGAGATAAATGTTCCAGTGTAAAGTTACAATTTATTTACAACTTGTATTTATGTAGCCCTATGATTTCAAAGCATTTCAATTAGTATATACTCAAGTCTGTGTACTAATAAAAATATAAAAATGCAAGTAATAAGTCAGTGTAATAGCTGGGCTCTGGGAAGTGTCATTCAACAATTTAGATGCTTTAACAGAGTAGAAAAGGCTGGATCTGTATTCAATAAAAAGTAGTGTTTAAACCCTGAAGGTTCATTGGCTATGGTGGTCAGCATGGCCACTGACAATCCTGGCCCGGTTAAAGGTTGGCAGAGCGCACGTTCGTTACCATGGTAGGCTGTTGTATTTACCAGATAAGAGAGATGGCTGGTCAAAAAACGTTAACGGGAATTCAAGTCACCGTTTATGAGCAGAGTTGAGGGAGACAAATTTTGCCAGACTTTCCAGACAAGCCAAACAATTTTTCAACTGTTTTCTTCCAGGAAGTGGCCAAAACCTCAAAGTGAATTTAGGCCCGCCGTCACACTACATCACTGATTGAAATCCATGCATGATCTCTGAGGCTGAAGTGGGGAATATGGATATTACCAGTGGCTTTAGACCTGGCATAGTAGGCTGAAAAGGATGTGCTATTAAATAACAGTATAGTTCTTCTCTGTCTGGCCATGGTCAAAGGTTGCTTCAGAAGCATTTTTGGTTGATGTTCCGTTTAAACCTTCTATACAGATTGGACATGTTTTAAGCATTTTCTTGAAACAAACTTTCGAGTCTAATTCTTCATCAAGGCAAATAGTGAAGTTACGGTTAAGATAATGACGTTAGCGTTAAGATAATGAAGTGAAGGTTAAGATGATGAAGTAATGGTTAAGAAAATAAAGTAAGGGTTAAGATGATGAAGTTAGGGTTAAGATAATGAAGTTAGGGTTCCGCTATCAGGGTGGACCTCATTCCCTTTAAGATTAAGCAGGCCTGTTTCTCTCTCACAACCCCAGATACGACCCCAGATAGAAACTCCGGATAGGACCTCTGGATACGTCCTCTGGATGATGAATTTCCACAGAGCAAGAAGACGATGAAGATTACCGATCAGTCGCAGTTGACACGCCTCAATTCTGGCAAGTGATGTTATCGCTATCTTTTGGGACAGTGCTTGGAGACAGACAGACACCAACTCAACCAAGGTGCTCCTTGCGTAGCAGCTAGCTATACAAGCAGAAGAGCGGCTCCAGTTCACAGAGCTATGGCGTGCAGCGTGCAGCGTGCAAAGCTACGCCGGGGACAGGCGCCGGTGCCAAACCGTTACCGTTTGACTAATGAGCTAACGGACCGCATGTCACTCAACCGGCTGCAGACGACTGTAGGCAGGAATGTTAAAGGTCCTCTCAAAGGAAGGTAAGAATGCTAGTCTGCGGTTTGTAAAAGCACCCAGAGCCATCATGAAGATGTCAGCTATCAAGTAGGTGTCATGGTGTACAAGAGACCACCAAGGACCACACAAGCGGTTAATGGCTTATTCCAAACAGCATAGCTTCTTTTGTATTGCATTCTGCCATTATAATGCTATTCTGGGAAGGACTTAAGTGTTGTGTAACTTTAAATGTTTTAACACCTTTCTAAATATAGGCCGTAAAAACTCCAACTCCCGTTCCACATATGATAATGTCTTTGTGTGTGTGTGTGCGTGTGTGTGTGTGTGTGTGTGTGTGTGTGTGTGTGTGTGTGTGTGTGTGTGTGTGCGTGTGTGTGCGTGTGTGTGTGTGTGTGTGTGTGTGTGTGTGTTTGTGTGTACATGTGTGTGTCTGTGTCATTGTGAAAGAAAAACCATTGTCTTGGACCCTTGAGGGAAACACCTTATTATTATTATTTGTTTCCACCATCACTATCACATCACGTACGTGTTATGAAATGTTATTGTTCCGAAGATCTAAGATTCCCTTGTCTTCTTTGTGTATACACACACTTTCCAAGCTATTTCCCTGGAAACTACGTCCATGCGAACGGCCACTGATCTGTAGATAAGGTATTAAAACTAAAATACAGAAGCAGTCCAACTGGACTTCAACGGAGGGTTCTGCAGTGAGGATCGGAAAGCAAGTGGCGAGGGGAAGCTCCACCAGGCCCCGTCTCTCCCTCCATTCCACATGAATGGAGGAATGGAGTTTGTATAAAAGAAAATTCTTCAGAAATCAGCCTGCGCACGGGGAGCTCACAGAAAACAAAGGTCAACAACGCTACTTCATCCTTCCACCCACCCTTCCAGATTTGTCCACAAGACAGCCCTACTTTCCTTGGCTGTCTCCTATTCAAAATGAACGATGTTTACCTAACTGCGTTCTTTGCCAGGAAGTGTGTGTGTGATACTCACCCCCTAAGTGGGTGCTAAGGGATGCACATTGAGTGAAAATCTGTGTTTGATTGATGGTCAGGGTTTGAACGTTGAGCCATGTTTCCTCGTGTTATCACCTCCAACGTACCAAGCAGCCGTAAACGGTTTATAGCTTACGTTAGTTTTCTGGAAGCAAGACATGCCAGTCTACATCATTCTCTTGACATCATATGCTCTGCTCGGAAGTGGGCCTTTAAGTTGCTCTTTAAAGACACTTGTCTAGGTTGAATCCATAGGGGAGACTGCTACTTACAAAGTGCCTTAAAGTTTTAAACCGAGTTGAAAATAGTTATAATGTGTGTCAAGACAGAAAATGATATCTGTGGCCTACTTTCTGTTTAATTGTGTTGCTGGTATTTTGAAATTACCATAATGTCATGAGACATTATGGTAATTTCAAGGCAAGATGGTTTACAAGTCAGGGTGTGTCTATCTCAGGTGCACCAAGGTGTACCAAGGTGCACTCAGGGGGGTGGTCAGAAAACCTCTTTGCTCATTGGCGAGGAAGCATGCTCTTGAACTTCCTCGGTAGGGAGCGGCCCTGCCCCCACCAAGGAGCAAACCAACAGTAAAAGGTCAGTTAGAGGTCAGTGAGAGGTCAGATGACATCACACATGTTTCTGTGGCTGACCAACCTATTATGGAAATGAGTAGTAAAAAAAAATAAAAATAAATGTAAGGCCTGAAGATATACATATGTTCAGCTTAGACTTTCAGAATAAACATAAGGAGGATACCCTAGTGCTGGAAACTGGAGTTCAGAGACTGCATGTAGTTCCTGGAGGTATTTATGCATTCACTTTAGCCCTGAATAAACATCTGAAGACGAATATAGTGCTGGTTTACCAATTTCTGGGGTACCCTCTTTCTAAGAAGTCTGGCACATGTCTTTGCTTAGTGGAAACAGCCGGTATCTCTAATATTTTCCATTTACTCTATAGGTCATGCACTTAAATGTTTTCCTTCGTTGGAATACCTTCATACTAGTCTACAAGTATCTGTTTTGCTGTAGTTACCAATTTGATTTGAAGTGAACAATGTATATGTCATACCAATATGACCTAATATCCTTGATTCTAATCCATGTTCAGAAACGTATAAGATGAGAAACAGATTCTTACCACATCAGATATATTCTCTCTATTTGGCATCTTTCTCAAGGCTGTATCAAGCTGTTTTTATCCTTGATGGACTAAATAAAGTGGTATTCACTGAAATCTGGATAGTGCACCATTCCAGCACTTCTGCACTGGAAACCTTAGAGGCTGCCAGCATCTTAATGCAGGACGTTTTTGTAATAATATCTTCATAAAGCAGCACTGAGTGTCTTCATAGCCTGCTGGGCTGTTCCTTCCAGGCATTGGCTTGATATTTTCTCCTGCCACCACCACCACCACCACCACCACCACCCCAGCCACCACCACCATCACCACCCCAGCTCAAGCAAAGGAGCCAGAAGATATAAATTAGATTTTACATTTTGTGATTTTTTCCATATGAGTGTTGATGTGCGCACATATTGTAAACCCATGGATTATTCTCCCGGTAGCCCCGTTTGGCAAAGGGATTGCTCTGTATCGGAAAACAATGTTTCCTGGCTTCTCATAGACATTGAGAAGAGATTCAACATTACATTCTTTCACTGTCTTGGACGATCCATCCCAAACGTCCTTGCTTTGAAAAAAAAAAGGCAAGGGCATTAATGGCTCTGCAACAGAAGTCGCTGGGACGGACGCCACTGGTTGTGTCTGGGAAAACTGCCTAGGAATGTACCCAAAACACAACCATTGTCCGGATGAAAAAAAGGAAAACCCAAACAGCCTTTTTCATACAGACGGGGACACGTGGGCTCTCACAAGCAGCTTGTATAATACCTCAGAGCCTTCTTTAGCTGAACATCTTGAAAACCAATCACTGAATTTGGCTTTGCTATTGTTCTTTATTTTTTACCAGCTTCCTCAAAGGCTGCAGGGGGTAGCTACTGCGGAAATGTCCAAAGCTAAGTGGAGCTCCACATTTTTTCTTGACTATTTAGTGATTTAGCAGGAAATTTTATCCAATGGCACAAAAGGGGGATACAGCTTTATAATTCGGGAGCAGGTGAGGCACATTGCCCAACGTTGCCTCCAGGTAGATATGGAAATTGGGTTCGAAACCCCTACATTTCAAGGATCTCCAACTCTCAAGACGACTCACCCAGAAGTCCCAGAAGCATTTACATTTACATTTACATTTAGGGCATTTAGCAGACGCTTTTATCCAAAGCGACTTACAATAAGTGCATTTGTTACAATAAGTACATTTGTCATAAGAAGTGAAACAATATATCGCTGTCGGTACAGGAAAGACGTTCATAGAACCAAGTGCAAGTATTACAATCGTAGGCTAACCCATTCCCCGTGTAAAGCAGCGATAGCAGCTACTGTAGATGCTACACAATTAAGTACCTTGAATAAGTGCAATGTACAAGTGGCAGGACGTACAACATTCAATGGTGGCTGTGCATTGGTTTCTAGCACACTGTAGCTTGTTTGGAAGTGACACACGCTTTAGCTCGTATGGAAGTGACACGCTCTATAGTTCGTATGGGAGTGACACGCGCTATAGCTTGTATGGAAGTGACACACACTATAGCTTGTATGGGAGTGACACACTCTATAGCTCGTATGGGATTGACACGCGCTATAGCTTGTATGGAAGTGACAAACATTACAGATTTTATGGGAGTGACACACACTACAGCTTTTATGGAAGTGACACATGTGTGAGCCAATTATAAAAAAAAGCAATTGCAATAATATTCTTCAGTAGAAAGGTTGCTGTTCTTGAGGTTTGGTTTAAGTAGGCTTCTCTTGAAATCAGTCGCACATCTTAACTCATGATTGTTACAAAGATGCTTGAGGCACACATGAATGATTTGTATGAGATAAAAAAAATGCTTGAAAATTGGCTTCCTACTCTGTCCTTCAAAGGTATATGAGCTGCTGTTGTCCAAACACATATTATGTCTTCATCAGGCTTTGCATGGAAGATTGAATCTGGTTAACAGCAGCTGTTCCAAAACGCCTGGATAAACAGGCGTTATCTAAAATACTCATGGTGCATGCTTCTCTGTGAATATACCCCTAAAAATAGCCTTTTTGACACTGATTCATATCACGCAAAAGTCAATTAGAGGTATGACGGGTCCATTTTCTAGTGGTCATACACCAGACCAGTACGGGAGACCTCTGAGCTGGTCGCAGGTTAGACGTTTCCCCGAATTATTCAGTGATTCATCACAAAGCCTCGTCAGGTTGGAACGTAAGTCTTCAAGCACTGTGCAACACTTCGCATCATTTCTTTTTACGAGAATAGGCCAGTTGAGACAGATGTTCCCACAAATGTTAGTTCATGTTTGGTGCGGATCACACAGTTTTGTCAACTATGGCCAACTGTACCTTTTTTAATTGTATTTTTGCAAGATGATGACAACGATTGTCTTCCATCTCTAACATGGCCTGACTTAGGTTTCTTGGCTCCTTCGATTTCTACAATTTAATATATTTGATACTTAATGTATTTGTTCATAAGATAGAAGCAAAAGCATGTATTTGTGTTAACAATTACTGCACAATTTGTCCAAATTTAATTTGGGTAATTTAGTTCCACGCCATGTGCCGGCCACATGTTTGCAACAGAACTGTTATTTTCTCCACTAATAATCAGGCTATGAGTAACCTGAAATTATACTGTTTGCTTTTGGCACATCATGCTAAAAGGTGGTGGTGCCCTGACTTTCAAATGGACCTTAGAGGATTTTCCTCATTATATTTAGGAAAATCCTAAATATAACATGTGGTAGTCGGGCCAGACAAACAGCCCACCATTTTACTGGAAGAAGAATCTGAGGAATGTTCCTCTCCTTACTTTTGAGAGGGCTGGCTGGGCTGACGGGTGGGTCGTTGCATCTTTGATTAATGATGGGGGATTTCTTCCGGAAAAGGAGGCGCACTGGGAACATGCGGTCATCAGCGATTTTAATACTAGCGGGAATCCCACGTTTTCGCTTCACCCCTTCTTCCACGTGTCTACTCCGTAAAATAGAGACTTCCCCACACAACCCCCCCCCCCCCCCCCCATCCATAGGACTGTAAGTCATTCTTTCGTGTCAGAAAGGCTTTATAAACGCTGACACATGCACAGCTTGTATCACTGGGGCCGGGGGGGGGGGGCTGTTTTGGAGATGGCTGACTGTGTGGAGATGCTTGGTGAGAAGGTTACCAAGATGAAGGGAGAACAGGCAGAGGGAATCAAAGCTTGTAGGATGCGAGCTATTGTCGTACTGTCCCTTGAAGATGCCCCCTCTGCCAACCAGCAAGCGTGTTTCCCCAAAGTTTTGAAACAAATTTTGAACCTGTGGTGGTCAAAGCGTTTATCGCCAGTACTTTTTGCACCTCTTTTGTCCTTTATGATCGGTTTGTAGTTCTGAGTAAGAATTGCATCCTCTCATGGAATCGTTCAGCTGGAAACACTATCTATGATCCCTGTGTACATAATAAGTTGGCAGACTTGGATTTGTTCTCAGGCGGAACGCATGAACAGAACACTTCAAATATTTGTTTCATTTTTGGAACTAAACGATTGGGAAAGATAATCTGGTTCTGATATTTAAGGTACTCTATGATCACAACAATAGTGACCTTACATAGCAATCAAATGCGGGAAAGTCTTTTGCTGGTTAGCTGCGTTCTTTCCCCAAAATGTATGAATGTATTCTATAAATTCCACATTAACAACTGCTAGGTAGGAATGACTAACAATCACAGTGAGGGACGTAGGCCAAAACTGTATTTTAAAATTGTAGCCCGATTTCCCGGCGTGACTTGTAAAACAAATCCTCCAATAAAATCAAACACTACCCAACATATCGTAGAACAAAGATTTAATTAAACCATACTTTTATTCATCAGCACATTAAATTGGCACTTAAAAACAACATAAAACACATTTTGTCAAGGAAAACATCAATTAACAAAGCCGTTTTGGAGCCCAAAGAGCTAGCTTCATTGGGGGAGCTCAGCCAAATGATCTGACTCACTGAAAAGAGCTGAAATGAACCCATCACTGCACAACAACCAACGAGGCTGAAACACTAAGTCCTTGGCTGACGGTAAAAGGTTACAAATAGTCATTTTCCACCAAGGCATCAAATTGGTACTGAAGTTTTAAAAGTCTTTCAGTTATTAGTATTAGTTCAGTGGAGTTTCCAAATGGATCAATAGATCCCCAGAAGTCACACAGAGATTCCTTTAGCAGATGAGGGCACACCCTATCCATATAATACCAGGGGATGAACAGTGTTCCAAGGCAACACAAAGCCCCTTTCAACAAACCTATGTATCTGCTGATAAAAGACTGGAGAACCCATTCAATAGTGAACCCATTTGCACTCTCTGTGCTGAAGCTCTGTTTTCCTTCCTGAGACTCCCAACAAGCTGATTGAAAACGAAACATGCCAGGAAAAATCTGCGAAATTATTCATGGACATTTCCTCTAAAACGGATATTGGACGATATCGATATTTAAACATCAAACAGCGCGCAGCAACGCTTTCCACTGCTGGAATGGGCTCTGTACATCGCTCCAACATCTGAAACAGCAGCTTTTCGAAGAACAGACATCACAGCTTATAGCGTCTGTGACCAGAGTGGGTAAAGGAGACCTGCCAGTCAACCGGTCCCGTTCCCAAACCATGCAAAGGTATTAATGGGGTGCATACCGATCTCCAGGCCCATGCGAGTGATGGCCAGGCAACGCAACATGGTTTTGTGATCTGCTGAAAGGAGCTGCAACCGTACGCCAAAGAGACAGGCTGATGGATGAGGGCTTCAATACGGCGTGACACAGCGAGACCCCATCAACCAGGAAACCCTTCTCCTGATTACTAAGCTATTCATGCACCCAAGTCCCAGTGCTGGGGTGAGTGAGGGAGGTATGCCAACCCTCTCTCCCACTCAGCCCAGCCTGCGAGTCTATCCTGGAGGTCCCACATGTTGGGTATGTGCCCCCCCCCCCCCACACACACACACACACACACACACACACACACACACACACACACACAGTTCTTTTGCTGTGTCAGTGAAAGTGGAGCGAGGAAGATGTAGGGGAGAGTGTTCTCCCAGGTTGCAGATGGCACCGTCTCCTGACGCCGTCCACTGCCAGCTCTCGCTGGAGGCACAAGGCAGGGGTGTGCAGAGTATGCCGAGCCACCGCAGCCACAGAAGCTGCATCTTTTCCAGAGCCCCTCGCTGAGATATATGTTTTCCAGACCTCGTCGGGACCTCTGGAACTGAACGCACACGGCCAAGTTAGGCTAAGCTACGATGAGTGAAACGTATGTCTTTTTGTTCAGTTTTCTTTTCATTTTTTTGTGGACACATTTATATTAGTTAACCGGCTATTTCCTGATTGAATTACAACACACCCACTCACTGAGAACATGATGGACTATGCCTGGTCAATGTGGTATTGCATTTTTATAAACCATATGCTATGAATGTGGCAGTGAGTTGCTCCTTATTGGCCATGGGATCCTCAGGTTAACGTTTCTGTAGTCAATACCTTCCATTCATGTAACTTAAAACTGTACAACCGATTATAAAAACTTTTATACTATCGTAAATGTTACTGTAGCTTAGTGTTAGTCTATTAACAAATCTTACAGACTTTTAGTAATTTCCTAATATATTTTGCAGGATTTGGATACAAGGTAAGTTAGCATTTCGAAAGTCTTCAATAGCCTGAACTGCAGTCGCTGTTAGTCGGTCCAGGCATTTGCATACCAATGGAAAATCTGAAGCAAAACTGACTAAGAAGCGGTCCACCACAGAAATCACTCAATCACCATTTGTTTATAAATCAACGCCAGCTCCGAACTACCCAGGAACAAAGTACGAGCTGGAGTTCTCAAAATGAGAATACCTGTAGTGACTTTCCAGATGTTTGAACGTCCGGACTATGGACGATCTGAATGCAAGGAGCGTTGATTGGAGAAAAGGGACAGTGTTTCAGGAGACTGACAACTGGCCGAGGGAGAAAGAGCGGACTTCTCCACAACAGCACTGATTATGGAAACACACAGAGTGTTTCGACATGCAGGGAAGCTTAACTGACAGTGGAAAGGAGCAGAACAGCAAGAGGGGAAGTCTTGCTCTTTGGCGGATTAGACGTCACGCTGTTGTGATGGCGTAACTCTACTTCCGCGCCTCGGAAGGCAATATTGACTTTTGAACCATTGGAAAGCCCAAACAGTGGTGGCTCGGCTTCAAACAGAGGGCGGGTTTCTGGTGTTGAAAATGTAAAAAAGAGATTATTATTTTTAGCACGTAATCCGCTGATCTGAAAGTGTTGCTCAGGGTTTTCGTCTGGTTTGAACCTTATCGTGTAAGAATCTTAGGGCTGAACGCTTCCGTCCGCCAAACACACTAGGCTAACAATAACAGCCCATGAATTTCTAATGACACTCAAATAGCTTGTTTATCAGCACTGTGCGTAGTTAGAAAGAAATATAGGCACATTGGTCAAATCAGCCGTTTTAGTGCACATCAATACAAAACAATCAAGTCAAAGTGCTTCCATGTGTCATGACGGCCTGCTGGATAGCAGAATATATCACGGCCTGGGTGAACACAGGCCCAGGGCTTCAGCGTTGAGATGTTCTCTCGGTAATATCGTAGCCCTCTCCTGTCTCTTTCTTCTCCCTCTCTGGCAGGATTTATGAGAATCCTCCGGCCTCCTGAGGGGCTATCGGGTTTCTAACCTGGCAGTGAAACTGTTGTTGTCTTCAAAGCCCTCAGCTTACTGTATGAATCAGTGTGTGTGTGTGTGTGTACCGTGCGTGCTTTGTGTGTGTGAGGGTGCGGTTTACGTGCGTGTCTGTAGAAGTGGGTGGAGGGGGGGGCGCGGTGGGGGGGTGGAGACCTCCTGCACCCAGCTACATCAGATCATTTCTTTGACTGCTTTGTGTTCAAAGTTTTCAGAGAAACGGTGCAGCTCAGTGAATCTACGGCAGGCGAAACTGTTCAGTTGCATTTCAGTGAGTATTTGTAAATATAGAGGCATCAATCTGGCCAGCGATCTTTCACCTTCGCTGCAGCGGGGCCCCAGTTGGACACGCCACACTCTCTCTCCCTCTGGCACCTCAACGCCTTCACGTTCTGTTCTGACGGGTGGGCTGGCCGTCCCATGCCAGCCCACCAACGCCGCCTGATACCGTTGGGTAACAGACAAAGAAAACCTTCGGACCACCGCAGCTGGAAATACTCCCGACCCTCGCCGACATGAAGTAGCGGGGCTATATCGTTTTCATTACCACAGATTCAACTTAGTGAGAAATCAAACATTGACTGTCTCTCGTACGGGCTCCCATGTATCGTACGCTGTGGCGCTTTGATGTTTTGCACACACACTGGAGATTTATCGCAAACACCCCAGCACATGCACGGCGATACCCTGAGGAATTCAGCGGGCCAGAGTGATTGTAATAACAAACAACACAGTCCAGTAGCTCTGACATGAGACGGCAGACCTCTTAAAGCACTCATCGGGAGCCCGGACAGTCTCCGGTTTAAAAACAACCCCAGTCACACACAAAGGCCCTGTGCAGGAACGTGGACGAGAAGGAGCCTATCTTGACACTGTTGAGTTTAGTCACATGTGAAGGTATGCATGTAACAGGTATGTGTGTGGATGTGTGCCTCTGCATGCTTGTGTGTATGCGTGTGTGCTGCTTTACCTGCCTGTGTGTGTCTTTGTCTGTGTGTGTGTGTGTGTGTGTGTGTGTGTGAGTGTGTATGTGTGTGTGTCTGTGCCTATTTGCTTGTATGTGTGTGTGGTCTGTGCGTGCATGTGTGTGGGTGGTAACCATTCGTCACAGCTAACAAAAATCCGCTCTGAACATCACCAATCAAACACATTAATCACTTTTACAGCTGCCAGGGCGCCCCTCAGCCAATCACAGCTCTGCTTGCCTTACTCTGCCACATGGTTTAACCCAGCCCCTATTCAACCCCGACCAGCACGGCCCACATGTGTGCCAAAAACAAGCACAAAAACATATTTACAAAAATTAACCTATATTTAATTGAGGCAGGTGACAATATACTTTGAGTTGTTCTTCACGGAACACGAGTTCTCGATCAAAATTTGAATGTTCCTTGGGGGTTGAGTTTTCCCATTGAACATTCTGTTTAGAGATGTTTGCGGGCCTTCCAAATCTTCGGGTGATTAACATCACACTACAGTCGACCCAAACGTCAGTTGGGACAGTGATCACAAACAGACTAGGAACCGACTGTTTGAAACAGCAACGAGAACACAACATGCAATGACAGAATGATTCAGAGAAAGTGACTGATTAGTAGGAATGTATTTTGTTTTTTAATTCACTTGAAACAATTCTCTGTTATAAATCTTCAACTGTAACCTCACAGCCTGTAAATATTTCAGATGTAATGTTAAGTATACACTTTATTTTAGTCAAGAGTAGTCTATTTATCTTGAGGTATTAATTAAAGTTATAACTAAAAAGGGTTAAAGTTAGAACAATTAAGATATTTCTCAGCAGCACAATGGAACAATATAAAACTAAACTTTTAAAGGAATCATATTGTGTTTCCAAGCTTGAATGATGACGGAAGTCGGTCAAAACCGTCCTCACCAGCAGAAAAGTGTATAATGTGAGGTCATAGGTCATATTTGGTTATAATTTGTGGTGGACATGGTGAACTAAATGATACATTGCTGATGGAATGCTTGTCTGGAGCAGAAATAACGTGTTTAAATATATTTCAGATATATTGGAAAAGTAAACTATACACATTTGAAAATAATACCATAATTGTTTCTCTGTCTGCTAGAAAAAAGTAATGTCTACATGGCCGTCTGCCGTCAATAAAAACAAGAACAAGGAAACGAAGGGACCAATTATTGGCTTTTTAAAGAGAAACAAAAATGGCCATTGAAATATACATGTCCAACTCTATGACATAATATTTGTCCTGGCGGGGAGACCTGTACTTATGTTTCTATATAGGCAATGTAGGGTTTCTGTGGACTAGTTGGAAAGGCACAAGGAAGAGAGCGATGGCAGAGTGATTCAACATTTGCTATATTCATCTGGACGTAGGCTTCTTCAAACGACAAATCAAACCGCCTGCACCTGGTATTTAAATTGTCGGTTTTGTTATATATATAGCTGACAAAGCTATTTACGAAAAAATGCCTTTGCATTTTTTGCATGGGTGAGGGGAAGGCCAGCCCCCATCTCCTCTCCGCCACCCAACAGTCTTGACCTAGTAGACACAGAGAAAACCCTGGAGGACTCGACCTATGCACGCTGGCTGTCAGCTGAAATATGCTGACACAGCTTCAGGGGAGGCAGAATTTATCAGGCGAGGAGAACGGCCGGTTCCCCTCATATGGGGATGAGTTTAGTTTGGACAGACTGGAAGCAGATCAAGGCGCCATTGACTGTATGTTTTGAAGGCCTTTACCTGCCCAGATTGTCTGGGACTGTAAATCACTGCTGGGGAGCGTGCAGGATTTAACTGTTAACCCTCCGAATGGCTACAGCATCAGTCCTTACACAAATACCGTACCATGGAAAACTGGTACGGTATTGAACTTATCTATTCAATGTTTTCACTGAAATATATGCTTAATCTTAAGTATGTTTCACATCAAACTTCTGTCGACATCCAGACTTTTTAGAGACGGATACTCTTAAACTTAAACACCAACAGAGAATTGTTCTTGCGGGAGCTATTAACCGAGGACCATGATAAACTAAGTGTCAATGCCTCACAATGGTCTTCTGAGGCAGATACTCCCCTACAGGCTCCCCGGGCCTGCTGCGTGTCGAGGTCACACGAGTGCAGACTCTATCGCCTGCATACACCCTCCAGACGTTTAGCAAAGGGTTATTTCGGAGCGGGCTTGGAATAGCTCTGTGACAGCATCTGCAAAGATAAAGACGACAATATCCAACGCAAACACACACATAATACAGAGCTACAAACCAGGAAATACTCGGTGCGGGCCTAATCTTGCAGATAAGGAAAGAATGCAATTAATGGGATAAACATGGAGATGGAATAATATGCGTGCGTTTCTTTCTCGCGAAATGTTGGAGGAGTTTGGTTATCCGCAGCGTTTGGATCTGAGGAAAAGTGGGAAAACAAACAATGTGTTTGGTTTACATGTTGGAGGGTTTGGATATGTTTTCTGACTCTCACAAGCTTTGCAGGGTCCCGGGGAGTCAGCCGTGGCCTGGGTGGTCCTGAAGGTGACATTCATAATGATGGTGTTTATGCCTCTCAGCTGCAGCAGCTGAACACCACTCCAGTCACCCACCATCAGACATTGCCCCCCACCCTCCCCCCCAGGGAGAGTAGGGAGGGTGGACTAGGACAGGGAGGGGGACAAAGGGGGGTCCGACCAAGAGACTGAAAAGCCTTGCTGTGTTGGATCGCTGTGGCAGATATGTTCCCTGCTTGGTGATGATGAACAAATAAAGGGAATTAACACAGACACATTTACGCTGCAAGAACAGAACCAGGGTCAAAACGGCAACATTTAGAAAGCACTGCCTGAGGCACGAAAACCCCACCAGGAGCACACTGCATTGCACACTGCATTGGTCCACTGAACACAAACGCCATAATCCCACCACAGATAACTTTCCGTGATATCCCCCCCCCCCCACACACACACACACTCATCCACCCGGAACACCAGTTGGCTGCGGTGCTGGGATGAAGCGTAGCAGCAGAGAAACACACACTGCAGTGTTACAGAGACCTACTGTATCGGCACTACCAGTCTTTCCATGTGGTCCAGCACCCTGCATCTGGCTTTGGTTTAGAAACATGTCCCGCGGTTTGGAGTGTCGACTCTTCTCCCCCAGCCTTACAATGTCAGCGCATCCACATTGCAATGGCAACCCAGTCTATTAAATGCTCACGTTTAACTTACAAGGCGTATCAGTGCAAATCTAAATGTACATATTTCTTTCCCTAAGTGTATTAACAATTATAACCTCGTAACCAAGAGGGCATTATGACAACATAAATAGGGATGTTTGATTCTCTTTGGGAACATATAAACACGTTTCTCAGAGAGAGAGAGAGAGAGAGATAGAGAGGGAGAGAGAGGAAGAGAGAGAGGGAGAAGAAAGCGAGAAGGAGAAGAGAGCAAGAGAGAGCAAGAGAGAAAGAGAGAGAGATATGCATATGTTCAAAACGTGACGGTCGATGGTCCTAAACATTCCCAACGGCCCCCCAGAGGGGATCCATGCTTTTTGGCCCTCCAGGAGGAGGCTTTATCAACACAACAACACACCCGCGTGTGGACGGAGGCGTCCAGCAGAGGGAACCGTGCAGGACTTAAATCACTCTGACTGAAACAACAAACAACCTCCATGTTCCCTCTCGGTTAGGCAGCGCTGCTCCTGGGAGAATTCACTGCAGCTCGCCCCTACGTGGTCCCGTGTGTACTCACTATAGCGTGTGTTTGGATCACACAAACACTGGCGCCGCACACACACACACACACACACACACACACACACGCACACACACACACACGCACACACACACACACACACACACACACACACACACACACAAACACACACGCACACACACACACACACACACACACACAAACACACATGCACACACACACACACACACACACACACACACAAACACACTCACACATGCACGCACACACACACACACACAGGCACGCACACGCACGCCCACACACAAACAAACACACACACAAAACTGCTCCTGTGTCTTTAAAGGGAATGTGAGGATGTGGATGGACAGTCAGCTCATCAGGAGAAGTTAGGATTAGGTCTGGTGTCCCAGAGCAAGGCCCTGGGACACCAGACCTGGGACACCTCGCCACTCAGCTAGGACGAGACGGGGATCGGACTAGCAACCTTCCGGTAACAAGTCAACCCACTCTAATTCCTGGCTAAGCCGACCCTTGTGGCCACCTGTATAATTAAATTATAATGTAGGCAATTTGGTGTATTGTAGTATATGTATATGTATATGTGTATATTTAGTTTACCATACTAGACATGCGTGTTACCATACTAGATACGGGTGGCCCGATGGGAATCAAACTGGAAGTGGTAATGACACACTGGACCAGTGACAGGACCACCACTGTTCTGTACAACAGATCAGAGACACGAGGGAGGCCAGTACACAGCTTCTGTTTGACAATCGATGTCCAAACTAAACATTCACACCTGAATGCTTTTCCCCTTTTTGCAACGGATATATAAACTGCATTAGAAGACACATTATGAGTCATTGCTACCTCTTCATATGCAGTCTTCCACTTTGGTACTAGTTGGTCTCCATGGTACTTTCTGTTTTCAAATGTTCCACCACCTGCTTCATGAGGAGAATCACATGCATGACCAGGGTCATATGTGTGTTTGGATGATCATGGGATCTGTGATCTTCTGAGACCAAACTGAGGTTGGCGTAAACCTCTTCACTTGGCGTCCACGAGACCCTACCACAATATATATAACCAAACACAATTCACGAAACCAAACGTTTTGCATGCTCATCGCCTGCAGAATACAGCAAACGCAGACCCCTCTTGGCTCATTTGGTCTTTGGCTGAGAAGTGAGGCAGATGTGTAATGTGATTTAAACATATAATCATGAAAACCTTTCTAGCATACCTCTGCGCAACCACGTCCGCAGATCGATTTCCTTCTGCTGAAACACTTAGGGTGATAGCATCGTAGCTTCAGTCCCCATATGGGGATTCTCATGCTTAAGAGCCAAGGATAAAGAAGTCCTAAAAATAGCAGGTATAGATATTAGCTTACCATTAGCCATCTTAATTGCCCATCACCGATACAATTGTGGCCAAAGTCAATCAAAATACTTGGCGCATGAGCGTCTTATGACACACTTGGTGTTCCCTTCCAAGCAAGATTTGGAAGATTACTCAGACAAACAATGACATAGTTGAGAATGGTGGCTTGAATCATTTTCCCGCTAAATGGGAAGAAGAGAACATGATAAAAGTGACAAAGCGGTGAACTCAGAGCGGTCGAATGAAGACACATCTCTGTGTCGAAGCCGCACACGAAGGCTGTGTTCAAATGTGATCCGATAGGCTTGAAAAAGTATTTATGAAGTTAGCTCACGTCTCCCTGAACAGCCAACAGCATCTCTGCGGTCGGACGTCATGGTGGCTGTTTGCGAGGGTTCGAGCTCCAAGTCAGCCTGCGGGCCCCCATCGCGTGGTTTGGGGTATTTGTTCCATGTCACCCGATGAAAGCCGTTGTGCGTACACTATGTCGTTATTTGTTTGTGCTGTCATCTAAATGGATAGGGCCTGTGTTGACATTCGTCATGAGAAGCGCGTGATAATATCACAAACGCTAAAGGTAACAAATCGCTCACATAAGGTTTGCAGATTAAATCAATGGATGTGGTCTTGTTGTATAAAAAAAAAGAAAACGTCACCGCTGTCTACACAATTAGCATATCGAAAAACAGCAGCGAACAAACCGTCTACACCACAGCATACCTCCGGTCTTTCATTCCCCTGCCATGAACGTCTCACACAGAGCAGTTTGCGATGACAAAACCCACGAGTGGATCCAGAGTTTCTCTCTGTTCTGATTTTTTCATCAGGGATACGGGGGCTAAGCAGGGCCTGTGGCTTTGGCTGGCTCCGTGGAGAATAGAGAAATTCCTTCTCACTAACAACATGGGCACGGAGGCGCAGTTGCGCTGGGGCTTAGCGGTTTGCAATTAGACCCTGGTGCGCTTCCCAGACCAGGTCCCTGTCTGGAGTCCACCCCCATTCCCTCCTGTTTGTACGTTGGCTTCCCCTGGTCCACCTCCATCCTGACAGATACACAGGTTGGAGGTCATTGCAGGGTCCTTGCGTAACCTGCCCTTAGTTCCTTCCAGTCTCTTAATAGTGAACTAATAAAGAGAACATGTGGGAGATACGACCACAGACAAACAGTGCGCCTCCTTTTTATTGCTTACCAGGGGTGTGTGTGTGATGTAAGTGTTTACTCTGTGGTTTTCCACTCCCCCACACTCTCAGGGGGGGAAAAGAGTCACAACGATTTGCTAAGTTACAGAGGTTTTAATACGATTTCTAGGGAAGCATAGATACATACTCTGCTCATGATTTCAACATGACGTTCAACAAGTGTATGATGGTTGTGGGGACTTATACTAGCCATACTACCACCCTGTGTGTGTGTGTGTGTGTGTGTTTGTGTGTGTGTGTGTGTGTGTGTGTGTGTGTGTGTGTGTGTGTGTGTGTGTGTGTGTGTGTTAGCTCTCATGTTTGCACTCTCAAGGCTTGATGCTATAGTCTTTACACTGAGCTTGTCTCAGCTCGGCCTTCCCGGCAATCTTCAGCAGGGAATTAAGTGTGAAGAGATTCCAAATGATTATAGACAGTCCATTAAGATCTTTAAACACATCTTTAGAAATATTTTTTATTAGCGTGCTCACTCGTCGACTTCTTCCCTTTTCTACTTAGTTGTACCGACAGTGTCTCAAAACTCAAGCCGAAGGCTCCGTGGAAAACAAACATGTTTTGGTGGTTTGATGCAGTTCAAACCTCAAGGTGCTGTTTCCCTACACCCCAGGGTTCATGGAAAATTGAAACTCCATCCACCAAGCACGCACGCACGCACGCACGCACGCACGCACGCACGCACGCACGCACGCACGCACGCACGCACACACGCACACACACACACACACACACACACACACAATGATAGTTCTCCTGTCACAACTATTGATTAAAGTGAAGCTGGGCTTAATGGTAGAACTTAAATGGAGGGCGATATCGTAGAGCAAAATAAACGTTGCAACAAGTATGAACTACCATACCTGTTAATTTATGTAGTCTCCAGTGTCATGCCTTGCTTCAACTGTAAGTCTGTAAGTTACACGTGTCCTACTACAAGACTCTTTCCCCGTAAACATCTACATGACTACATGATTACATGATCTCTGTCTGTAAATTACATGTGAGCATTCCTCTCTCCTGGCTGGTACACACGTCTGTATATCCACTATAAACATCTTTTAAGTTGTGTCTGTATTTGTGGTTGTACCTGTCAATCTTGTCTAGGCTGTGTCCCTCATCCTGTTGTATTTTCATGTCAGCTTTGTTTTGTTGATGTATGTATGTAGTCCACCTTCTGCTTCCTGCACGTATGCAAATGCTGACCAACATGGAAGTGAAGATGTGTAGCCCAGCACCTAAAGCATCCCCTCGTCTCTCTCTGAGGAGGAACACGTCAAGACATCACTGAGTGTTTGAGCGGGGAATCCGCCTCGTGTTTTGCTTTGTTTTGGCCAGACAGGAGAGCAGAATGAATGCTCCCAGAATTCAAAACAGTGTATTCTCAACTCTGCAATAATGGGAGCAGACCTGGTCTCGTGATTCACAGCTCGAGATCAGTCTTTAAGCGCTGATAAGTTGATGATCATTTTTTGGGCTGCATACACAAGCATTCTTTGTTGTCCTCTTGACCGAGGTTGGTTCAATCCGTCAAGAGAAAAGTGCCCAGCGTGATTCCGAGCCGATTCCGATGATGTCATACCTACAGGCGTATGAATGAATGTGTGTGTGGTTGAATAAATGCATGAGTGGGTGAATGAAAGGGCCATTCCATTTTGCATCTGCAGAGGCTGGAAAAGCCTGAGTGCAGGCCATTAGACATTTTGTAATTCAAAAAATGCAGTTAATGTTTCTTTTTCCTACAGAAAGCATGTCGAAGCTCAAATAGTGCATATTATGGGAGATTTACGAGCGTTCCACATATGAGTCATTGAAAAGCACACATCTTTAGAGTGAAAGCATAAATATTCTGGGAAATATTTAGGGATGTATTTTCCTCGCCCTTTTCCTCGATGGAAGTTTAATAATAGCATTTGAATTCTTCCATAAGCTCAGTATGAACAATGCATTTGTGCTTCAGACATGAGACCTGACATGTGAAAATAAATACAGTGCGGTTTATGTGAGATTTGTTTGATGAATCATGACTTCTTCATCCAATCTCCAGCTGGATAATGAGTGGGGGGCTTTTTACCCCAAAATATGAAAAACCTAACATGATCATGTTGTTCTGCCATTCTGAACACTTTTTGGTGGGATGAATGGGATATTCATCTGGAAAAGTTGGAAAACATTCAAGAAAACGAAAGTGTTGAGCTCCGTCTGTCTGGTCTGGTGGCGTGTGTATAAAAGCAGGTATGACTAAAGACGATATCTGGGGATATGAATTCAGTGGCTCACCAAAGCTATGAGCTGAGAGACGTGACCTCATGTAAACACCGGGCCATGAGTATGATCCCAACACTATGGCTCAAATGCTGCATATATGACCTCATCTTTATCTCAGGCCACTGTATCCCGGCCTCCATCCTGTGTCACGTTCTCTAACGGCTGGTTCAGAATACACGATTTCAGCCCGATTTTGCCCCGATTCGTTTGTCACAGACAAATTTGCGAGTCATACACAATTTTGAAAGGTCGGCGACGAGACAAGGTCTTGTTATGTGACATGCTTGCGATCTGCGATTTTCTTCGTCTGTGACGTTCGAAAACGCCACAACGAAAGTTTGGCATGCCAGAAATTTGGGGGAACAGCATGACGTATCCATTGTTGACATGGAGGGATTCCCGCGAACAGCTCGAGCTCACGGGCAGTGTTTACTAACTAGTAAAGAACTAACTAGTAAAGTAAAGACTAGTAGAGATGCGCAGTTGGCGGTCATACCCACGGACACCGTGGATAATCCATGGGTGGATTGCGTGGAAAAAAATGAATACTTGGACGAATTGCGGGCGGGTTGCGGTTGAAATAAATAAAAATATAATAAGTAGGTTAAAATATTGACTAAACAAATGGCAAACTGACCGATTTGACATTTTATTTTTCTATAATCTTCCTGCTTCCGAAATCTCCGCCCAGCGCTCGTCCGCTGGTTTTCCATAAGCATTCCACTGTGGATCATCCCTGCTGCGTATGCCCTCACACATTGTTGAAATCATATGCTGGATGCTTTATTCTTTCTATGTGATTGGGATATAATAAGACCACGTTGGCTATTTTCACTGACAACAGGGGACATTTCATAGTGGTTGGACATTTTAGCGAGCCGACAGGCTTTTGTCGGGACGCGAAACACGCAACTCAAAATCGGGATGACATTTCAGCTCATCCGCGCATCGCTACTAACTAGACTTCGATACACTATGCAGAGGACCGCCATCATAATGCCTACACATAATGCCTATGGAACTCGGGGTCCATTGTTATTTACACTTTGTTGCTGCATTGATGCTGCGTGTATCGTGAACGATACAAAGAAAACTCGCCTTTGTACTTTTGGCTTGAGCCATATTTTTGCTTGTGAGTGAAAATGATTAGCCAGCTGATGAACTGCAACTATCACAGCTGATCACGCACCTGTAATATAAACAGAGAGGCGTGGAAGGGGTCACATAACCATGACAACGACTGTTTATCAAAAACATTTCAGTGTGGAAAGTGGATGCAAAACATTCCGAAAACTATATGACAACGATAGCGTGGACGGAGATCGTTTTCATTGCGAATGTGCGTTTTTATACTTACCCGGGTTAGTGTGGACAGGGCCTAAAGATCCTAGAGCATTGCACCCTTGAATCGTGTAGTTTGGCCAGTCTTCCGACGAGACAAGGCCTGATTTCATGGCTCTGTGATCGCATAGTGTGACATGTTAAATCGTGGAGGAATATCTGAGAATCTTGTAGTCTGAACCAGCTATAAGGGTTTGAAATGCTGGTCATGAATTCCTCCCCAAACTATGTGTCCAGAATATGTGTTTTTGAAGTCTTCACAGTAGCCTTTGGTCTTCTTTATTAACACATTTTCAGTTTCAATGCGTCTTGCCATTCAAGTGCATTTCGCTTTTATAAATCACACCATCAGAGTGCTTCACTTAGTGGCTCTTTTCACTTAGTGGCTCTTTTCACTTAGTGGCTCTTAGTTGGCAGTATTATGCAAATCGTCTGCGGATTGACTTTTACAAACGAGTCCCTACAGTACCTTGCAGTGACTCAAAGTGATTTATAACGTTTTTACCTCATTCATCACAGGCTTAAAGTTCAAACCCCAGCTGGACGGTTGTTAATTTTTTGGTTTTATCGTGGCCAGGATTCTTCTTCTCCTGGCCCAAAATGCCAACTTGGGAACCGTCGCGGCTAGAGAGAAAACAAAGGCTTCTTTTCGACATGAAATCGGCCGCATTCACGCACTGGTTTAATGTTCTGATGCATATCTGTGACACATGTGTGGAAAGCATGGCAAGCATTACATGAACTGAATGGAGTGATATAAATTATGTTGTGTCAGTGCAGCTTTACCTCCTTCTTATTAAACTTTTGGTGCAATCATGTCAATAATTAAAAATGAATTAAAAAACAACAACACAACAGTTACAAATTATATTGGCCACTACCTTATTACATTTTTTCCTATCTAATGTTTCTATGTGGTAAACACAATCAAATGAGTAAAAGCTGCAATAGCAGACTGATCACATGCCATTGATTACCCACTTTTGAACCTTATGAGTCAAAGTGTGACCTTCTGATGTGCTGCCAGAGGTTTGCCGAAATGTCTGGTTGCAAAGACTTGAGTGAAAAGCTGTTCCAGTAAGCGATAAAACCAGGAATCAAAAGCTGTTAATGTTTTACCCTGTCTGGGAACTACTCTGTTCCATACAAAGCTGCCATATTAGCTGCAGAATGATATGCTTCAGTTGATTTTATAATCAAGATGTGCATGACACGAGCAAACTTTCGATGATATAGTTTATAGTTTTGCACCTATGGACCCCTGACCCCCTATAATTCCCTATAGCTGCCCTACACATTATTTGTATATACTGCATATTCTTGCCTACTAACCATTTTTATCACAGTCCAACACAAGATGCAAAACTTTCAAATGTTTGCTAAACATATTGTTTCCAGTATTTAAATGACAAAAGACATTTATTATGGAAGAAATGCAATGTTACCACAAGAACATACTGTATCTTCTAGTCTTTTGATAAATATGTGTCAGATGTTGAATTCATGAGAGGCATGCTAAACAAGTACGATAGACACACTTTCCTATATTGTGGTTAAACACCCTCACTCAGCATTCCAAATCACTAGTAACAGATTTAAAGAATAATTGATTACACCAATACATTTTGGCTTGGTTTCTTGATCACTAACGAGTAGCAGCAGCAGTATATGACAAAAAGTTTTGTTACGTTAATTGTTTTAAAAAATATATTTGTCAGTAAAAGTCGTGGACAAATATGGAACTTTAAAACGACATCATTAAAGACAAGCATGATGAAACTAGTTTGCTTAGTATTGTCCGTAAAACTTATTTGATCCTTTTATGACTAAACATTGATTTAACCACAACTGTAGTAAACAATGATTCAGGTTTCCAAGCAAACTAAGCTATGTTTCAAATAAAGGAAACGCAATAATCAAATCAACGTGCGACAAAAGCTTGCGCTTCATTTACCGAAAGTGACTCATCCTTGTGTTATCATCTCAATGTGGCAAAGACACCAAAAGCCTGAATAACCAGATGTATCAAACCAAATAAAACACAGACAAGATCAAAAAGAATAGTTTTTGTTTAAAATGCATCACTCCAAAACAGTAGGAAATATAACATTGCATTAACCACTCTTTACCATGGTGTTGACCCATTGAAGTCAATAACTCATCTCTACCTGTACATAGCAGTCACTAGCCTAACCGTGGACTACAATAGAAGCCAGTTTGTTCTTTCCAGGATTAACAAACTGCAGCTTGTACACGCTGTGATCCCGTGAGCGGGTGGGGGAGTCCCAGACATGCCAGACATTCCGTCAGTTTGTCCCCAGTGCTAAATCCTACGGCTGGGGGTCAAGGGTCAGAGCGGTACCTTACACATGCAGATGCAGGCTTCTGCTCAGTCTTAAGTCTTACGTCATAACTAGCTTTCACTGTACTCACTGTACTGCTATTGCTCTGTACGCCCGTAGTCCTGTCATTGGTAGTCGCTCAGTTACAAACAGTAGCTGCCACACTGGGAGCAGGAAGGAAAAGCGGGCGGGCCATATATGGACACGGCCAGTGTATCAATCTGGCCCACCATCCCTCCGTCGAGACAACCAGTAGCAGAATCGGTATGTACCTAGGGAACGGTTGTCTTTGTCGCGTTCTTCCTCTGTATCCTCATGTATCTGTATGTCTGCCTGCTCTGTGTGTGGGTCACTGTGTGTGTGTGATTTTGTGTAGGAAAATACTTGTCCGTATCTTGCGTGTGTGTTTGTGTGTGTGAGCATACATGTGCTTACCTTGTGTGTGTTTGCGTGTGTGTGAGCATACATGCGCGTATATTGTGTGTGTGTGTGTGTGTGTGTGTGTGTGTGTGTATGTGAGAGCATACACGCGTGTATCTTGTGTGTGGGTGTGGTTGCGTATTTGTGTGTTTTTGTCTTCTCGCTGTGTGTGTCCACTGCCTCCCCCATGAATATTAGTGTATGCGTCAGTGGGCTCCAAGGTGTTTCTGAGTAAACAGTAGTATCTGTGTGTGTGTTTGCGGTGGGTCTCACAGGTTGGGGGGGGGGGGGGGGGGGGGGGGGGGGGGGGTGAGTGTTCAGTGAAAACACTCCAGTGTGTAATTTGTTTATCTTTGGCTGTCTTATTCCCCAGCGGTGATATCACCATGTGATCATCGGATTTAGTGCTTACTGACTGGGTGAGATCTGTTGATAGAACGGATGCTTGATTACTGAGCAGGGGAACAGGGGGAGTGCAGTGCTACTGCCTTGCCGTGTCTTAGACTGCTACACGCAACATTTTATTTAGTCTGGATGCGTGAGTCAGCCCCGCCAGTACTGGGGGGCTGTGGATCCCTTCACAGCCTGGGCCCGGTATCATGGGCTCATGGGCTCAAGTCAGGCTTCATTGGGTCGTGTTGGGCCAACAGCGCAGTGAACTCCTGGAAGCCTAGACAGCATCAGCCATCGTCGAAACAATCCCTTTTTGTTTTACATATGCTCCTCTCTCTCTCAGGGGGGGATCGAGTTCACTGCCAACCCTGTGTAATTGTATGATAATTCCCCGATAGGATTATGCATGCTTCATAAATCTCCCCCCCCCCCCCCCCCCCCCCCCCCATTAATGGCAGATAATACCATTAATGATGGCATTATCTGATTAAGAGGAAGGAAAAGCTGGCGGAATGTGTCTGAATGAGGTGTGTTTACACAATTATGTAACGACAAATGGGAACGTAGAGGACAAACACATCCTAATCTATAATATTCCTATAATAATCCATAAAGCCTCCTGTTAAGACAATGGACAGTGGCAAGAGACAGACAGGGACAAAACCAACCACGTATCCATGACACCAAGAATATAAATCAAACATTTACATTGAGAAGACCCCCGTGCCGATCGGAAACACACACTCCTTCCCTATCACCTTATCAATTACTGATAAAACTCCCTAAAATGGCCACACCGTAAGCCAATTTATTATAAAGGAATCACGATAAAACTGATCTGGACCTCTGTGCGCCCGCACCGGCCAATGGAGCATGTTGAACCAGCTTCAAGTGCTTTAGTCTGGACCCTTCCCAGCCCTGTCCCCCCCCAGTGTCTAGGGGCTGATCTCTGGGCCCACTGGTGTCTGTTCTTTGTCTGCGCCGATAGCCACTGGTCTCTCCCACTTCCCGCCCTGCTCTCACTCCTTCTCCCCGCGGAGGTAAGAGTGACTCATTGAGTCAGCAGCTGCTCTACGTCATCCCACCACTCTCCCAGGATTTCAGCCCTGACTCCGCCCACCGCTTGGAGAATCCGAAGGGGCTACGCACTCTGATGACATCGCTTCCTCTTATTCCAAGTATGGGCAGAAAGTTGACCACTGCTATCTAAAACGTATCTTTGATTAATGACCAGTGGCGAACGTGTGTTTTTGGACGTGCTCGACATGGTCAGTGACTGTTGTGAGAAAATAAACAGTGCTAGAAAATAATAAAGTGGTTATTTTGGCCAGAGAGTTGCCATGGCGTTTAACTGCCAACTCCATATCAAAGTAATCACTCTTTTTTCACCGTCTTTTTTATTTTATAGTGGTGGAACAGCAAGATACTGTCAGAGATACTGAATACCTCTGATAGTGAAACACGTTTGCTGATGGTTTGTTGCTAATTAACGATGCACTAATAAACAACATCCGCACATCTGGCATGTAAATAAGACAGCCAAACACGATGCCTTAATCATCTTACCAGTGCAGCAGTAAACATCTTGACTTTGATTTCTATCAAAATGACACTTAGAGTTGGCTCTCAAAGGGAATTCCTTCTTATGTTTTACTGGATTAGTCTCAGATGAACAACATAAAAAATAAAAAAAAAAACGTTTTCATTGTGGCAAAGAGCTGTTGTTTTCCATGTTTAGTTTTCCCATTCCAGAGGCTGACAGAACAGACGACTCAGTCTAGCGCCAACTCCTCGCCACTTCCCTAGCGTTCCTCTGCCTGCTGCGAGGGGGAGGGCCGAGTACCCAAGCCCCACTGCGCTTTTTATTTGAGAAAGCCACCATGGATATCTTCCCCCGTTGATGATGTCCAGGCACGTTGGTGGGATGCCAAGCTGAGGCCGCTTGCTGCCCGCTGACAGGGGTGGTTCAGGGTGGTTTGAACTGGTTGTTCGCTCTGATGTACCTGCTGGAAATAAGGCTTCCACAGTTGTTCTTGGAGACTCCTAGGAAAGGAATCCTTCTCGCTCTCTCTCTCTCTCTCTCTCTCTCTGTCTGTCCCTGTCTCTGTCTCTGTCTCTCTGTCTCTGTCTCTGTCTCTCTCTCTCTCTCTCTCTCTCTCTCTCTCCATGGCCTTCACCTTCACCACACAGTGTGTAGAGGAAACGCTGCAGGGTTTCCTATCGAATGCCCTCTTTCCAAATGTTCTTGCGGCCAGTTTGTCTTTCCAACCTATCTTTTTTCGTGAGTCGGGAGCCAAGGTGGTTTTAAAAGAGCCTCATTGTGTTCTCTTTGTTCCAACACCGAACCTCTGCATTTAGAACATCTTTCTTTCCCTACATCGCATGTTGAATGAATCACTAAATGGGAAGAAGCTAACCGCGTGCCAAAGATCTAATTTCAGCAATTTATTGGGCATATTGCAGAATAACGAAAAACAGATTGGTCGGCTCTCTAGTGTGCACTGCTGCTGAAGCTCTCCGTGTAGATTAAGGTGGATCTAGTTCACGCAGAGCGCAGTGCACAAATTAGTGAAATACTTAAGTTATTCCTCGGAGATCGAGGAAAGCTTGGCAAAAGGAGAGCATCATAGAGTGAAGGACATGAGCCGTTTCAGCTGAAGACACTTTTCAGATCGGTGTGAGAAGGTCCATTCCATCCATTCAATAAACAAGGTGTTGCATTGCTGTATAGGTGCATTCACACCAAAATACAGATTTGTCGCCTGTTCGCGTTGTCGCCCAAGTTTTGTCCCGCGACAAATCATAGACTGTTGCTGTGCAAGTTTTGTCAGGCGAATTTGCTGCGGTTCACCCCGGACTGCACGGCAGGGAACGGTTGGCCGGTTGAACGCTGGTTGGCTGTTACGTTACACATGTCACTCAGTGGCCACGCTGTTGAATGCTGATTGGCTGTCATCACGCGAATGTCACGGCAAAGTTGAAATATTTCAACTCAAGCAAATTTGTCGCGCTACAAATCTACAAATATGGAATTCAAGGAGGCAAGGCCAAAGTTCCTTTCCCCAAATTCTTTTCAACCATGGCCGATATAACCCCCACTACGAGTCTTTACTTGCTGTGGAAGTACCAGAGACGTCAGACGCAGTCTTTATGATTCAAAATATCATCCGAGGCACACATAGATTTTGGCCGTGATATTAGATATAATATTATATAAATACCTATATATTATATAATAATATTATTATTATTATTATATTATATTATATTATATTATATTATATAGATTAGAGTTCCAGGAGTCCGCAAACGGCATCAATCACTTCTCCTTCATGCTGTCGTTCACTCTGACAGCTCATTAGTCAATGGGCAGCAGCTCATTTGCATTAAAGCTACAGACACCAGAAACAGCGCATTCTGAAGGGACTGAAACAGAGGGGAATAGTTTTTTTTTCCTAAAAGCTATTTTCAGCAAACAGCTTCAACAACATGTTTTCTTGAACTCATATACTATGTTTACTTTTTGGGAAAACATCAGAATATTTCTCCTTTAATGAATATACGCAATACATATACACTATAAATACTCCGAACCACCAATTAAACCATTGTTTGGGGGAAACAAGAGTTTCCACCGAAGTGCTTAACACTTTTAGATCAAGTGCACAGCTTCATTCTGCAGAAAGAACTTCACATCCATAAACAGATATTAGACAAGCTCTTAACGTTTCACTACAGTACTTCACTGCCATTTGTGTTACAAGCTATTTAATCCATTACAATTGAGAGCAAGGCTTAAGTCCTCATATCCAATGGGCGTCGCCGTGCTTTGGATAATCATTGTGTCTGGATCTGCTTCAGATAAACAACAGAGTTGTATGTAATAGCCGATTATCATCAAATTTACTCCCTGGTCCATTAACACATAATTAACAATTATCCATCATTTTCATTCTTGGAAGGGCGATCTTGTATTCAGATCACAAATAACAGTTTCTGATAATGATGACATTACTCTCCTTGCAGACTCGATGGAAAATTCTAAATGGCTTTTAAAGGGCTTTGGAGTGTTTTTTCTTTTTAAAGGAATGATGGAGCGACTCTGGGACATTTTTGTTGCTCTGTAGCGTTTGGCCCGCAAGCCCACATGACACCATGCCTGTGTGACTTGGCCAGACGAACTTTCCTTCTCATTTGAATTTGGGCGACTGCTTTCATTAAGGTTTTATAACCCACCTTGTGGACTGGTAATGGAGGGTGAACGCCTGTAGGAAAAAACGGGGTGTTCGTGAGGAAAAGAGAATGAAAAAAGTTTTTTCTATCACATAAGCTTAGCTTAAAGTGTCTCTTTGGAAGATCAGCGATGGATCACGTTTTTAGGCCCATAGTTTGAAAATGCCCAGTTCAGCAGACCCACACACTCACGGTTTGTGTCGATGCGACAGCGAGGTCTGTGAAAGCGGCAGAGACACTTTGAGTGGGTGTGCAGTGTGGGGAGGAGGGCTTTGGTTCCATAAATCAGTCAGTTAGCGCTCGGTCGGGTTCCAGACCAACACATTTGAGACCTGCTGGCCGCAGAACAAGCCCCAAACATCTGCACCACAAACTCTCCTTCTTCCCAGAAAATATGGCAGGATCGGAAACCCAGTGGACAAAAAACACCTCGCCCTGTCATCTGGTCGCTTTTAACGCACGCCGTTGGGCCGCGACCTCATGTGATACTTTAACTGCTCTTGGCGAGTGTCAATCTCCAATGAGGGCCTAATTTGTGGAGGAATTCGGCTGTGGTTTTCTTCCACTTATAATAGTGCCACCTTATGAAAGAGTTCATTCTTTGTCTTCCAAGGGCAACAACAATCAGCATGTTGGGATGCTCCCCAGAGCAGAGGGCCAACGTCTGTGTCCCTGTGACAGAGACAGGGCAGACACTCACTTTGCTTGATTCATTCCATGTATAGGGAACTAAGAAATGGATCATAACGCGACACGACAAATCCATTTTGGGATAGACAATCGTCCTCATCGTTACAATCAGACCCCCTCCGCCCACTTTGACAGGGCATATACATTCGAGTGACGAGTTTTGTGTCGACACAGCGTTGCTAGACAACCGCCCAACACCAAAGGATTCTCTCACAGTGGTGCAAAAGAACTGAGAAGCAGCGTCCAAGCTGGCCCGGGTTCAGATGGCAGGCGCTGCTCCACAGGGGGACAAGTGGGGGAGTCAGCGTGGGGGAGGCAGCAGGAGGTTGGAGGGGGCTTTTGGATCCGGCAGCATTAAGGAGTGAATCATGCCTCTGCAAGCCCCGGGTGACCGACTGATGTTTGGATCAGTCGCAGCCGTGCAGACAGCGCCGGGGATCTTGAGCCGTGGCTGGGAAAGCATGCGGCACTGCAGCGTTTGTATACTTGAGGAAAGTGTGGGAAGATGGGCTGCCTGTAAGCAGCACCATAGGCGGTGTGTAAGTGGGGTAACATTACCAGGAAGAATGCCTGGGAATGATTGTCAAGAGGGGATGTTCTGGTGCGGAAAGGTTTGATTGGCACCTGATAAGGTATTCTATACTGTATAGTTAGTCTACTTTCAAAGTAGATAAGTAGCTCTCTTGGTTATCTTCTGATAAATTGATTCAGATTGTCTGAAAAGATTTTTTTATTTTAGTGCGCTGAGAGGAACAGATGGATAATATGTTTCAACAATATATTATCCATCTGTTTTAATATCCATTCTTCTATCGGTCAACTTTAAGTCAAAACTGTGAACGTTACAGGGTTCTAGTTTGGTGTTTCTGGGAGTATAGAAGTTAAGTTTGGATCATAACAGTTTACATACCACAGGCAGGACTGACAAGACAGATTATATGGACACTCGTACCATAGACAGGAAGTACGGAACCAAACATGACCGAAATATCTCACCATAGTGCCAGACATGAAACTGACCCGATGGCCGTTCCTCTGTGGAACACAGCATGCTAAAATAAGACACTGACCCCCTGTCTCAGAGACCTGTCTGTGCGACAACTCTCTCAAAGATAACCATGATGTAGTTTTGCTGATGATTGCTGATTTCTAAGGTATTCCAAGGGGTTCATATTTCCCTGAGCACAAGCGTTGATCAAAGTCTGGAATAAGGGCAAATTGATCAGCATGTCCAACAAACATAGAGAAACCCAGTTTGGGAGAACTGAGCTTTATCAAAGCTGGGAGAAGAAGTGAACCTGTCCAAAATGTTGTATTCTTTTTCTGGTGGCCACTTCAAAATTATGGGAGATAACCCACCCATGCCAACAGGGAAGTCTTAAATCACATAAGGGAGTATTCCTCTGTATTATTAAACAACGTATTACTTTTTTGTTTTTCCATCCCTTCCCATGTGTTTTTCTTCTATCCCCCCATCTCCCCTTGAAGAAGTGTTATTCCATATTATTATAGAAAATATTTTTCATTATAATCAATATTTATATTATTCTATGGTCATTCCCCCCCCATGTCCAATTTTAGGTCACGGTAAAAGAATTTCAAGGTTTACAGCTTTCAAGTTATTTTTCTGTTCAAATCCAACGCTGATTGTAACAAGGCATGATGGGAATAATACTGTCGACTTCCAAATATAGCCCATTTTTCTAAATATAGCCCTGAAAAACAAAAACCTTCTGCTATTAGACATGAGACTTCATGTCATCATTCAGTTTCTCAAGTGAATCATCACTGTGCTAGTTTTAGATCAGAAATCGAGGGGGTTGCAGTGACAATACTGATTGCGATCTGAAGCGCTGTGCTGTGAAGCACACAGCAGATATGCTCTCATAAAAAAGAGTTCTGGGGTACATTCCAGATGCTTAGAATCACCAAGTGGATTTATGCCTGAATGGAAAACCAAAATCACTGGGAATATTTTGGCGGGAGGTAACAATCCCCATCCGGTCAGAATCTTACATCACGTCCGTCTAGAGACTAGAATATAGAGCCCTTTCATACCAACTGTGGATTTCTCAAAACAGATATTTTAGGCTTTATTAGTTATATACTGTGTAACCTTGCTAATTGGAGTTTTAAATAATCTACAGCAGCAAATGTACTCTCCTAACTGTTGGACTTCATTTCCGAGGAACACCTGAATCGATTTTTTGTAAATGCTTTATTTTGACAACTGCAAAAACCAAGTATGCTCTTGATTATAGCCTTTTTTTTTTAATGGAAAAGCACGACCATAAAAAGACATCTCTGCTAATATGATTATAAAACTGTGTAATTCAAACTCACCACCTTACAAAAACACGAGCTGCGTTCCATTAGCCCCAGCCCTGTGCTGGGCCTCCTCCCCTGCCCGACGCCTAATTGGGCTGACACGGGAGCAAACACCAGAACAGGTCTGAGGTGGCAAGGGGGAACACTTGGTACGGGGCATCCTCGTGCCAGAGTCTCTAAACCCCTCAGTTAGGCTCTGCTGTTAGAACAAATACTTGGAAAGCACCACTCTTCCATGTGGGCCTCGGATCTCCCTGGAGCTTAACTACAGGACAAATAAAACCAAGGATGGGGGGGTGAGGGGTTGGTGGTCAGCCACAACAACCCGTGCCTCCTGCTTTAGGCCTCACACGAACCGACCGCAGGCCCACTGCACTGGCCTCGCATTAGACGCTAGACAGCTCACAGGACTGCTGTCAGACTCGTGTGCCTCGGTTCAGTCTGGGTCGGTTGTAATGTGCTCGTAAAAAAATTGGACGGCTTAGGAATCGGTCGTGCTCTCAGTCTCACGTCCATTTCCGTCCATGATGGAGTCAGATGTTCTCATCGTAATCAAGACAAACACTTTTGGTTAGCTTTCTCATCTGCTTGCTAGATACTGCTCACGGAGAGCAGGAACATCTGGATAGCCGATCAGAATAAAAGATGTGTGATTTATACCTCTGTTTTTGTGTGCTTTTTGTCGATCATCGACCAATAGTGGCATAGCTGTATGATAATGAGTTATTCAAGTATTTCTCCTCCTCCGGTGTGATTCCTCATCCTGTCATTGTAGGATGGTGTAATATTGCTCAGGGTCACTGAAGTCTCCTTCTAGCATTTAGACATTGCCATCTCAATTTCAGGTCTTCAATGGTTAGTCTGGTAGTCTAACACAGACGCTTCTCAAATTCGATCAGACCATCTGGTCTGCGCACTGTCTGATGGCGGTGAAGTCATCAAGGTGTTGTTATGATCACAGAGCCCTCCTCCATCGCCGCCGATTTTTTTGGACGGATTCTGTGAATAGTTCACCATTCATAAATCTCAGACATCTGTGTTTTTCTGTCTGCAAGATGGCCAGTCAGTCACTGTCCTAGCTGCTGCTGAGGGGCAGAGGAACAGGAGGGAAGTGTGAACAGACAAACAAGATAGACAGACGGACGGACAGACTGACAGTCCACTAGAAACCGTCCGTGATCTCTGAACTCTGTGTAAAGTTTTCATCAGCCCTGCAGTGCGGCCGTCTACTCAGCTGGCTCTCCTTCAAAACCAAGCTACCAGATATGCTCTCCTGCAGATGATTACCTTCACAGCCCGATACGTGGTTACGAGGCGAGCGATCACGCTCAGCATGATTTGTTTTTCTTCCCGGTTTCCCTTCAACGTTCCTCTCTTTTCTTAATTGTTTTCATGCATGTCTCACGCTCACACACGACGATCGGGTGCGCCGCCGGAGTGCTCATCAGTCAAGGTCCCCTCTGTTGACCTCTGGAACGAGGTGGAGCTGAATGTGGGACTCAACCACGCCAGACGTATAAATCAGCAGGTTCTGAATAGTGGTACTGTGGCAGTGATTGTCTCCACAGTACGTATTGTTATCTTTTTGGGAGGGTGCTGAAAATTCCAGTCCGGTAAGCCCTGCCGTGTCAGAGGATGACAGAGAGATTCCAAAACCATTTCCCTTGGCAAATAAGGTGTTGAAATGACCACTGGATGTCTGGAACAAGGTTATGACCCTGTCATATCAATATGGAAGAGCTGAATGATCTCGTCAAGACATCATTGAGTTGCGCTCAGTCCTACGTTGTGCCGTGTCAAACCAGGACTCAGGAAGCTGTTAAAATAATAATGGATCAAGATTCCCACCCCTCTTTATATCTTTCCCCAAGTGAGAAGCATAAAGTAACATACCACTTTCTCAATATGTGTTTGGAGTTTTGAGGTGATCACAAACTGAGTTCGTAATGTTTTAAAAAGGGCGGTATCCGGCATAAAGGAGGGTGCGTCCAAATGTGCATCATGTCATTCCTATCTAGAATGGCTTTTTCTTTTTTAAATGCACAGGACTTGTTGTTTTACCGACCTGTATTTGCAATCTGTAACATCCAGTGGATCTCCCTTGACTTTTTCATTGCCAGATCTAAAGATCACTGTTTCAGCAACCCCAAGCGTGGGCCATTTATCTAAATTCAGTGCCGTTTTCCTCACAAATGTAAGGCAAGACAGTTGAAATGGATCAACAGTTGCATCAAACCATCAGCATGGACAGGAAAGGACATTTCACAGAAACAAAATCTCCAAGATGTCTTTAGAGCCAAATGTGGGAACATCCCCAAAGTTAAGAGACATGAGTGATAATTGGACAGAAACTAGGCATTACAAGCCGCTGGGGTCACACTCTAGGTGATATCCTGTATTATGGGAAAGACATGGTCGATGTGCCAACCGGCCAATAGCCAAGCCTTTTGTCATCCCCATGTCCCTAACACAGAAATGAGGCAGCACAAGGAGAATGTCTGAAGAGTTATAATACCCCTGTGTGCAGGAGACAAATATTTAAGATGATGAATAGGCCTGTATAATTTATATTGCAGACCAAATCATCTGTTTGACATCAGAAGTATTCAAAAGGTGAAGAAGTGTCACTCTTGACTCAACTTCATATAACAACATAATGATGATGCCCTGTCTATACGTGTTCATGTCATGAAACGACTTTTGCTGCAGGATTTAGTGTTTCTGAGAGGAGCGCAACTAGAATTTTCTATAGGGTCGGCCACAGGTCGCTTGATGAGGACTTTATGATGCAGGCCAAGAGACATGGTCTGGTACTCCCTCTCCCCACAGAGGTGGACTTGGTAGAACGACACTGTTACCCTCATAAGGACCCTCAAGTGCAAAGGTTCAAAGTAGAGGAGCTGTTGTATCTGCCCCCCCTCCTGAGGGAAGACGTCTCTTGTAGTTCTCTCTTGGAAAACCCCCGGGCGAGGTTCACTCCCTGACCTCTGACACAGGGACTGCTTTCTGCAGCAATCACTCAGCTGTGTATGCACACTACTGTAATTCAAAACACACAGAAGACAGCAGGTTCAATATATGATGCAATCTATTCTGGACAAATGGAAAGTACTAGTAAGAGAACAGGAATGCACAATAAAAGGCAGAGGGAAATCATGTATAAGCGGGACACCTTTTACCATTCAATTGGGCAGACCAGATGAGAACGGGACTCCGGCCAACCTAATTGGTTCCTTGCCAATTGATCATCAATTAAAGAATCAATCAAAAGTTGCACTGATTTAGTGACGGATCATTGGCCCGAGGAAAATGCTCCCAGGATGGGAGCAGCAGATGCTCAAGGACTCATGTGTATTGGAGTAGTCGCGCACGTGTTCTTCATGGAAAATACGAGCGCAGGGAAGAACCACACATGACACATTGTTATGGTCTGTGCAGCACCTATGCTCGTCTAACATACGTCTTAAGACAAGCAAACAAAGCAGTGCCGAGTCTGCCTCTTACATTATTGTGATTTACACACGGAAAACCACAGGACTCGTGCCAGCTTCCAGCTTCCTCGCAGGCTCCTTGCGATAGTCCTCAAACCACAAGCATATATCCCTCTCTGTTATTCTGACCCCCAGCCTACTCGCTTCCCCACATCCACCAAAATAATATTCTCCCACCCCCCTCTCCTTTCAGTTTAATACATCAGGTTTGAAATTTTCTGACAGCGGAAAATGTGCTCTTGATAATCTCCACAAACTTTGTTGGAGTGTAAAACAAAATCGAAAAAAACCATAACAATGTGAATGCGGCCTGTATCGCCTGCTGAGCCTGTCCTGTTGTTCATGCCCGTATCGCAGAGTCCTGGACGTCATCACCACACCAGCGTTTACTCAGGGAGCTATTCAGGGAATGTAAGGAGAGATGATGATGTGCTGTGGGGTCCGCTTAGCTGTTGGTCTCGGTGGTCTGAGGCTGCTGAATAGCGGCACTTTCTGGGGTTTTGGATGCACACTGGGCTTCTGGATTGATGGAGCAACTTCTGAGGCATCTGAATTCATTACACAAGGACCCCCCCGCAAGTCTCTGGAGGTTAACTCTAGTGCTCCAGCCCTCCACCTTGGACATATGTGTTGAGTAATAGCAATATGCTGAAGCCGTCTCCTGAGTTTTGGTGGGAGGGAGCGCCAGAGAACACATTTGATTATATATCTAGGGTGTGGGTTGGGATGCGGTAGCTGACTAGAAGAACATGTTGTTCTTTACTGGAACAGTGTCACATGTCCTTAAAAGAGGAGGTGAATCCCTCTTCCAAACGCCTCACATGGGGTCTTTGAAGCTTGTCTTTACGGATGGGAAGAGGCAACATTTGGACATAGATATGTAAGGAATCGCACTGCTGGGAGGGGGGCAGTGTCAGAGCTCTGACCTCAGACGGAGGGGGGTGGAGACTGGAGCCCAACACTCTGCCAGTAACACGACTGGGAATAAGTGCTGAGGCCACGTCGCGCCACACGGCCCCCTTCCTCCCACTATCATCCTTCCTGGACAAACAGACCTGAGCTGGTTTTCATCAGCCCATTTGTGCATCACTGTGTGAAGAAATCCTTGTCTTCTCCTAATTAGCAGGAGATTTAGGGGAGCCAGCGGATTAGTCTGCATAAGGGGGCCAGAGGATGGGTCCACTTAAGGGTGGCAGAGGATTGGTCCACATAATGGGGCCATTAGATTAGTCCGCATAAGGGGGCCATAGGATTATTCCACATAAGGGGGCCAGAGGATTGGTCCACTTAAAGCGGCCATAGGATTGGTCCACTTAAAGCGGCCAGAGGTGGTGTCCACATAAGGGGGCCAGAGGATTTGTACAGGGCGTTGGTTTGAAGGGGGAGCACGGATTAACTGTGAGTCTAATGACATGAAACTATTTCTGTCGACAAGGACCCTCAGCGCGACACCGCAGTCCCGCTCTGCCTCCACCGCTTCAGTAAAACGAACTCCGTACTTCGGCATCAGCCCTTGGATCTGAAGAGACATGTGCTTACTTTTCCTTTCTGCTTTCCTTTTTCCTGGATCACCATAAATCTTTTTCCTCTTCTCACTTGGAGGAGTAATTGTAGATGGCAAAAACATGTAGACTCGAGGCTATTACCTTTGATACGCTTGTTCCATAGATAAGAACTTTTATCCTCCATGGAAAACATTGCTGACCACCATCAGAACCATGCTTTATCCATACATAGGTTCATAAAACGATTTATTGAATCGTAAATATGGTTAACGTTGTAATGTCAATCCCTTAAAGGATGGATTCTTTATTTTTCATAAAGAAATGTTTTATTACATCCTGGAGCGATCTTTCGAGAACTTCTAACCAGTCTCTACGGTTCGAACCTTGGAAAATGTCAGGGTCAGAAAGTGTACCTTGTTGATCCTGTAAATGATGTACATCTTTCTGTTGCTTGGCAAGTGATCCATCCTTCTGAAGCGGTGGTTCTAAACCACCGGGATGCGAACTAGTACCGGGGCCCAGACCGTTCGCCACGGGGATGGACTGATATAGAAAATAAGCCCAAAAAAAATATGTATAGAATTATACCTGTGGTGCAGTCATAACTGTTTTAAGAACTGAGAGACTGCTACGGTCTATTAAATAAACTGTTTTTTACACTTTTAATTGTAAATAATGGTTCTATAGTTGCTACGTTTACTCGATTTAATGAGCTAGGTGCATAACTTTTCGCCAAAAAGCTGCAGTAACAAAGGAGACGAGAAGCCTTCTTTGAAACAAATTGGAGCCGATACTTAATGAATGACACACGCGCACACACACACACACATACACATACGCACACAAATATGCGTATGGATCTTGGTGAACAAGCCAAGATCCATCTGAAACAGAACTCTGACGTTAAGGAATATACACTACCATAGTAGTGTGCGTCATCAGATATGAAAAACTTTCTGGGAACTGTGCCTACTACTCGTCTGGATATGCCCATGCCAGGCCAGTATCGCTAAGGTTACACAACAGTTCACTGCAGCTGTCCTGCGATCTCAACCATCTTTGAAATCATATATTTCTTTATTACTTTTTTTAGGGGAACACATTTCACTTAAATATAACATACCTCATCACATACATATATTAGTTACTAAAAATGAATACAATTGTTTGGTTTGGCTCAAATATTAAAAAGTTAGTAAGTCGATTTCAATAAAAAAGCCACAGAAAAATCCAGAGAAGTAGAATTGAACGGTTCAAACAAACAAAGTGACAGTAGTACGTAGACGGGTTTTGAGATAATTCGAGGTTCCTCTAGAACCTCACCGCCTGAAAACAGCATTATAGGTCCACAGAGTGCAGAGAGAGTGCTTTAGCCCGTCACTACCTGAGAGGATGGTCCGTCTCAGAGCAGGACTCATAACCAGGCATCATAGCCATGCTTGTCCTTTATAATCCATATGCTGTCAATCGTCTTGCCGGCCTGGAATAAAAACAGAAAAGGTGTGTTTTGATTAATATTCACCTTTGACCCTTGAATTTGGTTTGTGAACAGGCAGTCTCCAAGACCCCTAAACACGTGGATGGAAAGAAATTCACTCGAGTCTCTCCTGGAATGGAACTGGTGGAGTTAGCCTTATAACTTCAGATAGCTAGCTCTCTCTCTCCCTCCCTCCCACTCTCTACCACTCTCTCTCTCCCCCTCTACCACTTCCTCTCTCCCATACTCACTCTCTTCCATACTCACTCTCTTTCTTCCATACTCTCTCTATCCCATACTCTCTCACTCCCATACTCTCTCTCTCTCACCTGATCGTCGGACACCTGGCCGAGGTAGAGGTGGGTGTGGTTGACCACTTGCATGTGGGTGTAGCCATAGTCCGTGCTGCGGAAGGCGCTCCAGTCTTTGGGGTTGGGGTTGAATCTATCCGTCTTCTCCCTGCAGCCCTGGAGTGCAGCATCCAAACAGACCACTAAACCAAACATTGTTTACATTGCTGTGGTGTGCCTCTCCTGGGGGTCCCGCCCCCTAGGGGTCCCGCCCCATGGGCTTCCAGGCAATTCGGTCTTGCCTTGGTGTGAGCCAGACCGCACCACGGTATGCACATGACTCACTCTCCTTCTTGTGTGTGTGTGTGTGTGTGTGTGTGTGTGTGTGTGTGTGTGTGTGTGTGTGCGTGTGTGCGTGCGTGTGTGTGTGAGAGACAGGGGAAACCTGTGCTTTGTTGCCGGCTGCACCTCCACAACCACAAAAACACATCAACAGTGCAGAATAGCTGGCTAGTCAGATAGGGTGGAGTGTGTGTGTATGTGTGTGTGTGGGATATGTGGCATGAGAGTGGTTCTATTTGTGTCCTCTATAAAAGGTGAATGCCCGGGGTTCCCTCCCCAGAAGACCATAGACGTGGAACATAGCATTGCACTCACAGCAGAGCCGGTGACGATGTGCACGGGGGCCTTGGGGTTGGTGTAGGGCTCTGCGACGCTACCGTTGAACACCTTCAGAGAAGGGATTCAAAAGAGTGCCGGTCAGCTTCCTCATCCAGGTAGAAACAGACACCGGCCTTATGGGTGGTTATGGGTAGTCAGGATCGAACCTTGTCCCCGTAGACCGGCCAGAGTCTCTCGTAGGTGTGCTCATGCGCCCACAGCTCCAGGTCCACACCTGGGGAGGGAAAGCATCGGTCAGGACCCCATTATCCTCGTGACGGTGAAAGACGCTCTAACCTGCTGCCTCACCTGCCCTCCCCTCCCGTCTATGAGACTGATTCTATGTCCGATTTCGCTGGCGAAATAACGTGATGGCTTATGGGACGGTGTGTGCTGTGGAGGATATTCAACAGTGGTTGATCTGTGACAAACAGACTGGGGTCTGGGTGAGGGGAAATGAAATGCAATACAAAGGGGGGGGGGGGGGGGGGGAAATAGGATTTGAAGCAAAGGCCGCTGTCCCGGGACGACTGCCAGTCCCGGGTCTGCTTTGGTCATAATGATGTGTGTTTGGATTGCTCCGTGTGCTACCAGCGAGCGCTGTGGCATTAGCATGTCTGAGCATGCAGGAATGTGAAACGCCAAAAAGGAAGAAGAAAATAACACAGCCATTAAGGAGGCTGGCAGCTGTGTGTGTGCAGGTGTTTTTGGAGGATCCCTCAGAGGCCTTACCGTGGAGGTAAAATAGATCCTCCAAGCCAGGTGCTGCTGGTGTAGTGTCGTTGCGTCCTCGTCTTACCTGAACGCAGACAGACAGACAGACAGACAGACAGACAGACAGACAGACAGACAGACAGACAGACAGACAGACAGACAGACAGACAGACGGTGTGAAGCGGGACTTCAACCCATGAAGACTCAGCGCCGGTACGTAAACTCTGCCACATTAACACCAGCATCACTCAGCAACATAAGGCACAAGGCTTTCTATGGAAACTGGTTGTCTTACGTTACGATAGCTTGCGGGCTCGCCATGCATTAGGCTGGTACGAAGTCCCCCCCCCCCCCCCCCCCCCCCAACTACGACGGGGGCAATTAAAGTGTCGAGCAAAATTCCGCAAAACAAATCCCCTTATAATTTTTGCACGTAAATCGAGTTAAGTCTTTTACAGCCGGGACAAACTGCTCCAAACATAGCTGGTAGCTACATAGTTTGCAAAACCCTTTATTACATGAGCTATTTATTCAACATGTCCGCTTTTCCTGCGCAAACCTGTTAGGTAAAATACAATAATCATAATTAGCATGTGTTTTATTGTCATGTCTCGCATAATGACACATAATAGTTATTTACGTCATACTTGGGCCAAGCAAAAGTGCAGCACTACCAGGACTGATGTTTGCAATTACATATTACCCACTTTCTCCCAAGGACTTTCCCATAAGTAACTCCTATTACATCTACAATTAGGAGGCACTGGGGATGTATTGTCTAGCATGCACACAGTGCTGTAACTGCCGCGCAGAAGACAGTTTTAACAGGATACATTCTACACTGTACGATGGCTCTGCTGCACTAGACACAGTACAACAGCACAGTGTGAAACTTAGTTCTACTGAATCAAACGTATTTCGGCTACGTGTGTGGAGATACCGCGTTGAGTGAACAGTCGCTGC
The DNA here is from genome assembly GCF_949987615.1 of Pollachius pollachius. Lineage (NCBI taxonomy): Eukaryota > Metazoa > Chordata > Actinopteri > Gadiformes > Gadidae > Pollachius > Pollachius pollachius. The sequence continues at coordinate 13,656,149 of NC_136948.1, read as the reverse complement.
AGTGACACTCCGACCCGAGCCTCCTGGGTCACCTTGTGTCTCACAAGGAGCGTTTGGACGGATAACACCTTGGTGAAAGTGCTACCTTCAAGCTTGTGTAAGCCACACATCGCGCCGTGTGTGCGCGGTACGGGGCGGGCCGTGTTTTGGGTGGTGCGTGGGACCTACGAAGGAGTCAAACGTGGTGCAGTCGTCCTGGTCGTCGTCGGAGCAGTACATGGGCCGGTGTCCCATGGTGATGATCCAGGGACGGGCTGCCCGGTTCTCTGGCCTGTTGGCCTCCTAAAACACAGAGGAGCCAGGGCAGAGCGTTGACGCTACTGGTGGGCTGTATAATATACACTCAGTGATATTCAGATAAACTAGGAGTTGGGGGGGGTCCTGGGCAAATTAGCACTGCATTTACCAGTGTTGGGAGTTTAATTCCCCCCCTTGGGACCCCTATGAGTAACTTATTGACTCAAATCTTTATTTATATAGCGCCGTTCGTTCAACTGCTTTGAAATGTCCTAACCCTCACATGTGTTTTGTGAGGTGCATTGTTTAAATTCCATATATGTATATATATATATATATATATATATACATATTAATAACATAAAGGTATTAAGTGAACACTCAAAAGTATTCACAGTGGTGGTAAAGAAGACTTATTTAGAAGGCTCGGATTTGGGCAGGAAACGGTGCAGTGGGCGTGCCTTTTACCGTACACAACGAGCCAACCCCGGAAAGGACCAAGGGAATCTGTTGCTGATTGCATTAGGAAAGAAAATGACAAAGATAAACACTAGCAGAAGGATGAATAAGTGTATGGTCACTGACCTCCAGGTCCTGTTTCAGCCAGTCGTACTGCCTGAAGAGAAGCTCCTGGCCAAACTCAAGGGAAAAGTAGACCTCGGTGGACAGGGAGATGATGTGGACGGGCCCTACGTTCCAGCTGAGAACACACATTTAGGGCATTAGGCAGACGCTGTTATCCAAAGCCACTTACGTTTTTGTCAGAAGAAAAATAAACAATATATCGGCGTTGGTACAGTAAGGATGTTCATAGAATCAAGTGCCAAGTACTAACATTTTTTGGGTTAACCCCTTCCCCGTAAACAACAAAGCTAGCTAAGATAAGACGCTACACAATGCTAAGTACTATTTTGTAGTATGTATGTTAAGTGTGTATGTTAAGTTGTTACACAACAACAATGCTACGTGACCCTGCTCCAAAACGCAGTTATGGAAGGGAGAAGACTTTGTCCCAGTGTATGGGGACAGAAACATCTTAAAAACTCATGTCAAGGCTGCTTTGCCAATGTGTATATACACATAGTCTTATTTGGTAGGTTGTGAGGAAAATCTTAAATCATGTTAAAGCTGCTATAGTGCAAGGGTCAAAGAAAGTATGAGAAAAACACACATCACCATAGCTACTATGGGGCCTAAACACATTGTTATCAAGGAGTGGATGAGCAGTTGAGACAGAGCCAGGAATGATGAGTCAGGACGTTGGAATACTTCTGACGGCTATCGTTTTCAAAGAGTGAGGGTGAAATTGAGAGTGACAGAGAGAGAAAAGGAAAAAGAGACCTAGAGAGAGAGATGGAGAGATAGAAAGACAGAGGGGAGGGGGGGGTGAGCGAGAAGAGAGCTAGAGCGAGGAAGACGGAGAGATAGAAAGAGAGGGGGAGAGAGAGAGGAGAGCTAGAGAGAGAGTGAGAGGTAGAGAAAGGGAAAAAGAGACAGAGAGAGAGACGGAGAGAAAGAAAGGGAGAAAAAAAAGTATTTCCATTATCAATCCCCCAGTGGTCTCTCCCGTCTGTTTTGAATGTAAAGGGGGGAGGATGGGGCACGGGCCAGGGAAGCCCTTCTCAGCTCCTGAGCAGGCCTGTCTGGGTCTGGGGCTTGGGAAGAGAGATTGAGGCATGGGCAGCTGGACCTGAGATCTTCCAAAGGGTATTATCTTACCGACGGAGAGAGGGACCCCGTGGCAGAGCAGCCCCCCGATGTAAAGCTCTTTTGTGTGGTTCCTGTGGACGCCCTGTGATACGAATAAATGGGGGGGGGGGGGGGGCTGGAGGCTCCTCTGCTGCCAAATCCCCTTCGGTTTCGCTGACTTACAGCTCATTAATAGCTACTTAGGTTCAGCAGGAGGTGTGTGAGAGCAACACGCGATACCGCACGTGGCCCTCCACCGTATGGAAAGAAATTCATCTGAGAAGTTAGTCTCTCTCTCTCTCTCTCTCTCTCTCTCTCTCTCTCTCTCTCTCTCTCTCTCTCTCTCTCTCTCTCTCTCTCTCTCTCTCTCTCTCTCTCTCTCTCTCTCTCTCTCTCTCTCTCTCTCTCTCTCTCTCTCTCTCTCTCTCTCTCTCTCCCTCCCTCCCTCCTTGGGGGTTCCCTGGAATATACTGTGGTCATAATTGATATGTTTACAAGGGGGAATGCTGAACGGGGCCATACAGTGTTGGCATTATGTATTGTTTCGTTGGTTCCTACCTGTACCACAGGCTTTCCGTCCGGCCTGGCATGCTGAAGCGGTTCCTGTAGTTTGAGAAGTTACTGCAGAACAAACAAAATAAGGAGATTGGACAATCAGCATGTCCTGTAGTCAGCATTCCTTGGATATCAAAAAATACCAAGACGTTTGTCTGCCTTTCAAGTTTCGCGGGACAAATGGCAGAGCGGAGCTAGACTTTAGGACAGGGCACGATAGGATGCACTCATTATCTTAGATGTATTTTCACTATGATCCTGTGAGTCTGTCTATTTGTGAAGACGCTTATTCGTTTGCTTGTTATCTGTGAGTTCTGCCAGGTAGCTTTAAGTAGGACGAGGGTTAGGGACACAAAGTGCAGAAGGCGATGAAAAAAGAAAGAACACTCAATTGACTTATGTTGTTTTATGAATCAGACATGTCTTTATTTGTAAAAGTACACACCAAATGCAGAAATAGCGATCTTTCTTGTCAACAATGGGTTATGTGTCGTTAAGCACATAACAAAAATAAAATCGGCATAAGCAAAAATGCATGGGTTTTATTTACCTAGGCATTATCACACCAATATCCAAATATCGCGATTGGCAAGTTCTTTGTTCCCACCAATCAGTATTTTTTTACGGCTTAGAATGTCACACACACAATGTAAGGGGCAATCCTCGGTCCATTAACCCTGAATGCGTGGAATGATAGCTTTCCTATCTTATGTAAGAGAGTGCAGACAGGGAGGAGGCAGGGCCTAAGAGGATATGCACACACACACACACACACACACACACACACACACACACACACACACACACACACACACACACACACACACACACACACACACACACACACACACACACACGCTTAATAAAAGGCTATGTCTTGAAAGGTTAATATCATGTATGGGGGGGGGGGGAGACTAGAGTTCAACGGGTTCAGGGGTCAAAGCCTTAGAACGAGGGGTCAAGGGGAGAGTGCGATGGACGGACCTTTAATTAAATGCGGACTGTGGCGGAAAGCATGTGGTTAGGGGCTGGGTCTTGATTGGTCAAACGGCCAAAGCCTGGTAATTGGCCTGGTCTCTTCCTAAACTTTATGTAATAATGTTTAATGTTTAATGATTGCATGAAATTTGATATTCATAAATATAGGATCTAATCCAGTAATAATAATACTGTATTGATTATATTGCAATTGGAAAATTAGTACAAATCTTTATCTGGGTTTCTATTTTCTTCCACTAAATACACAGCCTATTGTCAGATAGATGCTGTGGAGAGAGAAATAAAAAACGGTTTTCTGGCTTGAGCAGAGAGCCACACGTTATGAACTTGAACGAGACTGTGTGGCTGTGTTTACACTGACACCTTGTGGTGACAAGGTGAAACTAACACACGGGAGGTTAGCTGATGACACTGCAACAGCTGAGGGCACCTGACAAGCGCACCACGTCATCACACATGAACTACCAAGAATTTATGAAAGGCACAGAGATACTAACATTTTATTTAGCTTTAAGGTAACCAATCTTTTGGCAGAGCTTCGCTTATAAATCCCAGACTCGGATGAGGAGTGATAATGGGAGAATAACTAATTCCAATGAATTAACTTTGTCTTAAGTCACTTGGACCAATCAAAAGACACACTGACGGTGAGAGCTATCAAATCTGCCCTTTCCATTGGCTGATGAGCCATGAGTCCACAAAACCGCCACCTGAATCCAGTCTGGTCGGAGAGAAGTGCGGTCTGGAAGAAGTCTATCTCTGACTCTCATCACCAGCCTTTGTTTCAAATGGCAAAGGGTCACTTCCCATTCCCACTGACAGCACAGTCAGTGAGCCACACTTTGTGCCCAGCAGGACAAAGATGCTCTTGATTAGGAGCTTTATGTGTCGCACGCAGCGCGGTCGGTCTCATCATGGTGGAATGCTGACTACCCATGTGGGCTGGGCCTTCTTCTTCGTCCTTAGACGTCGCTTCCCTTCCCCCCCCCCCCCCCGTGTTTGAGGTTGGAAAGGCGGCTGGAGCGAAGAAGTCAGAGGCGCGCAGCTGGAAGGTTTGGACATTTCAAACCAGTGCTCAGGACTAACAACACAAATATAATAGTAGCTTCGGAAGAGAGGAATGAGAAGCTTGGCTTCTACTGGCGCGCATTAGGTAACGCGTGCGAGCGTGCGTTCTTTATCCAATGTCAGTTCCTTCTTTTTGGGCTTATCTTTCATTTTTTTTAATGCCAGAGGAAAGCCAAGAGAAACAGACTACTGTTGGACAATCGTCTAGATTAAGACCAGGTGGCAGTCACATGACACGCAGCCCAGGCGCGGTGAAGGCTCGTTGATGGAGACCAAGGGGCACACAGCCATTACAGATCATAATCCAGAGGCTTAGTGTTCCCTCCAACGTCTGAGGCAGCCATGGAACAGAATATGTACCAACACAAACAGACACACACACACGCACACATGCATACATGCAGACAGCATCTGGTTGACGAGAGAGCGGGCTCAAACAAAAACAAACAGTTAGCTTCTCAGCCCCGGCATCAAAGCCATCTGATTGGCTTGCGGCTGTGGAATTACATCTTTGTTTTGTCAATGGAAGCCATTCATCGGGGGGGGGGGGGGGATGATGCCCGGGCCTCAAGGGATTAATTGGCCAACCTGATTTCCATATCCGACGTTAGAGGCTGAAAATAGTCCAGGGTGAGGTGGTAGGGACGAGACAATTAGCCAGGTTGAAAAAGCACAGAGAGGGGAGAGATCAAAGCGGGGCCAGAAGATCTCTTCTCTTCTATTGAGAAGCAGATTAACGTGGTTCACGCATTGCGGTTCCTTTCCCCATCTGCAAATGCTAACTCCAGTGGATAAAAACCAAAACAATTCCAAATAAATAAATAAATTGCAGGGTAAATGTCTATTTCGCGTATTGTACGATGCATTCAAGAAAGCATGTAAGACACAGATCACCAACCAAAACAACACAACACCACGAGCGATACGAGAGAGACGGACCAGCCTGCATGTGTATTGGCTTTGGCAGCCCTTTCTTTAGACCTGTTTAGATGCTGGTGGTGAGTGATGTGTCTCCACTCCTTCTGAGCCTTAAATAGAGCCCCGTCTGCAGCCTCTCTGCACCAAACAGCTATCCACAGAACCAAAGTGTTCTGTGCAGTGGAAAACCTGTGGTTGACCAGAAGCGGTTTTATTTATATTGTTTTTTTTCTCCTTGAGTGTTACTCCCCCACCATTACCAACCCCGCACAGTTAACCAGTCGCCCAGTCACGGGGTATTTCATTTCATTTCGTCCGGGATCTGGCAGATCTCCGCTGGCCGATATAAAATACAGAGTGTACACCAAAACACATTAATAACAGTAATCAGTGATGGGTACGGGGCCTGCCCGTAACATGTAAACAGTGAGAGGGGGAGAAAAACATTGGTAGATGGGGAAGGGGGGGCGGTTGACAGACGGATTGCTTCCACGCTGAGTCACAGCGCTGGGAAGCACTTGGTATGGCTACCCTACACATGCCGTACACAAACACACAAACACACACACACACACGCAAGAATCGTGACTTCCACACGTGGTTGAGTGTAAACCGACGTTATGTGGACAGATGCATCATGTTGATCCCATCCCTCATGTTGATCAACACATGAAGGGGTGAACAGAGAGGAGGAAAAACAGGGAGATTCATGCGAGGGTCTACTCACTAGGCAGATTCGTGGTTGCCAGGACAGGTCATGTAGGGAACGTAGGCGGCGATGGACTGGATCTGTCTCATGAACTCATCGCCGACCCTCGCATTGTCCTGAGAAATAATGCCTACTTAGCTAGCTGGCATCAGATAATACATATAACATAATATGAAAATGGCGTTAAGCCGACTGCCATCAGCTACAATGTGTTTCTACTGGGAAGTAACATGTCACATTTTCCATTAGTGAATGGAGAAAAGTGACGGTTAAAAACCAAGTTTACATTTCTCTAAGGCAAACTTAGGGTTTTCAATATCAGGCACACATGGTGGTTCTTCCGCAAGAAAACATTCATGCTGTTTTTCTATTTCAACTTTTTATATTATACTTTGTGGAGACTGTGACTGGAAGCAATATCAGCAATATTAATTTAATATTTATATATTCTCTAACTACTATTTGAGGACAAGCATACTGGAACCACAGTTTTGATTAAACTCATTTCAAAGAAAAGGATATATACAAATAGCCCTAGAATATTTAAAACAGTGACAGAGAAAAGCAGAAGTGATCTACGTACCTCATGCATATCATAGGCAAAGTCCCCTGCAAAACACACAACACACACACACTTATGAATAAAAGTACAAGATAACAGAAGAAATACTTTGAATTGTTTTAAATGTAATTGTAGGGTTGAAATGTTGTTTGTTATTTATTTTCTTTGTACGCTCTGCGTACAGGCTTCAGCAGCTCATTTCCTCTACAGAGGATGATAAAAAACCCATCTAAATGTAAAGTCAACGTATTTTCAACAATGTCATAGCATATTGGGGTCCGGGCGTTCAATCCCCATGTCCACAGCGTAGCTGTAAGCATCCTGCTTTTTAATAAATAAATTCACCGAAGATAAAAATCATCGACACATGACTAAATGCTACAGTTCTTGTAGGAGGTGGTTGCCGCCGACAACCGGTACCTATGTGCAAGATGGCGTCAAGGATTCCTAGCTGGGTCTCCTTCTGCAGCCGGGCCAGGGACTGGGGGTTCTCGTTGCCCAGGTCTCCATACAGGGCGAAGGCGGGCTGGATGATGGTTTCGTCGATGGGTCTGAACCAGAACATGTCGCTCCAGCCCATGTCGCTGCCACAGTGGTACACTAGCAAAAAACAATACAAAGACAGGTACTCTATGACCTACATTAACCCCAAACTAGGTTAATGTAGAGATTTGCTTTGTGCCGAGGTGTGTAAAAGGCACCTTTTAAATTGGTTAGTTTTTATGTTGGGTTTCCTTTTAAGGTGCTTTATAAATCGTTGATACTAAACTTGAAACTTACACTCATGTGCTAACACTCACGCTCTCTGTCTTATGTAAGAGAGGAGAGCGAGGGCATTATGGGTTGCACACATGCACACGCACACGCACACACACACACACACACACACACACAGTGTTGCTGGACAACAGGGGCTGAGCCGAAACTCGACCAAGCAAGCCTCCAGTACACAGACCTATCACCCCCTCCTGAGTGAAGAGGTATTTTCAGGGGAACCACCCTGCAGCGCCCAAACAAAAAGTAAACCATACTTTCTGTAGACGGCTCTGAAACCCCGCGTTGTTGTCCCAGCACCCACCATAATGGGAACCTGGCTTGAGGTCACTGAGCGTGACTCTGTGGATGAACATCTTCCTCTTCTCGTTTCCTGAGTCCACAAACGGGGTCACGCTTCCCTTGGCGCTCTTGTGAAAGAGAATGTCCCCCCAGGGGCTGTACTCCACCAGGCTGTCGGTACGGTTGAAGGTTGTCCACGTGACCACCATGGATCCAGGCACCCCTGGGAGGGAACACAGTGGTTACTACCAGCCTGGCATGGATTCACTGGAGTGTATCCATGGAGTGAGGCATGAGTCACTTGATGATTTGATCATTGAATGTTTCGATCACCTAGACTTTTGCACAACACTCATCTATTGGGAGGCAGAGTTAGGCTGAGGATCTCCCAGGTACGAATTTGAGCCGCACGTTTCACATTTAGTTTCAATTTAATTTAAGTACATTTAAAAAACGTTAATTTAACACTTTCATGTGCAAGTGACGCAAAGGATCAAAAATAAATCAGAGAAGAAAAGCACTAGATCTCGGCACACACACACACACAAGAAAAAACCCTTCAGATCCTACCTGGATAGGAGAGGTGCACCTGCTCTGGCTGGGTCAAAACAGGAGGATCACTGACCACCAATAGTGGCGCAAAGCACAGCAGGGCACAGGCAGCATATACAGTCACCATCTTGACCATGGAGCTGAATCACACAGCCTGAGTGTCCTCATGCAAAAAAAAGTTGTGGACACGACAGGAAATATAATGAGGAATTCACATCTACAGTCACATGATTTCTAACAACGATTACATTCCACATGACAGTGATTTGATGAAGTGGACTACCAAATGACTTTTGGAAACTGAATATTTAAAGAAAATTTTCGAATTGGCAAGAAAGAGGTTGCTTGGTTGCAGATGTTCTCCATAATTCAGTGAGCCAGAATGATTACACAGTAAAGTGAAACTAATCATGGTCAGCCGTTGTTTTTCCCTTGTAAACACATCGGGAAATTCACTGTATGTACCATCAAATAGACTGAGCAACTGGCTCCAAGTCCCCTGCAGCAGCTGATATCAGCAGACATATACAACGGCTCACAGTTAAAGGTCGCTGCCTGGACACTAGAGCGTTTGTCTCGGTCATCGCTTAACGATGTGTTTGGATTTGAAATCATCCCCACCAGCCAAAGCAATAAAAGACACTAGGGGGAGCACTTAACCCAGTCTGGCCACACTGGGAGTTGGATCATCTGGGCGAGATCATTGGAAATGATTTGTTTAACTCCCAGCGTTCATCCCAGATTACCAAGAACAAAGGAGAAAGGCGACCTTCTTAGTGTCTGATTGTCTTTGGCCACAACTGGGTAGGAAGGTAAGCTAAGCTTGAGCAGGGTTGTAAAGCGTCGCTTTAGTGAGCGCTGAAGTACGTATTGTCTGAGCATCGCTACTGTCTGAAAATGAGGAGGACGAACACGAGATTGTTTCAAAACCTCGCTAGATTGATTTTTAATGATACTAATGTTCTTAAATGTTGTTGTCAAATACTCACAAGAACTTCAGCAGTGGATGGACAATAGTTCCTGACTACGTCATCGGCTAAGTCATAACAATGTGCAGCTGAATTGTGGGTAATGTTGTGTAGTAGATGGGCTGCCTCCTGTATAAGGGTTCAATATAAGGGTTAACGTTTGGCAAGAACGTTAAAATAATGTCATATTGTTCCAAATGTGTTTTCTGTCTACATTTGCACGCATCTATATATTATTTAGATATTTAGGCCTTCAGGGAAAGTGAGGTTGACGTCATAGCGTCTTATAGGGAATGCACATCGTGACGTCACATCGCAATGACCGGAGTTGAACCGCAGTCATATTATTGGTAATGATGTTTTGGTCATTGTTAAGTTATAATCGTGAATGTAATTATCACTATGGGGAGACGTTGTCGTGTTTGAAACTGCCTGATTAGCTGACGTTGCAAAACAAAGTTTTGATGAGCCTAGGATAAGGTATATATTTTATTTTGGATTTTACATTACCCCAACTCTCTCAAGGCATTACAAAAATGCCTTTCCCTTTTTGAGGGAAAAAATACTATATAATTAATTTAATTAACTGTTTAATTTTTTTAAACAGTTCTGTGATGGATTCTAACCTTGGACATGAGCACTACATGGGTGAAGGCCTGCCCCAGGATGAGGTCCACTACAGTGAGAACCCAATGCAGGTGAACAAGCGGCATTTCAATGGCGTGCCGTGACCTAAATCTATCTTTAATATTCTTGTGCAAATATCCGTGCAATATTGGCCTCATAACGGTTTATTCCTTCCTTCAGGTGGTGTATGCCAAAAAGGATGATTTCACTAGAAAGAGGTATTAACTTTTCGTTGCTTGTTGCGCTCACTGTCGTCCATGCGTTTTAGGATATTTGATAAAACATTTGCAACCGTGCCCATCGGCGTTTAGATTTCCGGCGACCAGGCCCGGCACCAGCAGCACGGGCCGGGCGAAGCGGGTGGTGTCGTGTAAAAGGAAGACCCACCACCTGGTCGTGGTGCGCAGGAAACCGGCCGCGGCTGGGAGGCCTAGCGGCACGGGCAACAAGGAGAACGAACGGGCGCGCACGGAGGACCCGCCCACATGCATGGACGACGACGACACGGACCAGGAGATGTTCCACGTGGATCCCTGGGAGTTCCCTTTAAATGTCAACAAGCATCAGGGTGGAGGAACAGGTTCCAAGCACACAGACTGCTTCACCCTTGGCGAGGTTTGAAATAGGATATTTCGCTGTTGCGGTTTTATTTGTTTTCCGCTAAATGTTTGATGCATGAAGTACTCTAGGAGAAAACATGTCCCGGGATGGTGATCTGCATGAGCAGGTAGATACGATAAGTGGGTAGAGGGATGGATGCTGTATGAGGATAAGATGGATGAGTTATGAAAGAATATATATCTGAATGGGGCTTTTTGGGGTTTATTTTCAGCTCACTAGAGATCATAGCTCCATGGTCAATGTGCTCTTTGGAAGAAACCTGCGATTGAAAGTGGCGTCGACTCTGTGGCAGAGAAATGTTGGAGAGCTGTTGACGTACTTCCTAAGGTAATTATTGCTAGTAGTTAGCACTAGTCTGCATGTTACATTCCATTTTTTAATACACAAATTAATCTCTTTTTCCCAGGATGGAAGACACTGGTGTGATTGTCGACTTTCTTCCCATCATAACCCAAAGGTAATGTTTATTTATTCTTCTCAGAAGTATCAAATAATATCAATATCACATCAAACTCCAGAGGTGTGTGTGTGTGTGTGTGTGTGTGTGTGTGTGTGTGTGTGTGTGTGTGTGTGTGTGTGTGTGTGTGTGTGTGTGTGTGTTACCTCAGCATTCACGAGGACTCTTCCGGCTTCACTATCGGCTGCTGTGTGGACCTTTTCCCCTTTGTCAAGAAAGTCCTTTCTAGTCCATATGAAGAGTGAGTGTTCTCCTGAGTTTGTTATTGTGATGACGTGTACAGCAGCAGGAATTATGACCACAACTACACAGATTGCAAGCATTGTGCTGAAAACACAATGTGGTAGGATAATAGAAATAAAAGGAGCTTCATCTTTTGTCTTGCTTCTACAGGTACGTCGCTGTCGGCTTAAAATGGATTCAGTCCGTTTTGAAAAAATGGTTTGAACAACTCCTAGCGAGTGGCCTTACTGGAAGGACTAACAAGCATTTGGATAAGTAAGAATCAGCTTGTTATTGGATATTCCTTTTCGCACTATGGATATTTGCTACAATTTAATTAACAATTGTTTCAATATTTTTATATTGGTGTTCTAGAAATTTCCAAGTGTTCAACCAGCAACTTGTGAACTTGTGGCATCACGACCCGGGCTCAAGCTTAGTCATGAAGATGCCCCCTACCTTGGCAAAGGTGAGCAGATTGCTCCTGAATCCCTGGCTCAGCTAAGCCACTATCTTCTCTCTTTGGGTTATGCAAATGTAGTTGTTTGGTTTGTTCCCCTTGTAGGTCATAGATTCATATCTCTCCCAACTCACCTGATGTTGTCGGCCTCATTAAAAGCTCCAGATGGACTCTTCCCCATCATGTTCAGACTGTTGTGTTGTTGTCTCTGTAGAAGGATGTGTTTTTTGTTTTTATGTCATCTTAAATGTAATTATTGTAATGAAGAGCAGAGCATGTAGCATTTGATGATTTACCATTTCTCAAGTTATGTAAAAAAAAAAAAAGGCCGAAGCAGAACAAATAAGTTTGGTCTGTCACCAAACATTGTGTGGTATTATGTAACTGAATAAAGAAATGTATTTTTATTTATGACATTTTTTTGATGATTCCGAACTTGATAGGAGAAATGCTTGTCTAATCGAGTTTTGTTTTCAGTGAAATTAGAACTGAAAGCAGATTTGTGTGTGTGTGTGTGTGTGTGTGTGTGTGTGTGTGTGTGTGCGCGAGTGTGTGGAAATCAAATAAAGTAGACCCAATGGGGAACTGCCTCCATCATTGTGTGCATTGGTTATCCTGATACTCCCCTGGAATCCACCTCAAAACAAAAAGGCTATCCCATAGCATGACCCCCCGCCACCAACATCCCTCCCTTTGCAGTCCTTAACCGAGTAAGCCACAGCTGGACCTTGGACTCCTACTGTAGGTGTATGACTGGGAGAATGATAATGGATTTTTACAATCCAGTGTGGCTTTGCATGCGTGGGTGTAGTGTCTCCAGTTGAGACATGAACAGGGGAGGGGGGCTAAAGTCCTGGCGTGTGTCACCTCCATGGACTCTGGAGCCAGACAATGTCATCATGCTCGGCCAGGTTTGGCCAACAGCGCTTGTCATTCCTCCCGTTGAAGTGGGACTCGGGAGTTTATTTGGTTTGGAAATCATTCCCTGCCGGCTACCCCCTGACGGTGAGTACTTTGGATATACATTTCACATGTAAAACCCTCTCTGCCCTTTTTGTATCTATTATAATCCTAAATCATAAAGATTGTGAAGGTGTTCTTCATAGTGAATGAATGGTCTGGTTTGTATGTGCGTTGGTTTGTGATACAATGACTATTGTGATACAATAGTGTGCGTGTTAACGGTGGATGTGCTTGTTGGTTTTGGACAGAGGTGAAGGATGAGGGGTCTGAGATGTTGCCTGCTAGCGCTGCTGGCGACCCTGTTTGGCGGAAGAGGAGTAGGGTGTCAGCCCATCCAGGCCGGGAACCTCCACCTGTTAACCACGGAGGAGCACAAACTAGTGCTCAACCGCCAAATGAAAGGTACGCTTCAACACACTCTAATTATAAACTCTTCTCCTGAATGTAAACCAATTTATCTGCCACGGTTACTTAAATTATAATTGAGAATGTTATTATACACTTTTATCACGTCCTAAATCAGTGTTCTTGTCATCTTCAATCTAATCAAACCACATAGTACTCATTGTTACAGTGTGACTCATTAGCTGGTATATTAACAGTCGCACACAATTTGTGTGACAGTTATCAGACTTGTTAACCTAATCATGTTCAGCTATATCCCTGAGAGACTAGCATTATTTCAATCCCAGCTCACTTCTTGTGCAAATACAAATCTTTCAAGCAGATTCTTCAGAAACCTGATGTGCTTATTTGGGATGAATTGGCATGAATCACACTGAATGCAAAGGATGCAGAATGCCCACTATAAAGATCAAAGGTCATCCCTTTATCTTATCAATAAGACTATTATCCTTCCCCCTAGGAGTGCTGCCCAGGGACTGCCATGAGATGCTGATGGCCTCATCGGGCCAGGCCAGAGACGGCGTCTACCTGATCCAGCCGGGGCGTTTCCCCGTCCTGGCGTCCTGCGCCATGCAGGAGGGCGGCTGGACCGTGGTGCAGCACATCACCGTCAACAGCAGCGTGAGCTTCGACCGCACCTGGGCCGAGTACCGGCAGGGCTTCGGTTCCCTGACGGGGGACCACTGGCTGGGGAACCAGCACCTCCACGACCTGACCCGGGGGCCCGGGCGCTACAAGCTGGGGATCAATCTGGTGGATAAAGACGGCGTCACCAAAGCCGGGGAGTACGACCCGTTCCTGATCGAGGACGAGGCGGCGGGCTTCCGGCTGAGGCTGGGGCTGTACCAGGGCACGGCGCTGGACGCCCTCACGCAGGACACGGAGAACTACCTGCACGACAACCAGAGGTTCACCACCAAGGACCGGGACAACGACAACTACTTCCAGAACTGTGCCAAGCTGGAGTTTCAGGGCGTGGCGGGAGGGGGCTGGTGGTACGACGCCTGCGCCGGCGCCAACCTCAACCGCAGGAACGTCATCTACTGGCAGAAGGACTGCCACAAGGAGCACCTGTGCAAGTACGCCTGGATGATGGTGAAGCCCTCGGAGACGTTGAAGCTCGTGCACACCGGAGAGTGCAGGAAAGATGAGCTGTAGAGGAAGAGGACGGTCGGGGGACCCCTTCGCAGGGCTGGAACATTGGTCACGTCACGTCACAATGACAGCCCCCGTTTTGCGAAGAATAGGAGCATAGAAATGTTATGTCTGAGACATTTTTGTGTTTGAAACTGCCACAGAGTTACTCATGCAAAACAAAGTTTTGATGAGCCTGGGTTACACTATATCTATGTTTATTTAGGATTTGTCATTACCACAACTCTCTCCAGGGCATCGAGAGTATCGCCAACAAAAAATCCCATAAGACATTCTGATGTGAAAGCCCTATTGAGGCGCTTAATGTCGTATTCCTAAGACGCTCATATTCTGTCCATAACCTAGCAATACTGTGTCCGATGATGTATCCCAAGAGGGTTTGGGGGGCTTTGATGTTAGCACATCCTATTTTTTACCAGTTCAGAAGGTTAATGCCTATCTTTGATCATGGCATGCATAGTCTAAATTATCTTATCCTAACCCTGACCAGATCAGCGGTTTCAATCATTTGAGATGGTTGGGTCATCTAACTCATTATTCCAAATTACTATAGCGGCTAATTGAATAGCAAACGGATGAGGATGTAAATACAGCAGGAACCATAATTAAAGTTGTTTTTTTATGATGATGATGAGGAGAAGGAGGAGAAGGAAGAGGTGAAGGAGTTGGCATTTTGGCTATTGTAAGGCCCCCTCTATAAAGTGACAATGATAACTATCTCATAGTTCAACATTTTATTCAAATACCAAATAACATGATCACAGAATACCCGAAAGGGAACAAAGGATAATTTCATCCATCACAAAATATTTTACCTCTTTCACTCAGATTTGTGGTTCATCACAGTTAATATTGAAGCGTACCTTGACTTTGCATCTTATTACACAAATAGACATACTTTGCAGATAATTAGGCAATCCCATTTAATACTTACGGAAGCTTTAGATCCTTAAATGTACAACATTTATAAAATAAAATTACTTGGCCAGTACTTCCTTTGCTAGGTTTTTAAGTCTGTAATTTTAATAAAAACAGTTTCTTTAAAAATGGATTTGGACTGCAAGGAAAAAATAAAAGATTTCTTCATTAATTTAATCCTTAAGAGGGGGCTGTTTTCAACATTGGAACACAGTTAGCACTAAGCAGCATAAGAGGCATGTATTATTGCAACTGTTTCATTAATGCATGACTCATACTGATAGTTCTGACTGCATTGCAACAGAGTTGGTAATTGTGTTAAGGGAGGCTAGTTGGTAATTTGGTCATCTATTGATTTGTCCCCAGGGTAATACATATTACGTTTTCATCATCAAACATTGATCTTATCCTGAGAAGGGAGGCATACGTAAAGAGAGATGTTAGTTATTGTAATAACTACTCTTCCATCCAGCCACATACAAACACTCCTTGTTTTTGCTGTTTCTTTGTTTGTTTTTGTGACCCAGCGAAAATAAAGACACTGACAAAAGATTTTAAAATAGTTTGTAAGCGTTTGTAATTTAGTTAATTATGCTTACTATAAATACCTGTAGGCTCAACTCATATGTGCCGTAGGATACTGTCATGTGTCACATTTCAAGATGTTTTCTGGTGTAAATGTAAATGTTGTTTAAATTGCAAAAGCTGAAAGTGCAGTAAAAGCTTAGATCATTTTTTCTTCCTAAATGCAAATGGCACGTGTGAGAAGGCTTGGAACTTCATCAGTTACAATCTTTACATAGCAGGCAGATTCTGACATCAAAACACATCCCATTAGCCCTTTAAAGCTACAGAGCAATATCAAATCCATGTTTTGCATATCAATACTGACACAACATCAACAGTACAATACAATGTATATTTGTGTGCAGTGAATCGCATGTGGTGCGCGATTGCGTGTGTTGGTTTGTGTGTGTGTGTGTGTGTGTCCATGAGTTCACGTGTGTGTGTGTGTGTGTGTGTGTGTGTGTGTGTGTGTGTGTGTGTGTGTGTGTGTGTGTGTGTGTGTGTGTGTGTGTGTGTGTGTGTGTGTGTGTGTGTGTGTGTCCATGCGCGCACGTGTATTTGACTGTGTGTATGCATGTGTCTGTGATACAATGAGGTTATGTGCATACTTACTTATTGGTCCCGGACGCATACATTTGCAGTTTTGATATCAATTTTTTTTACCAATTAACAATATAAATAGTGGAGCAATTTCACAAAATGATCCCATTTTTGGTTGGAGAAATACTCAGCATACAGTACACCTAATGATTAGACTTACACCTTTTCTATCCTACCAACATGAACTCAAATTAGCATGAAAAACGTACATGTAAAAATCCAGCTCTCGCCGCAAAACAGCAGTGGAGTGAGATCAGCGCGCCGGGTCATGTGAGTTTGGAGGTCACCACAGGGTTCTGTCCATACCAGTACAGTTTCTCATCCACCCTCTTCTTCCACTGGCACAGCAGCAGCATGCGGAACGTCTTCTGGAAGGTCTTATTACAGAGGGCATAGCACATGGGGTTGACGGTGCTGTTGACGTAGCACAGCCAGTAACCCAGGTGCCAGAGGGGCACGGGGATGCAGTCGGAGCAGAAGGTGGAGATCAGCACCATGATGTTGTACGGGGTCCACGTGAGGATGAAGGCCAGCAGGATGGCGCTGAGCGTCTGCGCCGCCTTCCTCTCCTTGATCAGCACCATGCGCTTCCTCTTGGTGATCTGGCTCTTCAGCGTGGCGTCCATGGGCTTTGCCGCCGCCGACGTGGACGGCGCGGTGATGGACTCTGCCGACGAGAACATCTTGCTGTCCCCGTTCTCGCTGTGCTGCTGCTGCAGCTGCTGCTGCTGCCCGCCCGCGTCCTTCACCACGGGTTTGAACTTGTACGACACGCACTTCTTGCTCTTCTGCGGGTTGCTCTTGGCCGGCGTGCCGAAGAAGCTGTCCTCCTCGCCGCGGCCCCCGCTCATCCGCTCCGTCTCGCTGCACGCCACGCTCCTGCGGGCCCCCCTGCCGTGGGCCGCTTGGTCCTGGAAGTCGGGCTGGAAGGCCACCGGGGACACGGGCCTCTCCTCGTCCTCGGACGAGGCGTAGCTGTTGAAGGTGGTCAGCTGGTCCGCCTTGGACCACTCGTCGTCGTTGTTGGTGGTGGCGGCGGCGGCGGCTCGGGCCGCGTTGCTCCGGCTGGACGAGGACCACGACGCCTGGTTCCTGTCCTGGGCCTTGGAGCTCCGCTTGCAACTGAAGCAAGACCTGATGATGGCCTTCTGGGGCTGCGCCACCGCCGGGTCCGCAGAATAGTGGATGCCCTGGAGCTCCGCCAGGTCCTTGGTCCTCTTCTCCGTCTCCTTGTAGATCCGGCAGTAGAGGATGGTCATCACCGACACGGGGACGTAGAACGCCGCGATGGCCGTGCCGAAGGTGATCACGGGCTCCGAGAAGAACTGGATCTGGCACTGCATCTCCGGCACGGTCCGTTTGCCCACAAAGTACTGCCAGCAGAGAATGGGCGGGGCCCAGAGAACCAGGGACACCGTCCAGGCTAAGCCTATCATGACGCCGGCCCTCTTGGGTGTCCGTTTGGCCCTGTAGGTGAGGGGCCTGGTGATGGAGAAGTACCTGTCGAAGCTGATCACCAGGAGGTTCATGACTGAGGCGTTGCTGGCCACGTAGTCCAGGGCTAACCACAGGTCACAGGCCAGGTTGCCCAGAGCCCAGTAGCCCATCAGGATATAAGAGGTGTACAGGTTCATGGAAAACACCCCGATGATGAGGTCCGCCGCCGCCAGACTCAGCAGGTAGTAGTTGTTCACCGTCTTGAGCTGGCTGTTGACTTTAAAGGACAGCATCACCAGCACGTTGCCAACCACAGTGATGAGGCTCACTATCGCTGAGAGGGTGGCGATGGTGATCACCTCCCACAGACTGTGCGTTACCAGGTGGAAGGGCTGGCCGGTGGCGCTCTCATTAATGGTAGCGTTCAGTATTTTCGCTGCTGGCTCCATTGTCTCGATGTATTTATTCTTCCTTGAGAAAGATCAGGGAGTTCATCTTTGTCATGGTGAGCGAGTTATTCTGAAATGAGAAGAGATGAAAGAGTCAACATTGTCGCACTGTACATCGATCACGCAAGTAACACATTTGCCCTTAGTACCCTAAATGACCACCAGGGAGCAGCATTTACATCAAATAAGTAAACAATCTGGGAGCGTTCAGATTTCAACTGTGTGCGTGTGCGTGCGTGCGTGCGTGCGTGTGTGTGTGTGTTCTTGTGATTGGATTATCATTCAGTGGTTACTGGGTAAAGTTACTAGTAGCCTACTTAAAAAATAATTAAAAATTGTAGCGTTTTCGATCATACACGATACAAGAACACATGCATTCTTTTGTGAGCTTTAGCAAACATCTGTGCTACATTTCTAAAACTAGGTCAGCGGATAATTTGCTTCATTGCATCACGTTAGTTGTTTATCTCAAAACAGTGTGTAAAGGAGAATATATTTGTGAATGACTTTCTAAGTATCGGGCCGTAGCTTTTTGTGTATGCTTATAATACAGCAGGAGCAGGTAAATGCAATTGCATCGTTATTTATGGTCCCTGGTGTGATGTGCTCGGTGTTCTACCTCAGTGTTTATCCAGCCGTACAAACCCTGCACTGTTGCTCGAGAACAGCATGATAACTTCACTGGAAATAGACTTGAGCACATATCGTGCCTCGGACAAAATATCTGCTGTTAAGCTGCTTACCTGTTTTAATTTTTTGGAAACTAGGAGGGATTTAAAAGGAATTAGTTTATGCGTTTTACATTATCAAATCGTCAATAACATCAGTATCTATATCTTTGAATGAACAGAGACAGACAATAATATCCTACAAGTCTCCATGATCACAGTTGTAGTCCCTTAAATATTCTCATTGTATCATCTTTCATTTTTTTTTTCTGCAAAATGCAAACAATTGCGTGAGTCTGAAAGCTGCACACCACCGACCAGTGCCAAGATATAAACGAGCACCAGCCAAGAATGCGCCGCTTATACTTGGACGTTTATAGCGGGGGGAACCATGTGGAGAGGGCCTGGGCGCCAAAGTGCTTTGAAGGTTTTTGGAGATTTTCGAAACATTATTGTTCACGAACATTACCGAGGTTTCTCAACACTGTATATTTAGTTCCAAAGCGGGGGAACCACTGTGGGAACCAGTCGCCGAGCGAGCGCGGTTAACGAATGGCTCATTATCGTTTAACAGAAAATCCAGGGCAGGCTGAGTGCTGATTTCTCACCTTGTAACGTCTCTTTAAGGACCCGAAGATGGCATTAAGAAATATCTCTGTGGAAATACAATTTTTTTGTATTATGTAATGTAGGCTTAATTGTAAATTACAACCTTAAGAGTGTAAAAGTAAATCTATTTTACCCCATTTAAAAAATATTTATTTCGACTTATGCTGGGTAATTGGCGTAAACAAGACAATTAGCTTGATGTTACACAATTTAATTTTATCACGTTCAACTGAAGTCTGGGGCCTCAACCACAGGTGTCAATGTCCCTTCTTCCACCCCAAAACCACCTTGCTAAATCTGGCTTGCATTTTATATTACAGCACTTAAATCAGTATTGTCATGTCCCTCATTTGTAAGCACGATGAGTCTTTGTCTTGTCTTCAATCCTTGTCCTTGAGATTTTAGACACATTGTCTCATTTTCTTCTCAAACTGTTGCGGATTGGACCAGCTTAGATGGACTGATCTATCATTTTCCACGATGAATAACCGTTTCCGCCAGGAAACCATGGATTCCTTTGACAGGAAGGAGAATATCCTCATCCTTTTCTTCACTTTGTAGGCTCTAAGGAATACTGGTGTTGACGGATCAGACCATAGGATAGTTTCTGGGAAGTCTGTGCTGAGCTTTAGCTGCACACAAAAAAAGTAGGCTTGGCTAGTAGTGTTCATTTGCTAAGAGTGAGTCACTGGGTGGGACTTCACAGTAAGTGTATTCAGTGGCAGTTAAAATCATGAATTAATGATGTCAGCTTCACATAAATGTTTGAATCAAGGGGAGCTGTCGTGCTTTGCCTTGACTCTCTAATGATGGGTCGTGTATCAAGTGTACAAAAAGACTCACGAAACGCACACACACACACACACAGCTTTGTTGCTTAAACTCTTGACGGAAACAGCAAGATGGCTAATAGCTTCTAAACAGAAGCAAGAGATGCTCTTAGGGTATACAGATGACATCGTGACAATCTGCTCTCCTCTTGTAGGGAATGCACAAAGTACAATCTGTTCTTCTTGTGGGGATGGGTGGTGGTGTGTGTGTGTGTGTGTGTGTGTGTGGTGGGGGGGGGGGGGTCCACAGATGCACTGAAGCATTAGATAATCGTATGTCACGAAGGGGGGGCGGAAAAGATGCCGCGCATCTGTAATGACATGACGCTGTCTGGTCTGGATGTAAGAAGAAAAAAAGCCGACCACCCCATAAATTTCCCATCCCCGTCCTCCCCTCCAGCTCCTGTAAAGCATCATCCACCATCCATTCTCACTTGTCTCCCCCCTTAGAGCCCGGCACAGCAGATGTGAGTGAGGGAATGTCCACTCACATGGGGGTCACACCGCTGTGACCCCCTGCTCAACCTGTTGGGGGACCTTGGCTGAACTCCCTGCCAAGCCATTTGAGTCTGCTCCAGGATGTAAACATGGCGTGATTGACTTATGGCTCTCCCCCCGGCCCCGGCCTCCCACACCACGCGCTGTGAAAACGTTGTGTTATCTTCAATACACGGGATCGATGATCGATGCGCCGGCCTGCTGACGGATGGCGTCCAGCCGCTGAGCCGTGGCCCGAGATTCATCCCCATAAAATTTGCAGTGCATGCACTGGTTCACTGGCTGTCGGCAGATTCCCTGCGAGAGGTCGCATCACAGTTGGTCTTTCTTTTTGTTCACTTCCGCTCTTGTATTCTCTAAAACTACAGCTGAGCCCTGGAGTGAAGGGGCCCGGGGGGGGGGGGGGGGGGGGGGGGGGGGGGGGGTGTGTGTGGGTGAGGTGAATGACCTTTATGCAGTGTGTATTAGTTGGAGAAAATCACAGAGTTATGATGGGAAGAGGACTAATGTAACCAAACTCTGATTATTTATGTTTGTGTTTGTGTGTGTGTGTGTGTGTGTGTGTGTGTGTGTGTGTGATAGCTTGTACTTCTGTGTGCCTGTTAGTGTATGTGTGTGTGTGTGCCCGTGTGTATGTGCTTATACCTGTATGTGCACCTGTATGTATGTATGTGTGTGTGTGTGTGTGTGTGTGTGTGTGTGTGTGTGTGTGTGTGTGGATACGCCTGTTGGTGTGTGTCAGTGTGTGCTCCCGTATGTGTCTACGTCTGTGAGTGTGTGTGTGTGTGTGTGTCTACATGTGTCATTCTAGGATTATCTGTGTTGTGTACAACAGCCCACAGGCGGTTCAGCTCGGTGAGTCTTGCATGACTGCAGTCGGCCCAGTGACCCATAGTTAAGACTCCTGCATATCTGGGCCTCCGTAGGGAGCCCAGCAGAGCCATCCTGCCTCCTGGGGCTGGCTCACAGGAGTAGGGGAGACAAAGAGGAAGCACACAATGGAATTGAAAACACCACCACCTCAGAAGCAATCCGGTCCAGTCTCATGTGATTCTCTAAACACAAGCACACCCTCCTCTGCGAGCCAATGTTGATCATAACTTTAATCCAGGAGATGGGTTAGACAGGTACAAGTTCTGTGTTTATGGAGGACTGAAATAATAAATACAGGAGACATTCCTGTAAACAGCAGTGGGGGGAGATGCTTTTTATTTGAGCTCTTTGTTGATGTTGTCGAGTGAGTCGGATATTGTAATAAACATCTTTACCATTACGTTAATCTTCTCTGCGTCGCCGCAGCCATCGTCGTGGAACAGTGTGCGCTCGTTGCGCATACACGCAGACGCACGCATGCAGGTACACGCACGCAGACACCCTCACACACACACACACACACACCCATTTATCACCCCGCTCACTCTTTGTTTGTTTATGCATTTACTGCAAACCCACAGCAGCGTGTCCATGACATTAAACTGGCCATTGGTTCAGAATGTTATTAGCTCCTGATTCATCACATTACACCCCATGCCAAAATCTCCCTTTTCCATTTAGTCTCTCTCTCTCTCTCTCTCTCTCTCTCTCTCTCTCTCTCTCTCTCTCTCTCTCTCTCTCTCTTCGCGCTTTCTCTCTCTCTGCCCCCCCTTCTCTCTTGCACTCCCTTTCTGTCTGTCTCTGTCCGTCTGTCTTTCTGTCTGCCTTTCTCTCCCCCCTTCTCTCTCTCTCACTTTCCCTCCCCCTCATTCTCTCTCTCTCACACACACACACACACACACACACACACACACACAGACACACACACACACACTACAGGACACATGCACAAGGGGCATGCTGATCATATTCTCGCGCTAAAGCCCAAACGTCGTCGTTTAACTCGTTGTCGTAAAGCCATAGAGATGGAACCGGCCCCTATGAGGGCTGGTTCCATAAGAAAGGTTTTTAATGTAATCGTGAAATATAGGCCAGCTATAGCTATCGCGACTATGTGTTTGAAACTTCTGCTGCGTTCTGCCAGGTATACCAAGCCAGCATGGCTAAGTCCAAGGCGAAGCCCATGTTTCCATTTGTTCAAAGATAGAATATAAAAAAAGATAAATGGACGTTTTACTCTTTAGATATTTATTAGGTGTTACAATTGAGGCAACCTGAAGCTGAATGTAGCCATATGAAGTGTAAATTATTTAAGCTATGCAAAATCATACACTGAAAAGATAACACAGCCTCTGCATACACATTACTCTACCAACAGATGGAGATATAAGGTGGCGTAAATAATATTGCTATTATTAATGAAGTTTAGTCCATTAGGGGTATCGGCTATGAAGACAAATAATGCACCATAGGTCAGCAGGGGGATTTACTCTGTCAACAGGGACAGAGTAAATGAGGAAGTTTAGCAACAGGAAAGTATTAATTTAACACAAAATACCCCAGGAATAAGGGGAAAATGTCATGTTGTGAAAATGTTACCAAATGTCATGGTATGTAATTTCCTTCGCCCCCCTCTGCCCCCCCTGCCCGCCCACTTCCGCCCCTAACTGCTCATCAATGACTCATTTTCCCCCCCACCAAGACCGTCGTCGGAGAATACAAAAAGCCCAGGGATACACATTCTCTCTCCGCCTTCACTCACCTCCATGGGAACCCCTCAAACGCTCACACGTTCCGCGCTAAGGTATAAAAGGTTCACTATTAAAAATGCATGTGCTAGATCTCTCAGACATGCACTTGCCCGTGCCCGCGTGCTCCCGTTATCACATTTTCCCCTCCCTCTATCCAGGTCAGGTTCCGTGTTCTTTGATTCAAAATGAAACACTGCACTTCTTTTTCTGCTGTGTTTTCTTTTGTCTGAGAAAAAGTAAGTACGTAAAGTAAAAAAAGAGGGGGGAAATACTCACAGTTGACCTCCATTAGGAACCCAGCCTCTGTTTCTCTCTTCGGGCGGTGGTGGGTGGGTGGAGGTATCCTTGGGGGTGGGGTTGTGCGGGGGGAGAAGGGGAGAAGGGGAGTTGGGGGGCAGGGGGTGTATGCTGTTTGTCTCCCGCCAGCGAGGACGGAGTTCATATCCACGGATCTCTTTGTTCCCGCGGGGGGGGGGGGGAAAGGCTCCGGAGGTCAAGAGGCGCAGCTTCAGGCGGAGCAGAGGAACACCGTCGGGCTCCGTCAGGGAGAGGCGGAGACGACACGAAGCCCCCGCCGGCCTGAGACACAGGCATCGGGGCCGGGCGGGTTCATGGCCCCCGGGAGCAGGAGGAGTTGGTGGGTGAGAGGAGGAGCACCTCAGGAGACTCTTCAGACTCGCTCCCCCCAAAGAAGAACTCAAAACTCAACAAATACGACAAACCTCAAATAAAATCCGGGCGCGAAAAGTATCCACAAGTCTTTGTTTTTCGTTTACTCCCCCTCAGTCAATTCTGCGCACCCTAGCATCCGGGTTCATTCAGGGAAGTAGACTGACCACCTCCAGCACCACCAGCACCATCACCACCACTGAGCAGCATGTGAGCCGGAGCGGCAGGCAGGAGGAAAGTGCTGTGCCTGGGCGACCGCAGCCCTCCAGTGGGGAGGAGTGTCAGCGAGAGAGTGAGGAGGGGCGCTGGTCCCTGAGCTTGAGTCCACCGCCGCCGCTGTCACCGCGGCTCGCTCGCTGCCGCGTGCGTATAAACAGACTGACAGGCACAGATGTAGCTGACGCTAGCTAAGCGGGGAGGAAACATTCCCATAGGGCTGCATGGTTCATCATGTTTCAGGACAGTGAGCATCCACAGAGTGTGAGAGGGGGGGGAGAGACCTAGAGAGGGAGGAAGAGGGAGGAGAAAAGGGAGGGAGAGAGTCAGAGACAGAGAGAGGGGAGGGAGGGAGAGTCAGAGAGAGAGGGAGAGAGAGAGGGGGAGAGAGAGAGGGAAAGGGAGAGAGAGAGAGAAAGAAAGGGAGGGAGATTTAGAGAGACAGAGGAGAGAGAGAGACAGAGAGGGAGGGAGAGAGAGTCAGAGAAAGAGAGAAAGAGTGTCAGAGAGAGAGAGATGGACCACTAGAGAGGAGTAGGAGGAGGTGGGTGGAGCTGAGGGGGGGGGGGGGGGGGGGGGTAAGGTTGAGGGGTGGTGCTGTTGGGAGGGTTGGGGGTCGTTTGCACAATTGGAGGGAAGGGAGGAGGGGAGGAGAAATAGGTTACTCTTAGGAGGTGTGTGTGTGTGTGTGTGTGTGTGTGTGTGTGTGTGCGGTGTGTGTGTGTGTGCGGTGTGTGTGCGGTGTGTGTGTGTGTGTGTATTTGTATGAAAGAGAAAGGGAGAGAGAGAGAGAATGTGTTTATTCGTGGGCCAGTAATGAGCAGTGCAATGACACACAGAGTAAGGCAATTGATGACCTCCAACAACAACAGGATTTTATACCCCTTCATGGAAGAGCAGCACCAGACAGAGCTGGACGGCCCCCAGCCAGGGCTGTGTCCTGTACGTTTGGACGGCTCTTTTTGTTTTGGGGCAGGGTGTGCTATCACAGAGACACATCTGGGGAACACAAAACATCGGCGCTGCCCATGGTCTATCCCATTCAGACGGAAACTGGGCTGGCTGTCCTGGCTAGATAAGCAAAGTGCAGAAGTGAGAGACATCTTTTTATCTACCTTTAACCTGACACCTTTGTGTTATCGTGATGAGTGTGTGCGCATGTCTGTGTGTTGTGTGTGTGTGTGTGTGTGTGTGTGTGTGTGTGTGTGTGTGTGTGCATGTCTGTGGGTTGGGTGTGTGTTTGTGTGTGTGCATGTCTGTAAAGGTGGCTATAGGTTCATTCAGATATGGATTAAAGGTTGCTATAGGTTAATACAGGCATGAATTAAAGGTGGCTGTAGGTCCATTCAGACATGAATTCACTGTGGCTATAGGTTCATTCACACATGGTTTCCCTGTGGCTATACGTTTATTCACACATGGATTCCCTGTGGCTATAGATGCAATCAGACATGGATTCAATGTTGCTATAGATTAATTTGCACATGTATATTCAATCCACATTCAATCCAGAGGACCACCTTTGTGCTCCCTGCATCCAGGAGAAGGGCGTTCATCGTATCAAAACCCGTTCCATTGCAGACGGACCAAACACAATCTCAAACCAGCACTTTGTTTGAAACAGCCGTCAAAATATAGATCAGATTCTGAGCTGAAAACCCCCTGCAGGGATCTCTTCACGGCTACAACTGAATGGTGGCAGTTCAGAAATTTCGCCTTTGGTTGTTCTGAGAAGAGAGCTGTTCTTTTGCGATGATAAACGACGGTACTTAGTGCTAAACCCATAACGGAGGGGCAATAGGCAGAATGGCGTGATTATACAGGGCGCTATCTGTGGTTAGGTCAAGGTTGATGCTGATCACGTAAATCCTGGCACATCTGTCCCGATGGAGGGTTAATCAACCAGGGATTAGGCTCCACCACATGCCTCACACTAATGACACCAGACCAGGCTGGAGGCAGCCCAGGCTCGACCTGTGGAGGCCGGCGGGCCAGGCTAAAGGCAGCCCGGTCTCAGTCCTCTGGAGGCCGGCGGGCCAGGCTAGAGGCAGCCCGGTCTCAGCCCTCTGGAGGAGGCCGGCGGGCCAACGGGCCAGGCTAGAGGCAGCCCGGTCTCAGCCCTCTGGAGGCCGGCAGGCCAGGCTAGAGGCAGCCTGGTCTCAGCCCTCTGGAGGCCGGCGGGCCAGGCTAGAGGCAGCCCAGGCTCAGCCCTCTGGAGGAGGCCGGCGGGCCAGGCTAGAGGCAGCCCGGTCTCAGCCCTATGGAGGCCGGCGGGCCAGGCTAGAGGCAGCCTGGTCTCAGCCCTCTGGAGGCCGGCGGGCCAGGCTAGAGGCAGCCCAGGCTCAGCCCTCTGGAGGAGGCCGGCGGGCCAGGCTAGAGGCAGCCCGGTCTCAGCCCTATGGAGGCCGGCGGGCCAGGCTAGAGGCAGCCCGGTCTCAGCCCTCTGGAGGAGGCCGGCGGGCCAACGGGCCAGGCTAGAGGCAGCCCGGTCTCAGCCCTCTGGAGGCCGGCAGGCCAGGCTAGAGGCAGCCTGGTCTCAGCCCTCTGGAGGCCGGCGGGCCAGGCTAGAGGCAGCCCAGGCTCAGCCCTCTGGAGGAGGCCGGCGGGCCAGGCTAGAGGCAGCCCGGTCTCAGCCCTCTGGAGGCCGGCGGGCCAACGGGCCAGGCTAGAGGCAGCCCGGTCTCAGCCCTATGGAGGCCGGCGGGCCAGGCTAGAGGCAGCCCGGTCTCAGTCCTCTTCAGCCTTGGTTCTCTTGGGTCGGGTTTTACTGACATATTATTTTTCTACTTAGCATATTGTATCTATTGTTCACAAATTTATTCTTCAAAATATTGACCAGATTATACATTATTAACTTTCCCATTACAGTCATTTGATTCACTGTGTCGTAATTATTTGGCCTGTTAAGCCCTTTGAGACTGTATAGGTGATTAAGGGCTAGAGAAATACAATTGAATTTAATTTAATTGATTGGTTTTCCCATTGATCAATTGGAAATATTTAAGGCTATGATTAATGGAATTCAGGGAATATATGGGGCTGAAATTGAAAGGGAATGAATAAAAAAAATATTTCTACCTATCCCTTTCACATTTTGTAGGATAATGATCCCTTGCCTCTGACAACAGAAACAACAAACAATGTTGCAGATGTTAGCGTATAATCCTTTACATAAAAGAGACCTTTGACGAAAGCAACTCCACACAGGCGCGTATGACACTTTGAGACCAGTACAGATGGTGGCGGCAAAAAAAGTGGTGGTTGAACATTTGTGTTATCAATCAGAATGATTGCTCGAGACAATTCAATCATCCCCTGATATCTGTTGGGAGACAACCTCACTCTGTCCCTACTTCACCCATCGTTTCCATCTCCTCTGATTGGATGTAGAAGTTGTTGTTCTGCAGTCACAGTCTAATCACTGGGTGAGTCTAAGTCAAACCCCACCAAAGAGATACGTGATCAAAGTCCACGTGTATAGCCCCATCCCTCAGTCATTTCAACATCTCTTAGCATTAAATGCATGTATTTTTGCTGTACTGTTGTGCTGTCAAACTATATTGTCCACCCGATGCTCGGGTAAGGGAATGATGATGTGAGGAGGACAACTTCGGGAGCATAATTGAAAGCTAGAGCGAGGTATTTGGAGACGGATGGTGTTTTTGTGCCGGGACATTGATTTGCTTTTAGCCAAATCAAACCGATTACCCATCCTTCGCCACAGCCGCCATGATTGATGGTCTGTAGAGCCCTTTTTAATCTAGTTGATCCCTGGACTGCCTCTCAATGCCAGCTAATAGCATTAGCTCCGATGTTGTTGTCATTTTGCTCATGGGCTTTGATAATGCTGCCGTTACTGTTACCGCCTGGCTCCTGCTCTGGCCTCCATCGGCCCCAGAGCCACACTTCTTCTCTTTTGATGTATTGACTTGCCAATACACCGCAGACTGTTTGAGTGGGTTCATAAATCCCACCTTTGTGGACCCCTACCCTGCCTTCGCTCGTTTATATCTCAACAGACGGACCCCTGCAAGGTTTTGATGCAGCGTCTCCGACTAGGTTGCTGCTTTTATTGGTTTGGGTTGAGAATTTATTCATTTCTCACGTATTCATGTCTTTCATTTAAGGGAGGCCATTCCAGGAAAGCTGGGTGTTTCACACGACAACTTAATGGTTATTATTATTCAATAGGCCAATTTCTGTATGCAGGAACGTGTGAAAGAACATGTAGAGCGTGCTTTATTATAATAAATTGCATTGAAGCAAAACCACGAGGACAGGCGATGAAAATGTATTTTTCTCACTTATCTCACAAGATGTCAATGTCCCTCTTGGCACTAGAAATCTCCATAATGGTGAAGCATAATGAATACAAGAGCAACACAAAGTAGCACATTCTATTGGATCCAGTGTGGGAGGTTTAAAATGGATCAACTGCAACTGGGAGGGACTTTGTACAATTTTTAACAAATAATTCATGAATAAATGAATACAAAAATCTAAGTGGTCATACAGCTATTTCTGAGCTCATTTGGCTGACCAGCATTGACTCCTCTGTCAACACTTAACCTTGATCTAAAATATTCAGGTGAGGACGCACATCAGAACTCTAAGACCTGGGCACCAATCAGGATTGGTCGTGCGGCGCATGAACCCGCCTCATCGATGCAACTTTAATGCTGGCTGGACAGAAGGAAGATTAGTTCGCTCTGACATCACGCGCACACCGCTGTGTGGACACCTAACACTGTCGCAGCCGCACGTCAGCACCGCTGACCTTGTCCTCCTGGACTGTCGGCGCACAGTATGGTTTAGTGCAGCATTACTCATTGCGCGGCTCGCAAGCCACATGCGGCTCGCCAAGCCTCTATTTGCGGCTCGCATGGCCGTAAAAATATACAGTGATATGATCATGCAGTGAATACAGATATTTAAAAAAACAATACAAACAATTATTTAAAAAATAAATCAACAGCGGCATTAAAAGGTGGAAATATAGCCTTGTCTAGAAAATATTTTTAAACTTGCTCGGCTCTACGCTGACAGCGGGGTTGCCAGATTGGTGGTTTTCCTGCATAACAAGAGAGAATGTGCTCTTTGGATGGACTTATTCTTATTAACTTATTCTTCAATAGCTTCCATGTTATGTGACCCAGTGTCTCCACATTATTCCAGAAAATAGCACACAGTCACACAAGTCTTAATTTTCCTCTCAAAGTCCACCAGATTGATGCATTCCAGGTTAAAAGGTTCCAAATTCTCTTCCGGGGGAGCATGCCCCCGGACCCCGCTAAGGACCGGGTTCCCTCCACAGTTTCACAAAATTCTGTGGGAAACACTGCTTCAGGGAGGACGTATTATAAAGCAGGCATACTTATTTATGACTGGATTTATAGCTTTTGATACTTTGTAAAAATGGCTCTCCTGTTGACGTCGTCCTGTCAGTGCGGCTCTCCTGAAAAAAATAGTGAATACCACTGGTTTAGTGTGTGTGTGTGTGTGTGTGTGTGTGTGTGTGTGTGTGTGTGTTCGTCGGTGTGTGTTGGTGAATGTGTGTGTGCGTATGTGTTTATGTTTGTGTGTTTATGTTTGTGTGTGTGTGTCATGTGTATGTATGTCTGTGTGTCTGTATGTGTGTGTGTATATATCTGTGTGCGTGTGTGTGTGTGTGTGTGCGTGCATGCATGTGTTCATGTGCAGGTCTATTGCGTGCCAGTATACTCATTATCACAATCAAATAAGAAGAAAAACAACGGCATCGTTGCCAAGGTATTCCTGTGTTTACCGTGAGACAGGTAGCGCGACAGAGTGAACGCCAAGCAGGCGTGACTGATGCTCATGCCTTATTACTCGGTGTGCATACTTAACTACACGTAGTGGAGAGTCCTTATCCGGCTGTCCAGTTGGTGTGCTAGGTAGGGAGGAATAAAGAGGGGATTCAGAGGATTCAAATGAGGCGGGCCAGCTTCGGCCATCGGGGGATTGTATCAGCAGCCGGCCGCACAGATAACACATTAAATAACTTCCACTTCCTCCCTCGTCACGGTGGGACACGATAAGGGCGAAAATCGAGCGAAAATCCTTGATAATGATTATTCTGACACCTGACTGCGCTCCCTATGCATGTGTGTGTGTGCTTGTCGTGTGTGTGTGTGTGTGTGTGTGTGTGTGTGTGTGTGTGTGTGTGTGTGTGTGTGTGTGTGTGTGTCTGTGTGTGTGTGTGTGTGTGTGTGTGTGTGTGTGTGTGTGTGTGCACTTTGCCGTCTCGTTTCACTTCCCTTACTATCCTTTTTTCTTTTTACCCCCTGCTAACGACCCTGTCTGGGGCACCATCTTGTGCTGGCGATGGGCTGGCGGGGCAGGGGCGTCTGTGTCCGTTTAATTACTCTAAACCAAGACCGCCCGCCTCCCGTCTCCCATCTGCTGCTCTCTGAGGGGACGAGGGAGAGAGAGACAGATCCAGAAGGAGAGGAGGCACAGCGTAGTGAAAGCACAGCATCCTACCTGCTGGTCGTATTGAAATGCCTTCTCCTGCTAGCATGCTAATTAATCACCCTGCTAGACTACACAATACCACAATACCACATAAAACGTAATTTTGAGACAATCAATTACACACTTTGTTCCAGGGCACATGGTTAGGGAAGATTGACCAGCCAGTTTGAACTAATATCAGATGAGTTAATACATTTCAAAGACATTGCCTGTATATCTGCTTTGTATCTGCCCTTTTCTTTGTGCAATGTTCAGAATTAATAGGAAACCCATCTTCCCACTGCTTATCCTGCAGGTCAAGCTCCAGGGGGTTTAAACGGCCGTGTTTTGATTATAAAAAAGTCCTTGATTCTTCCCTTTGCTGCTTATGGGAGATGATGGGTTATGTCCCGTTAGGGGAACCTTTACAGTCGCAGGCACTGCCCGGTCAGCAGCGATTAAATTGCCGGCCAAGTCATGCCTCACTTGGCCTTAATGACCCCATGTAGCGCTTTGTCAATCATAGCATAGGTATGGAAAATAAATATGTAAATAGCGTAGAAAAATGTATATGTAGCAAAATATAAATGACACAAATAACAAAACTGATATTGAGCTATTGATTGTTATTGAGTAAATGATGTCTGCCTTTTTGATTTTCATTCTATCACTAGTCAACACTTTTTCAATTATTTCGATCTTGAAATAAAATATGAATTTAGGTTCCAGTTGCGGTAGAAAATCCAATTTTTCTATCGCAGCCAAGAATCTCAGTCCTAGTCATATGGACCAGTAGTTAATCTGAGATTCTGCTATCAATAGCATGGCCCACTTAAGACCTGAATATCATTCAAGCAGCAAACACCAAGGTTCCACTCTCAAATCCCCTCTACCAATAACCACGAGACAACTCCTGGCTCCGGGGAGGAATGACTCAAAAGACTAAAGCACTTTTATATCTATTGAATCAATAACCTACCGGACCCTTTCAAATGGAAACCGGCAACACAAGTTCCAGAATCCTGCCTCGCTAAGAGATTGCAAACCACGCGAGCCACCAGCCTATATAACTCTGGTAAACACCCTCATCTCTTGCTGTTGTCCTGTCCCCCCAAACAAGCCTCATTGGCCCTCGCAGTCAATGCCACAGTCAATTTGAACAAGTTAGCGATAGTTAGCTTCTGTCAATCGCCTCCCCCACGTTTGTGTTTTTGCTTTCCAGTCCGCACGACGTCAAAGCGAACACGTAGGCCGGGGACCCAGCGGCCATGCGCAGGGGGGTTCTCAATGTTTGCTGCAGCAGCAGCCTCAGTTTTCATCTGCGGTCCCTAGACGTTAGGATGTGATGCGGTGGAAGGTCTTTGTAGTGGGGCTCCATTCATCCATGTGTCAGATGAAGGAGAGGCGAGATTGGGAGGCGTGCGTCACGGGCAGATGTACGGCCCGGTAGCTGGGGAGAGTGGGCGTTGGCTGGGACGTCTCAGAGTCAGAAGGTCCTGATGGATGTGTCATCTTTGAACTCTGACACTGTGCACTGTGCCCGGAATAGCAAGGTACGCTGACCTAGCTTTGTATCAAATCATCAGCAGATTATCTTTTTTTTTTTTTGAATTATACAAAAACACTTTATACACAATATTTTCACTATTTTCAAATACAGACGTGTCATTTGAGTGATTGGCGATACATTGTTTTCATCTACGCCTTTCCACCTTCCTGTGTGTGTATAAGACCCCCCCCCCCCCCCCCCAGAGAAGACCATCGAACATTTAGGAGTGGAACAAGGTGACGGATGTGTCTAGCCGTCATTCCCGCTGTTATGACTTCACCTTCCAGAGATCGATTAGGGAAGGACGCCTGATAGCAATAACGTGAGGTAACGGGCAAAGGCACCACACTGGGTGACAGCTTGTTTGGCCTCTCGCCAAACACAGAGACTAAACTTGCCTTGAGACGACCAGGAAGTAAAAGTTCGGGTAAAAGTGTTACCGGTACGTGTGCACACACACACACACACACACACACACACACACACACACACACACACACACACACACGCACACACACACATCCTCTTTGCTTCTTTTTTTTTTTAACCCAGAGCAGCAATCCTTTTTTAAACACCACAGGAGAGCATTTATCTCCAGAGTGCTCCTCTCTGCTACACCTTCCTGCCACTACTTCCTGACTCATGCTTCCATCCCTTGTCAGGACTCTCTGCGCTGCTCTGGAAAGAAACGCCCAGGGTCGGTGAGCCATGCTGGGCACAAAGGTGTCAGGCGCTGAGAGGAAAATTTTCTGAAAAGGAAGAAGAAAACCTGAAGTTCAGCTTATTTCCTGATCCTTTTTCACCCCCAGACATGCGATAACAGTGGCGTCTACATGCAACCCAGAAGGGGATGCAGTGAAATGTCTCTTACACGGCATCCCTTATCTAGCAAGGATCTCTGATTAGTGAACATTTCGCCATGACAATAGTTTATGTCAATCATCATGATGAGATGTTTCCTTTTGATTGTCCTCGCCTCTCTCTGACCCCCCCATCTGGGGCCGCAGCCCCCATCTCTCTCTCTCTCTCTCTCTCTCTCTCTCTCTCTCTCGCTCTCTCTTAAGCAATGGAATGTATTACTAAAGGAAGGAATGAAAACTATTTGTCGACAAGGTATTAGACTCCTTACTCCCCCTTACTCCCCGAAATGTCCCTAAAGCCTACTTTATC
The DNA here is from genome assembly GCF_949987615.1 of Pollachius pollachius. Taxonomy (NCBI): domain Eukaryota; kingdom Metazoa; phylum Chordata; class Actinopteri; order Gadiformes; family Gadidae; genus Pollachius; species Pollachius pollachius. The sequence continues at coordinate 13,622,648 of NC_136948.1, read as the reverse complement.
ACCCAGTCACTTAGGAACATACCTTTGTTCATGGGGGGGCACAGAGGAAACAAAACAGAATGAAGTAAGGAGAGAAAGAGAACCAAATACAGAAAGACAGAAAGAATGAAAGAAGGGAGAAGGACAGAACGGAAGTGAAAAGAGACAGAAAGAAAGAGAAAGAAAGAAAGAAGTAAAGAGAGAAAGGGAAATAAAGAGAAAGAAAGAAAGAAAGACCAAATGTAGAAAGAAAGAGAGACAAAAAGAAGGAGAAAGAAAGAGAGAAAGGAAGGGAAAGAAAGTAAAAAAGGACAAAGCAGGAGGACGCGAGAGAAATATAGAGAAAGAAAGAAAGACAAAACGTAGAAAGAAAGAAGGAAAGACTTGCATAGAGAAACAAAGAGTCATGCTCCCTGTCCGACGGGCGGGTCTAGACACCCCGGCCCCGCCTACATATGCTAGGCTGGCTCCTGACATTTGCTATCCAGCGGAGCCAAAGCAGAGCTGTCAGAGTCCATCATGTCGCATGTCTGTCCCACTCTCTCTCTCTCTCTCTGTCTCTCTGTCTCTCTCCCTCTCTCCCTCTCCCTCTCTCTCCCCCTCTCTCTCTCTGAACCAGTCCTCCCCTGGCCCCGCATGGCACCACCGTGTCAGGCAGGCAGCGGGGCGTCCAGAGGGTGGAGGACAGCACAGGGTGAATGAACAAATGCTTGCTTCAATAAATAATGAATACATGAATGGGTACGACGCAACGACATTGCTGACTTACTTGTGAAAAATATGAAATATGGGTCAGCTATGGGTCCGGGGAGAAATATGTGTGCATTTGCATGTATGCGTGTCTCTCTATCTTTGGTCTGCTCCAATATGACCGACATCGCTTGTAAGGTTATCATCACCTCAGGATTTGGAGCCACTTGCCATACCGCGAGTGTGGTGATCTCAACTGGGCCATGTGCCATGTAGGGTCTATCATCAACACAAAGACCTGTCTCACTTCCAGTAGCTTGCTCTAGGTGTCTTGTTCTCATCCCACACAGGGCTAGCTGTTTTCTGACGCCTGATGGTGAAAGGTGGCCAGAGAGGGTTCCAGCCTGAGCATCAGAGGGCAGGCTGACTCTATTGTGTGCCGGTGCTGAGAGGTGTGTATCCTGACTGTGTTAGCAGAACGCTGGTCTCTGTAAGTACCGACCGACCTAAGTAAATGTGTGAGTAGAGTGCGCGTTTGTGTTTGTGCGGTTGTATGCTTGTTTGTGTGTGTGTGTGTGTGTGTGCACGCTTGTGTGTGTACGTGTGTGAACATGTGTACGTCTGTGTGTGTGTGTGTTTGTGTGTATGCGTGTGCCCGTTTGTTTGTGTGTGTGCAAACATGTGCGTACGTGCATGTGTGCGTGTGTGTGGACACGTGTGTGTGCGTACATGTGTGTGTGTGTGTGTGTGTGTGTGTGTGTGTGTGTGTGTGGGGGGGGGGGGCAGTGTGCAGACAGGGGTCTTTTGATGTCGGCTTTCCTTTGTGTTCCCCTCTCCGTGTCTGTGACTTTTTAATGAGGGAACCGGACTCATTACAGCGGACCGTGCCGAGGCCACACGGCGGGACGGCCTCCCCTCTGCCCCCTCTCCCAACACACACACATTACAGCGGTTGACCCCCCCGTCTGGGACCGCAGCCCCCATCTCTCTCTCTCTCTCTCTCTCTCTCTCTCTCTAATGGCACCTGTGGAACTGCAGAGCAGCAGTACAATCACAGACATGCAGCCCCTCCGGGCTGGTGGGTGTTCGCCCTAATAGGTGGGCATCCCCCCGTCCGCTCCACCTCAGCCTCCAGCGCCAGACGCCGAGCTGCCGGAGTATTCCCTCGCTTGCCGTGTGTTGTTATCGATCGCGCGCGTGTGGTAGCTCGGTGGTCAGGGGTGTGAGGGGCGGAGGATGGTAATGTGTTTTCCTGTGTGTGATTCTGAGCCGTAGTTGCTCACAAAAAAAAAGCCAGGTGTAGAGTCACGCACCAATGCTTCCTGAATTCTAATGAGATCTGAGGAGGACCTTCTTGGGGAAACGTAATCCACAGACTTGACTTTAATATGCTTTCCTCGCCCCCCCAGTTCAGATCTCGCAGAAATATTATATTCCATCGCCGGGGGCTTACTTCCACTACCAGCGCAATTGACCTTTTTAAAGTTGGCTGAACTTTCTTATGCAAATATGCATTTGTTCTTTTTAATAATTCGTTTTTTTGTGCCTTTAATTACCCACCTATTGTTTGTTTGGCCCGATTAAATGATATGTATTGATATGCAGGGTTCTCTTCCCTTTCTGTCCCTTCCCATTGTGTTTGTCGATACACACCCGCACACAGTGAGATTCCCTTTACCAGGAACCAAACAAACAAATCACGTTTCCACTCAGACCTTTAGTTAGACAGTGTGCATGAGCAGAAGGGACAGAGTTGTTGCCGTTTCGGGGGCCAAATCTCATACAAAAGATGAGTAAACCCTTCTGGTGGTTTTGAATAAAAAAGTCTTTAATGTCAACCGATTTACGTAGCCTTGACAATGCGATTATATGGCGAGCGATACAGATACTGATGCAACCGTTTTCTCAGATAAAAATGGATTGAATCAAATATATATATGTGTATAACCAAAAAAATCCAAATCTAGCTGCATATCTATATTCCATGGATACACAAATTGTTTTTATATTTTATACAGCCCATATCAATCCATTCATAAAAAAGTAAATGCTCTTCAAGCAGCAATATAACATCTCAAAGGCCATTATTGAATAATGTGATGTCACACTTGAATGTGAATTTGGATATCATGCCCCCCCCCACCCCCCCGCCCTTCAGAGGAAAAGACCGCTTATTCAAACCCACGCTCCATGTCTCCATAGACAGAGACAGAGAGAAAGAGACATATAGAGAGCAAAGAGAAACCCCAAGAGAGAGATAGACCACAAGAGAGACAGAGGAAAGAGAGATTGAGAGAGGATTGAAGGAGATAGACCACAAGAGAGAGAAGAGAGAGAGAGAGAGAGAGAGAGAGAGAGAGAGACAGAGAGAGAGAGAGAGAGAGAGAGAGAGAGACAGAGAGAGAGAGAGAGAGAGAGAGAGAGAGAGAGAGAGAGACAGAGAGAGAGAGAGAGAGAGAGAGAGAGAGACAGAGAGGGGGGAGCGAGGAAGAGAAAGAGAGAGAGAGAGAGCGGGCTAGAGAGAGGAGCGAGGGAGAGAATCCACAAGAGAGAGAGAAGAAAGAGTGACAGAGAGAGAGAGACAGAGGAGATATAGAGAAATAGAGAGAGGAGAGAAGTAGAGAGTCCACAGACACAGAGAGAGACAGATAGAGAGAGAAAGAGAGATGGAGAGTGAGAGAGGGAGAGAGTCCACAAGAGAGTGAGAGGAGAGCAAAAGAGAGCAGCCATAAGGGAGACAGTGAGAAACAGGAGTGAGAGAGAAACAACAAGAGGGAGAGAGAGACCACAAGAGAGACGGTACGAGAGAGAGAGAGACCACGAGAAAGAGAGGGAGAGACCCCAAGAGAGACGGTAAGAGAGAGAGACCTCAAGAGAGGGTCTGAGAGACCACGAGAGAGAGAGAGACACCCATTATAAAAAGACCACACTGTGCAGGCCGGGTCCTGGGACACCTGTTCTTGTGGATGCCCTGGCTGGCACCACGGGAAGCGATGGGAGCTGTCCCATCCTGGGACTTGAGTTTCGTCCTTCACATACTCCCTGACCCTGAGTCCTCCAGACTTCCTCCTATTGCAAGGCGCCTCCATACTCTCCCCCCCCGCCCCATACACTTTACACTATTCCACGCCCTGGTGGCACTTCACACCTTAACAGTTTTTGTGCTATTTCCTCGTCATCTCGTCAAAACAAGGTCATCCGTACAGAACCGTTACGCTGATTGTGATTTCCATTTCCGTGTGCGGTTGATTACACAATGCGCTTGTCGTTTGTTGAGCAGTGTCGTGTTTTGTTGTGCCAAACACGTCGCCCAGAACGATGTCTGGACTTGTTTGCGCTTCTGTCTATTGTTAGAGCCCTGATACGTCCGTCACGTGGGGTCCT
>NC_136948.1:13553595-13616095 GCF_949987615.1 Pollachius pollachius | reverse complement strand
TATCAGGATAGCAAAAGTTCACCAGGTGATGAGTCCGGCGGCTTCGGAAACTTTTGTTTCGACCAAACCTCTTAAATGTTTATTTTTTTTGTCCCAAAGAGAACAAGGCATACACTAGCGCAAGCTTTCACAGTGCAATGTTTAGCCCAAGGCTCCACTGACAGATGGCTGTGGAAGGTTTACTGCCGCAATAAGCTGCTCCTCCACAGACCAACAGCGGGCTGCATCGAGGGGCCACATACTAAACTCAATAATGCAGAGAATGGAATAAAACGAATAAAACACAGTATATTACCTTTATAGGCATGAGTCATGTTGAAAGTAGCCATCGGGGCCCAGAGGAACATGAAGTCCTTTTGGATCAACCCCTTCACATCCGTGGGGAGACATGGTTCCGTCAGAGATCACTCATGCCACAGATTTAACCATTTGGTGCATGAGATGGTAACCCACTTTAGTTTGGCGGTATTGTTCCACGACTCTGTCTAACAAAAGCGTGTTTCCTGCATCAGATACATCACGTTGCTTGACCCATTGTGAAGGCTACATACAATACGAGGCAGAACCAAAGCAGTTGAACGCCGGGGTCGTGGGGGAAATCAATCTCAGCACACTTAAGTGCACACACTTGAATGGATTGATTGGACCTCGTTAACTGTCAGCTGATGACTACAGAGTCCTGAGCTAGCTACGCCTATTCTTGCTGCTTAAAACTCCCTAGCCAGACCACCAAACCAGCTCCCCAACACAACCCTACTACAACAACAAGCTGTCCATGGACGGTAATGCGCCCTAAGATCACAACCCGCCGGCTCAAGCAGCACATCACAACACAAGCTTCTGTTTCTGCGAAAGTGCAAAACTTCAGCCGATCATCATCCTCGCATGATGATGTCATCTGTTATTGTCACCTGATCTGCGACTCGTGTGACAGTAGCAGACTCAAGGTGTGTTAGGGGACACCAGTTCAGACGGGAACATCCCCCCTCGGCCACTCGATACCTCGCAGGGCCGTGTCTCCTCAGGGCTTATAGCGGGGCCCCATACAGCGGTGCATTGTTCAGTCAATGAGCTGGGAAGGTGAAATCCAAGTGAGCCGATTAACGCCGTAGGAACAGACAGTCTGCGCTCCTTCGACACCTCCTTTAGTTTGGGTCCGATATTAGACACCCTCAGTGGCAACCCTATTGATATTCTTGAAGTTGATTACGGCATGCATTATTCATTAAACTGAATAATGTGGTTTGATGACTTTGATGAATCTGTACGTTGTTAAGTTGGCGTCGCACATTTTCTTCAATGACATTCGTCGGCGGTGGTTTGGCACAGCGTGGTAATAGCATAATTGTACAATTATGTTAAGAGGAAGCATCTGGCTCAGAAGAGCAGCTTTTAGCAACGAAAACCTCATTTGAGATTATCCCCTTCAGACTAAAGATAATGAGGGAATTACATGTTGGTGCTTATGCCTTTTATGGCCATCCTTTATGATAACCAAATGAAACATTGAAAGTGGCAATCTTTCAACCCTCCAAAGATTTACAGTATTATGGATGTTAAGCACTTCGTGTCGGCGGTGTCTTATCCACCATGCACTCAAATCACGAGCGGCGCAGTAAGTTACTCCATTAGCGTGACGGGCAACCCCACAAATGGTCACACCCAAAGTTAGAGAGGTCACTGGCTCCTTTCCCTGACCCCTACAAGGTGTCTCGACTGGTTGCCATGTCCCCGCAAACCCGCTGGTGTTTAAGTCTGCAGTTTAGTTTGCACTAGTTGCTGTTTTCCGTTATCTTGTCTGCTGTGAGCACATGGTTCCTTTCCTCTCTGGTCTACCTGCTTCTGGCCGACACTGTAGGATAAGCTTTTTCAGAGTATTTCAGGCATTTGCATGAAATACATTTTGTTGGCAGACAGAAGACCTAAATGAATTCATTTGATTCCAGCAGCGTATAGGGGATGCACAGTGGTAGAATCAAACATTTTCCAGATGAAAGTCTAACCGGGAACAAGATTGGTCGGCGTCATATTTATATAATTTTCTCAAATCGTTTCTCAGCCCTTTGAGGGTATGTGTGTGTAAGTGAAAGTCCCTTTTTGAACCCACTCCCTTACATCTCTCAAAGAATCTCCCTCATTCCCTCCCCTTGCTTTGTGCTCTCCGTCACGCTTTGTGCCCATGGCTCTTCTGTTTCAGCCCATCTTTGTTGTCCTCTCTCTCTCTACGTCTCCATACCAACCAAGTGGCTTAGCAGCCTCCTGCTCCTCCGAACCTCAGCTGAACCTCAGGTCCATAGACAGGAATGTGTCGACGAGGTGAGAAAAAACTAAATTGGTTCGTGAGCCAATGGGACCTGCGATACACTGATTTATGGAGCTAAATTTGTTTTCAGACAATGCTTCCAATGCATTTTCATCAACTCCAACCTTGCCGTCCCACCTCTGCAACATTGATTCCTTTCCAGGGTCACATGAGAAGATCAACTTCCTGTCTTGTTCTTGGCTCATCCCCCAGCATTCGTGCACTACTGTACTGACCTGCACACACACACACAAATACACATGCACACACACAACCTACCAAATGCACACACACACACACATCCACACACATCTCCTAGCGTTCCTGCACTACTGTACTGACCTGCACACACACACAGCCACACACACACACATACAAACACAAACACACACATAAGCACAGCCACAAAACAACACATGCACAAACACACAGAAACACACTCACAGAAACACAGCCACACACAAACACAAACACACAGAAACACACACACAGAAACACAGAGAAACACACAGAAACACAGCCACACACATACACACACAAACACACACAAGCACACACAAATACAGCCACACTCTTACACCCACACACACACACACGCGCACACAAAAACACACATAAACCCACCCACACCACCAGACAGATGCTCGCCGTCCACCGGGCTGCTCCTCCCTCACTCTCTCGGGCCCTGGTCGACCTCGCCTCAGAGGTGGATGTGGGGTGCTGCACTCTGAGCGTGTGCCTTATCAGCGCAATACAACACCGGCTGAATGTTACAGCAGCCTGCGGCCAGGGCCCTGCAGCGCTCTGCTGGGGCCCTCCCATGCAGCCTCAGCAGCACGCGGGTCCATGCACCCAAGCACTCCCACCCCTGCCCCCTGGTGTTGCGCTGCCTCCGTCCGACCTCCAAGCCTCCTCCGGCCCCCCCCCCCCCCCACCCCCAGTCCAGAGGGAACAAGACATTATGTGAGACGGACACAAGGGGGATGGGGGTGTTTATGGGTGGTGCAGGGGAGTGGGGGGGATTCAGAACATGTTAGCGTTGGAGGGAGGGTCCCGAGGATGATGGGGTTGGAAAAGCGGGAGGCAATGCGGGCTCAAAACCACGAGCAAGTGCCCGTGGTTCATAGGGCCACTGTGCCTCATTGGCTGTATCCTAAGCCAATCAGTCCAGGATCACTATCTGCCTAAGTCATCTATTTGACTGAGGCTTTCCTGACACTGAATACAAGATGAACCTTAAAGTAGGACTCAGGCAACGGCACATGAGGTCAGGTCTGGCGCCAAACCCCAGGGACATCCAGCCAGGCCAAGCTAATGAAGCGGCTAAATCGCTTTACTGCGTTGTGTCTCTGGGGAGCATCACTGTACATCTCGCTCGCACATGGGGCCACTGGGGGCCCACATGGGGCCGCGGGGGGCCGTGGGGGCCCCTGTCCCCTCAGGCAGGGTCACTGGCCCCCAGCGGACGACTCGATTTTCTCCTTGCCCCAGTATCCTACCGATGTCTTACATAATTATTCCAATTTCCAAGGCGGTGCTGGGATCTAGGTTTCAGAGGCTGGGATCCGGTTGAATCAGGTCTTAGAAATCACTGACCATGTAAGTCCCACCTCATCCGCAGGCAGCGAGGGAGACATGGGAGCTGGGCCAGGGAAAATAGGGACTAATCCCCAGGATCTGCCGTCGCTAGCACCCGGCTGGCCTTTTTAGTTGGGCTATGCTGCTCTCCATCAGTGCCCCTCCTTCTAAGTCTCTCTCTCTCTTACTTTCTCTCTCTCTCTCTTTCTCTCTCTCTCTCTCTCTCTCTCTCTCTCTCAAATTCAAACTCAAATTTAAAAAGCTTTATTGGCATGACTATAGGTAAACCAAACAGTGTTGCCAAAGCATTACAGTATTACAAATATTACAAATAATAACAATAGAGAACATCAGAACAATATGTACATATATCAACCTGTAACAATATAACATAACATACAGATATACATATGTGCATATATTAAAAAAAAAAATGTCATTAAATTAATGAAATGAAAAGCTACATAAAACGCATTATAGGTTACTAATAATCAGTAATCAATCAAACAGTGAGGCCTGGTGTAGAATGTAGAATGAATCTCTCTCTCTCTCTCACACAGCTCTCTCTCCCTCTCTCTCACACAGCTCTCTCTCTCTCTCTGTCCCTCTCTCTCACTCTCTATATTGAAGTGGAGGGAGGGTGCACGCATGCATAAGTGCACACACACACACACACACACACACACACACACACGCACACTCTCTCGCTCATTCTCTATTGAAGTGGAGGGTGCTTCAGGGAGGAACACATCTGTCAGCTGAGAGGGTGCCAGCGCCGCAGTGTGAGGGTTTGCTCATTGTATGGAGAGTACTTTATGCAACCTCTACACACACCCTTCCCGCGCCTCTTAATAGGCCATTTAGACAAAAATACTTTTACCATTTTTATGCCCACGTATTCAGTCGCGATGTGGCTTCTGTGGCCACTGAATTTAAATCACCTCGCCGTCACTCTTGACTGCTGCAATCGAATCCATCAGGGGGGGGAAGTAAACGAGGAGGGAAAAAACATTGCAGAAATGATTGAGGAGATAACGTTATACAGAGAACACCCCAAAGCAATTCCAATAAGTCACCCTTTCAGATTAAAAATAACTTTTAATCATATCGGGGGAACGAAAAGGTCATTTCACAAAAACGGCGCAAAGCAATCCAATTAATTCACAATGCCAACATAACGAGCGAAGTTCATCTGACAAGGAACAGGGCCACACTCTGATCAAGGTGGAGCGGGGGCCGGCCGGCCCCCGCTCCACCTTGATCAGAGTGTGGCCCTGTTCCCCCGCTGCAGAACCAGCTCCGGACCGGGGGGACAGGGGGCCTGTGTTAAAGTGTTGCTGCCTCGCCTGAGGCTCAGATCGGAGGCTGGCTCGGCAGACGGACGCCGGGCCGCAGGTGGCCGTGCAGCAGGTGTGCAATATACTCTGCGGCGCCTTCCTGCTCCTACGCCTTCTCTGTCCTTCTCCCCTTCCGTCTTCTACTTCTTCCTTTCCTATCCTCCTCCTCCTCCATCTCTCGGCCCTCTGCCCCGTCTCTCCTCCGGCCGGCGTGCTGTGAGGAGCCCGGGCGGACAGGTCAGGGATTGGTGGAGGCGGTCTGCAGCCCGCGCCACATGGGGGACCATGTGGGGGAGCTCGGTCATTAGAGCTATTTACAGCACTTTTCAAGCAGGGAGGTCTATCAGCAGCTTTTAAATGGGGCAGAGCACGAAAACGTAAAGAAAACTCACTCACACACACACGTACACACATACATACTTACACTTTATTTACCAAAAATAACGTATTTGTTGTCTATACTCTCTAATATACTTAGATATAGCTGATACTGTGTGTGTGTGTTTGTTCTAATGACCCCCTAAAGACCTCAGAGGCTAAATGAATGCAGCATGCTCTCTGTGCTGTGAGCACACAGCTTCTAGCGGCCCGACGTACCCATCTCCTGGACTTGGAGGGGTCCACCCCCTCCTGGCGATTTGCGACGTGCTGCAGGCAGAGCAGCTGCTACCTTGACGCGTCAGAGCTGACCCCCACGTCCGTGTGTGTGCGGTGACGGCTGCCTCATCCTTTGTGCTCTGATTGGCCCCTGCACCACAGGTGTGCAGCCTCACCCAGCCCCAGAGTCGGATCAGTGTGACATGGGGCCAGGTGAAGCTGCTCAGACCAGGCACCAACCTCACGCACACGCCCCAATGACGTGGTCTGGGAGTGGCTCTCAAGCATGGCACAGCTGGCTTTAATCCCTGACGTCAGCGCTCCAGCCTGGGATGGACGCAACGGAGGTGTCGCTGATAGCACTAATTATGGGTCCATTGAGTGAGGCACCCAGCCTGCCATACCTGCTCCTTACTGAGTTGTACCGCACGTCACTTTGGATTAAAGCCCCTGAAAACTAAATAGTGGTAAAGGATGTGTAAGGATACAACCTTTACTTTCGTAGTGTTTTAGCCATGTGGGTCATGTGGGCTAGTGACTCAGAAGATGATGCTAAATAGAAAACGTATTATCATTTAGATACATTCATATATGCGGTGACATTTCAGATAATTCTCTGGAATAAGGATTCACTGTGTAAATTCAACATCCAACAACCTCCATTTCGGGAGTGCAGAGGCATAGGAATGTTAATGCTTGTTATTGTTATTTACGATTTTACATGACTACAACTCTCTAGAGTTCTCTCAAAATGTTATTATAATGAGAATATCGCCAACAAAAAAAATGCATTCTGATGTACAAGCCCTGTGCAGAGTATCTCTGGATGTCTATGGATCCTAGGAGGGGACATGGATGTTTTTTATAAAGCAAATTATGGTTCTGGTTAGCGTTAACCCTAACCCCTATGCAAATTATAAATATAATAATGGTAATTACTGCATTGACTGATGTTAATAATGGTTCCTTAATGTACCATTATTACAAAGTACCAATGCCTTTCCTGTTTGAGAAGTCCTGCAGCTTTCATTAGAACAAGTTAGCCTATTGATAGAAAGTCAATACCGTTCCTCAACTAACTAAACGCTCAATATTCTAGGAACCATTTAACCTGATTAAATCGCCAAAACTTTTAATTGGCAGCACAACAACAACATTGAGGAGTGGAATTGTGTCTGCCGTGGCAACAGAACAGAAGTAATCAAAAGGAACTACCTTTAATTGGCCAAACTAAGAAAATAAAGTGAAAACACGATAAACAAACTCACCGCACCACAAAATGGCAACTTTGGGAGAGAGCTATTCGTGGCGGGGCTGCCGGGGCTGGGTGTTTTGAGGCTCAGGTGTGAGCTCCAGAGCCGATCCCAGCGGCAGGCGGGGGCTCTGTGTGATGCCTGAGGTGTGGTGGGCTGATGCCGGCTGACAGGTGGCAGCACGTAGGGAAGGGGGGAACCAGGACTCAAACTCCCAGGAGGAGGCTGGCTGAGACCCTGCAGTGGCAGCCTGTCACCCCAGCCCTGGGGCGGGGCCATCTAGGGTCAGCTGGTCCCGTTGACGCTGTGTCGGGTTGTAGTGGTCTGGTGTTGGTCTGTGTGGTTGTGTTCAGTGTTTGAGGGACGTGGATGTAATGCTGCTGAAGCGTCTGGGTCGTACTTGTTGGTGAGAAGCTTTGGAGTCTACGACATTTGGCTAAATTAAGATAAAATGGAGTCCAGTGTCATAAGAAATTGTATCGAGAAGAACAATAGCAAAGGGAAATGACAAAAACAGGTAAAATAAATAGTTTAAGTGGACACAGTCAATCCTAAAGGAAAGGTTGACATTTAGCACAAACTATATTTGGAATACACCTAGTTACGTGTTCAATTCAACTAATGTTTAGCTCAGGATGCGACCAACAGTTGGGGAAATTATTTTTATACCAGAAATGGGTTATGATGTGCAAGAGAGAAGTACGCCAATCCCATGGCAAATGATGCAAATACACAGACCCATTTTGATTCCTTTTTTTTATTTTCCATCAAAAGAAATGCACTGTTGAGCAAAGCTACTACATACAAATGGCCATACAATAGCAACTTCATTTTTAGTTATTGTTTCAAGATTTTCAGTCAGTCCTGTTGTTGTGTGATATATATTTATCTTTTTTTTTACCGAAGATTTGCAGTTCAGATGCTGCAGTCTGCAAATAAATATATAATTAAAATAAATAAATAAATAAATAGATTCATACATACATAATAACAGATTCTGTTCTTTCTCCTTTTCAAATGAACATCAGCCACATATAAGACCTGGGCAGCCAATTGGTGCTGCTTCAAGAGATCAACTGTAGTTACATACAATAAAGGAAAAAAACTGAGGTTTTGCATAGCTTTATTGTAATGTAGTTACAGTATTGTAAGGCACTTCATGAATAATTTTAGGCATGTCACATCCTATAAAATAAACAAAACATCAGTTTTTGTCAGTTCATCATAATACTCAATCGTCTCAATACGGGGTGTTCACAACATAGAGTTCTCACACGTCGAATCAAGTGCTCCACAAGTCGACCACGCCCTCCGTGACTCTTTTGGCATTAAGTCTCTGTTTTAAACATTCTCTAAATAACAAAAGTGGGTTCTTTGTGCATATTATGACTCACACATTGTCCCATAACCCCACACAACCCAGTGTTTCTCAAAAAGACCAACAAAAAAAATTGTGCAATGGTTTGGGATCATGTGGAGTAAAAGGCAACACGTTGTCAAAACCAAGGAATTCCAAAAGAAAAGTCAAGGAAGGTCAGTGGTTTGGTTCCCCCGTTCAGAGATTGGCACCGCACCCCAAGATAGCCGAGGTACGTTTGATATTGACGGAAACTCTGAGGCGTCCATCTTGCGGTGTATCTCCTCAAACCGATCCGTAGCCTTTGAGTAGCAGCGTCCGCGGTGGGGGGTCGCCGCCGTGTTGTATTGCGTACCAGCGACACTGTGTCCGCCGGGACTACATATCCCAGCAGCCCCGGCGTCCCTGTGGTCCCCTCCCTATCCGAGCTGGTCTTCGTACTGCTTGCGGAAGCAGTCTCCAGCTGGGAAGAAGTCCCAACATCGCTCCTGATACATCTTCCACACGTAGGACTCCTGACGTTTAAACACCAACGTATAAACACGCACACACACATGTACAAGACACATATAGCCGTTAGCGTGTACCCAACACAAACACAATGTGGACATTGGCAGTAAGGGGTGAGATATTCCTTGGGGCGGTGTTTTACCTGTCCTGTGTGTTCCGTCTCATCCTTGTTGATAAGGTACATCAGGAAAAACCTGATTGAACAAAAGCAGGTAAGATAAAGGCAACCACACACAGCAAGACTTGGTCGTATGACATGTCTCTGTCTGTCCTGCTTTCTGTCTTACTCATGTCCGTACTGACCCTGGACCTGTGAAAGATAGTTAAATAGATACATAGAAACATAGATTGGTTGAGGATATAGCCAATGACGCACAGTGAAACAGCAGCGCTAGAAGAGTAGATTTACGTTTGGCTACAATATGACGACACTTTGGAAACTTTTATTCAGGCACTTGGGTGGTTGGAGAAGTCTGTCCAACCTGGGCCTGAACCTCAGCTAACTGTAACTTAGACATCCTGGTGTTGAAAGGCTTTCACCAATCATGAGGGACAGGATTCTATCTGAACCTGTGGTTCCCCATAAGCCAGCGGGGGGCCAATGGCAGGCCCTCCAAGAGCGGCAACTCCGAACGAATACTGCCTGAAGGCGCAATACCCCAAACACCTCAGTCGCCAATGAAGGGGGGGCATTAAAAAGTAATGGAAAGAGACAATGACGCCCCAGTCTTACAACATATCCCCCCACCCCTTCTCGATCCACCGTCGGAAGACAGAAGAGTGATTTTCTCCAGACAATGACATGATGGGAAGAAACAGGGGGTCGAGGGGGGAGGGAGGGAGGGAGAAACAGGGGAGTGAGGGAGGGAGGGAGAAACATGGAGGGGGGGAGGGAAGGAGGTAGGGAGGGAGGGCGAAAGAGGGGAGGGAGGGAGAAACATGGAGGGGGGGAGGGAAGGAGGTAGGGAGGGAGGGCGAAAGAGGGGAGGGAGGGAGAAACAGGGAGTTGAGGGGGGGAGGAAGAAAGGAAGGGAGGGAGGGAGAAATGGGGGAGGTAGGGAAGGAAGGAGGGAGGAAGGAAGGGAGAAGCAGGGTGTTGAGAGTGAGAGGGAGGGAAGGAGGGAGGGATGGGGAGAGAGGGACGATGAGATGAGGAAGAGGAAGGGAAAGACAGAGTTGTCTATTGGAGGGGGAGGAGAGGGTCATTAGTAACCCTGTCACTCATGCTACCGCGACACACACACGCCGTTAAGAAGACACTGCGGTTGGAGAACGGAGGCAATGAGGAGGAGAGGCGAACAATAACCCGTGGCGTGATTGACGCCCTGATAGCGCGGGGTGGGGGAGCTGGGGGGGGGGGGACCACTCACAGGTAGTTGGCCAGGTTGTGTTCTTGTAAGGTGTGGGTCTCGAACCCGTGAGGTGTCGTGTCGAAGTAGTCGTTGCCGATGCCGCAGATGAAGCACTTGGTCTGCGGAGCCAAGAGCAGAAAGCGGTTACATGTGTGTGGTGTGTGTGTGTGTGTGTGTGTGTGTGTGTGTGTGTGTGTGTGTGTGTGTGTGTGTGTGTGTGTGTGTGTGTGTGTGTGTGTGTGTGTGTGTGTGTGTGTGTGTGTGTGTGTGTGTGTGTGTGTGTGTGTGCAGCAGAGGCGGCGACACGCGATGACCTCACACTAGCGTTTGTCTCGTCTCACCTCCATGTCCTCTTTCACCTGCTCCTGTTGGTCTCGCAGCTCCCCGAACGCATCGATGATCAGACCTGCGGCCGGGAACACAACACAGTCACACGTGTCATCACCGTGCGACATCATCACACATCACCACATGTCATCACCGCATGAAGAGAGTGGTCGCTCGCGCCTCAATTCCTGAGGGCTGGAGACCTCGCCGGTGATCGCCAAATCGTTGTGTTTGCTTGTTGTGCCAAACTTTTGAATAATAGCGTGTTTAATTTGACCTACTGGGGGCCTCTATGTAACTAATATCTTGCTGATATATTAATATTATTGTTATTATTATTATTATACATAGTCCCAGGCAGAAGGACAACCTTGGAACCTGGACATTAACTTCATGGTGTGTGTGTGTGTGTGTGTGTGTGTGTGTGTGTGTGTGTGTGTGTGTGTGTGTGTGTGTGTGTGTGTGTGTGTGTGTGTGTGTGTGTGTGTGTGTGTGTGTGTGTGTGTGTACGCGCGCATGTGGGTGCTTGCTTGCATGCGTGTGTGTCACAACATACTGATGTGCACACATGCATATACTAAATCCTGTCTCATCCTCAGGCTGTGGCCAGAGAGTTTTCACTACCGTCATAGATTGAAACGATTCACTATTATCGGTATTAAAAGTTTAGATGCATGCTTGTTTTGGGTATTGGCAGACTTTGTTATCTTGTTTCCATACGATGGCTGTTGAAAGAAATTTAATACATTATTCATGTGTTTTCTAAAAGGCAGCCACCCCGTTCATAGAGTGCGATGGGACATAAAAGTGTCAGATATAAAATTGACAAATCTCAAGACAATGTTTTTACAATGACACACAAACACGCACGCACACAATCCCACACACACACACACACACAGACACACACACAGACACACACACCAGTGCCCCCTTACCCTGGATGATGGCCAGGAGGATGACGATGACGAAGAAGAAGAAGGTGATGTCGAAGAGGATTCGGTAGAGCTCGTAGGGGTCTCCCGCCGGGTCCTCTATCTCGTCGCCGATGCCGCCCCCCGCCCGGACCCCCACGTACATGTGGAACAGATAGCACTGGAGGACACGGGGGGGGGGGGGGGGGAGAGAGAGAGGTTAAGAATAGCATCAGTTAAACCCTTCAGAAACCTTAAAGGGGACATATTATACCACCAGGTGTGAGTGTGATTAGCCTTACAAGCCATTTCAAAAATCTGCCCCATATGACATCACTAGTGGGCGTGTCCACCTAGATCCCCCTTTATGTCCCCTTTAAGAAGATACCGAAATGCTGAGGCATAGAAAAGCACTAAACAATATCGTAAGGCACAGACAGATAGACAGCCTCCATCCTCTGTTGTGTATGTATATACATACATATACATATATATAGATACACACATATATATATATATAAATACATATATGCACACACACATATATATACATATATAGATACACACATATACATATATACACACACACACACATATATATATATATAAATACATATATGTACACACACATATATATATATAAAAATATAAAAATATATATTTACATATATCTGTCTATGTGTAGATCTTATAGACTCTAGTAAACAACACATTTGGGAGTATTGCCCAGTAGCGTCTGGACGTCTGCTCTCACAACACGCCGTCAACACCTGACATCCTGGGTCAGAGGGACATCAGACACAAAACAGAAGCCTGCCGCTTCTCATAGAGTCCTCAGTGTCTGAGCCTCCAGCGCCGACTGACTGGGGAACCAAGCCAAAAAACAAAAACACCACAGAGGAAGAACCGCCGATGTAGTGGTGAGCCAAGAGCTAGACGCCTCACCCTAACCGCTCCAGACGAGCCGGCTGTCGCCGCGCGGGGTTGACTCCGCTGTCGGTGTGTGAATGTGAGCGTGAATGGGTGAATGTGAGGCAGCGTTGCGCCGTGTCGCTCCTCACCGTCATCATGTCGTCACACTTCATGTCGGGCTCCTCGTCGTCCTCGCCCTTGTTGTAGAACTTCCTGAAGAAGTTGAAGGCCACCACGGTGTACAGGTACACCACCACCGCCAGCAGGCCCACCGTCAGCACCAGCTGTCAGGCAGGCACACACACACACACACACACACACACACACACACACACATACACGTAGACGCACACACACACGCATACGTAGACGCACGCACACACAAGCACACACACGTGCGCACAGACGCACACGCAAGCACACACGCGTGCGCAGACGCACACACAAACACACAGACACGACTGTGTTAATGTATTTAGTTATAGCTCCACTTTTTGAGAGATTTTTATCCCTAGTCTTCTTTCTATCTTCTTTCTATCCATATCTCTCTCCTTATCTCTTTCTATTAATTAGATCTCCACTTCCTCTTTTTTGATTGAGTGGGCATATTTAGTTCAAGGATGTAATTTGTTATTCGGGTATTAATTACAAGAGCCAGACTCCTCTCAAATCAGATTAGAAATAAATAATGCATACTGAACTAAGAAAATAGAAAAACATCATCCGATGAAATATGGGCTGTAATACAGATTTGATTTGTGGCTGTTGCTTGTTGGTGACTAAATTGTGTATAAGCAAAAAACATAACATTTAAAAGTAAACTGCTGTGCTAAGTGATTAGTGAGGATTGATAGGCGCTGTCGAGGAGGCAGAGTCAACTAGAAGACTTTAAATCTGCAGTGCCCCCTGGCGGCCAATACGGCTCCCCTCACCTGCTTGCCGTTATGGGTGACGGAGGACAGGATGGTGCGGAGCGTTTTGAAGCCCATGGCGATGTCCAACAAGTGAGCAGCGAAGAAAAAGTTGTTGTAGTGTCCCAGGATGGACATGGTGGTGTACCACACCAGATACAGAAAGGACTGAGGGGGGACATAACGTCTTTCAATAATAGAACAAATCTAAATAGAATCAACTTCATTCATCGTCAATCAGTTGTGTGCAGTTATTTCCTCAATTATCGTTTAATCAACCTGTCGGAAGGGGTCAAGTATAAACAACAACATATTAAAACAACAATATTCACACTCACGTTGTCCGTGAACACCACCCCCATCTTCCAGATGTGGTACTTTGTGTCGATGGAGCTCAGCCTGTTTAAAAAGACAGACGGGGGGTTGAATACAACAGACTCCGGGCTTACAACATCCGCCCTCGCCCTCTCTCTCCCCTCCCTCTCTCCCTCCCCCTCTACCCCCCGCCCCAGACCCCTGCTTTCATCATCCCCCCCCCCCTCACCAGGACGCCAGTGAGGCCTCCTTGGCCACCGTCTCCTCGGTGGGGTTGAAGTCCAGGGCGCTCTTGTCCAGCCCCAGCAGCTCGGCGATGCGCTCCGCCCCGTACAGGTCGCCGTACTTCTTGATCACCTGGAGGGGGGGGGGGGGGGGCGACGGGGACACGTTAGGGCCGTAACCCACGGCGACCGCCTGTACTGTGTGTACGGCGCGTGCGTCTAGACGCCCGTGGTGATCTCATGAGCCGATGCACATTTCGCTTTTGAACACATTTTATTTTATTTCTTTATTTCTTTTATTTCTTTTTCAACAATATGACCTCAGAAAATACACAACACAACGACGGCAAACGCAAAACACTCACTTTGCGTTTGACAAATTTGTCCCAGTAGTTGTAGGGGAAAGAGCTGTGGAAAGACAAAGTACAAAGCATATTTGTGCATCAGACAAATCCATTGGGAGCAGAACAAATCGTAACCCATTTTCTTACAAAACAATGTGATATCAACCTAACAAATAAAAATAATGGATTGCCAAATGAACGCAAACCTGAGAACACACTTATCCTCCTAAAGCACCAACACACTCCCTTCATTTTAACAGGCCCTCAAAACCCATGTTTTAAGATTGCTTTCAACACATAATCTCCTTCCCTTTTTTCCACTGTAATATACTTTCTTATTAAATTATTTTTTTTGTACTCACTCTGTAAAGTGTTGAGTACTTAGAAAAGTGATAGTATGCATAATCATTTAAAGCAGAGTGTGTCAGGAGTGCGGCGGTGGCTGGGGAAGGGCCCCGGGACTCACGGCGTGTTGATCACCAGGCGGTCCCACTGGCCCTTGATGTCGTCGTCTGACGGCTGCTCCGTGATGTACAGTCCGTCAAACTCCAGCTTCCTGGCAATCTCCTTCTCTCGCTTAAACACCACTAAGGGCACCTTAACCACACACACACACACACACACACACACACACACACACACACACACACACACACACACACACACACACACACACAGAGGGGACGTGAGTTGCAGTGTCCACACTTAAACACTCCTAAGGGCACCTTCACCACACACATGCATGAATGTTTGTATGCATGTATGTATGTGTGTGTGTGTGTCCAGGACAGCCGTGCGGGGGTCCCTGACGCCCGTACCTTCAGGTAGTAGTAGCCCACCACGCAGAGGAAGGAGATGACGGTGTGCAGGATGGCCAGGAAGCGCAGGGTGGGCGCCATGTAGCCCGTGCTCTCCTGCAGCACAAAGTACTCCACCACGCCCTCGTCCTCCTCCTCCGCCACTTTGCCGCCGCCGTTCCACGGGTCCGGCTCATCCGCGTCGTCGCCCGTCACCTGACAACCGAGAAGAGGGTTTAACTTCTTTTAACCAAGTTTAAAAAAAAAAAAAGTTTACAAGCAAAAGGTATGAAATGTTTCAGAGTTACACATGGGAGAGGCTGGGACGTTAAAGTTGCATGTCAAAACCTTCACCACAAACAGACATCCAGGGAGAGAGTGAGCTGCACTATTCACACTTAAAACACCACCAGGGTCACTTTCACCACACGTGTTACACTCAAAACCAAACCACTATTTTAATATGCATTTTTATTTTAAGAATTGATATGTATAACCGATAGTCATTCATTTACATATGTTTTATTTACATAGTATATATTTATTCACGAGTATTTATTTATCACGTATTACGGTTTACTTGGAAACGGAAGGGTGGAACCAAAGTGTTTGCGCTGCAGCCCGGACTCCTATGGTTGGGGGGCATTTCCGCTTCCTTGCCAGACGGATTTCGGAAGACAAAACAAAAGCTGTGCTGCTTTAGTCCTTGTAAAAATATATACCTGCTTTTCAGGTTTGTACACTGTGAAAATCACACAAATAACTATTTTCATGAATCGGAACATTTTAGAACAAAGTCGATAAATTTTGTGTCGAGTTTGAAGTCCGTAATGCCGAGTTATTAACTTTTGAAACCTCCTTTGTTTGTTCCGCGCCCAACGGCATTAGTGTTAAATGGCAATTGTCCCGAACGCATAGTATATTATTGTGGAAACACACACATTGTAGCACTGGCGGCTCCCCTATAGAGGGCGCTGGGGCGCCACCTCCCGCCGATCTGCCTCCCTGTTTTTTTTTTTGTTTTGTTTACATATATTTATTTTTATAATCTCTCATTTTCAGAAATCTATGTTAATTGCATTCGAATAATGCATTTACTTTAGAATATCTTTGGAATGCTCCATAATTATATCTTCATTCACTTTCATGTTCAACGTTATCATTTTGGTGAAGGCGTCTTCCCTAGGGCCACAGTTCGCTCAGCACAACACGCCTGATTTGTTTAGCCAATGGTTCCCCGGTTGCTAAGCAGAAAAGTACATAATTTTGCAGCGTTGTCGAATTTTATGGCTTGTGGGCTATGAAAATATAGCCCAAAAGATTAGAACACAGTGCATCGTCCAGTTACCGCGCATTTACCTCAGAGATAAGCAACATGGCGACTTCGGGTACTGCTATCATTGTTTCCCTGGGGGTTCAGCTAGCCCCAAATTCAGTTAAGTCTTTGCTTATGAATCCCTTTGAGAGAAGAACATTTGCAGAAAAACTGCAAGTAAAAGAACTCGGACCAGACAAGCCAGAAGTGAACATAACCCAACAAGCAAGAGAAAAGGATAGAGCCTACAAGAGAAGTTTTTCCAGAGGTTGGTTCGATCGAAAGGCTTGGCTAACTAGCTGTGGGTATGCCAATGCAATTTTTTGCTTTCCTTGTATACTTTTTAAAACAAGTACGTGTGATAGTTCGTGGACACAGACAGGGGTGACAGACCTGAAACATCTGTCAGAACGGATAAAAAAACACGAGCGAGCAAGAGTGCATATGAACAACTGTGTGAAGCTAGCCATGCTAGGCCGAATTAGCATAGCCGCACAGCTAGATGAGGGACACCGCATTAGTGTAAGAAGGCACAATGAGGAGGTGGACAGGAATCGTCATATTTTGTCAAAGATCATCGATGCTGTGAAATTTTGTGGTGCCTTTGAACTTGCTCTGCGTGGTCACGATCAGAGTGACACATCAGAAAATCCAGGCATTTTCCGAGGTCTAATTGATCTCATGGCCTCCATTGACCGTGAGTTGGAGGTGCACCTGGAAAACGCCACAGTTTTTAAAGGCACTTCAAATACCGTGCAAAATGAACTGTTGGACTGCATGTTGTCAGTTCTCAGAGACTGCGTTTTGGAAGAGGTGAAACAAGCAGACTACATTGCCATTCAGGCAGACGAGACAACCGATGTCTGCACTCATTGCCAGCTTGTGTTTGTGATAAGGTACATAGATGGCAACAATAACATCAAAGAACGCTTCTTTGAGTTCATTGCGCTTCCAAATTCGACTGCTGAGACGATTGCCGCTGCGCTTTTGGAAAGGCTGAGCACCATCCTTCCCGCAGGACAAGAGAGAAAACTAATTGCCCAGGCCTATGATGGTGCCGCAGTGATGAGGGGTGCTACAGGTGGAGTGCAACGTAAAGTTCAAGATGTCTACGGGAGTGCCTACTACGTTCACTGTTATGCGCATCAGTTGAACCTCATCATGCAGCAGGCAACATCCCATATTACGAAGGTCGGCCAGTTTTTTTCAGACATTGGGGGGTTTTCTTCTTTTTTCCACAAGTCATTCAACCGAACGGCAGTGCTGGATGAAGTGGTGGGTCGTCGACTCCCAGGTGCTTCACCAACGCGATGGAACTTCCACAGCTGTGCTGTTAACACAGTTTACGACCACAAAGATGAACTGGTCAAGTGCTTCCAAACCATTCGAGACAGAGGAGACTTTGATGCCATATCGAAGAGAGAGGCCGGGGGTTTATTGAGAATGTTGGAAGACGAGGCTTTCTGTTTTTTCCTGGCATTATTTCACAAAATCATGCCACATGTAGACATGCTGTTTAACCAGCTGCAGAAGAGGAATATAGACACTGTCTTCATCGCAGGGATCACCCAGAAGTTCACTCAAAGCATACAGGCCATCAGGTAAGCTATGATTTTACATATTTGCTTAAAACATGCTTACATGTAGCCTACACAGTAAAAACATGAATCCACATGGCTGAGCACAATAGAACCTCTCACAAATATCACAATTTCACCATGTCAGACTAGTGAATTTATTTCTGATGAATCTAGATGACATTGACTAGGCCCAACACAACAACAGCACATACTTTAATAAAGTTCTTGATTTATTTTATCAGCAAGTTGGTTTCTAGATAGATTCTTTTAGAGTAATTTCAGGTTGGACAGTAACTTGTGAAACTTGTTTTGGATCAGGGACACTGTTCCTTCTCAGATTAAGGAGGAGGACTATGGGGGACCTATAGAGGGACCACCCGCGAGGAAACGCAGGGCAATGGGAGAAGAAACACAACAGCACCTGGCAATAGAGGTAAGCAACTTATATTTCGGTAGTCCACTAGCCTATATGTATTTGTGTTTGTTTGCATATTTTTGTATTCCAAGTTGTCATTATTAGACATACTATGTATACTGTATATCTACTGGAGAATGCAGACAGTCTTTTTTTCCCACATTTATGCTTTTTAATTATTACGGTTAGCTTTACTTGCTCATAAAAAAAATTAACTGGTAGGAATATGCTGATTTTATTGTATTGTTGAACTGGGACATGTTTTCTGTTTTTTATTATTTCATAGATCTGTGACACCATTATGGGCCATGCCAAGGAGAGGTTTTCTTTCACAAAGCATCTCATCAGTGCTACTCTGTTGCAAGGTGACATGTTCCCACAACACAGCAGAAAGTTCCCAGATTCAGCGCTGGAAACCACGGTGGATGCCTATCCCATGTTGGACAAAGCCAGACTTAAAACAGAACTGTCCCTGATCTACGAGCATGAGGATTTTGAGGGCTGCAGTGGAGCACTGGCTCTATTTCAGGTTCTAATGGGAAATAACCTGCAAGACACATTCAGCGAAACTGTAAGCCTTCTCAAGATCCTCATCACCACACCAATGTCAACAGCAGAATCAGAGAGATGCTTCTCCACCTTAAAGAGGATAAAGACTTTCCTTAAGAACACTATGGCCCAAGATCGCCTCAATGCTCTGGCTATGCTCTCTATAGAGAAAAAACTCACACGGGACATTCCAGATTTCAATAAAAGGGTTATTGAGAAATTTGCCACTCAGAAAGACAGACGAGCAAAGTTCTTATACAAGTAAGAGTTTTCCAAGAGTTCTCCTACTAGTCTCTCCCACTCTCTCTCTCACCCCCCCCCCCCCTCCCCCTTCCTGTGACGTGGACACTGGTTGCAGAACCTCACAACCCCCCCCCACCCCTTTCAAGTGTACATACTGTATTTAGTCCTCTGCAACCCTATGGTGACATCAGGCATTCAGTGTGTCTTGAACAACCACACACAAAAGTTTGCACATTTACATGAATTTTGTGGAATTCATATTTTATTGTATTTTTCTGTGAAGTTACCAACACAATGGATTGGCCGTAACACACTCACCCATTCTCTCTCTCACTCACTCTCTCACTCTCTCTCACACACACACACACACACACACACAGAATGTTACCTTGTGTGTAATTCACAGTTTTTGTTGATGTATGTGCACTCTTAATGTTCCTGAATTCTACAAGGCAAATAAATTAACTTAGTTCCCTGGCCCCATTCGTCTTTGTAAGTAAATGTTCTATTTTGCCTTTATTATTTTGCCAGAATGCTTTGTTTGTTTGTGAAAAATTTCTTCTGGGGGACGACCCCCCCACAGGGGTTAGGGCTTAGTCGGTCTGTTAGGCAGACAAATCGTCCATTGTAGTTCAGGCAGTGGTTTAATGTAAATTCTCTAGGTGCTGTTTGTCTTATGGTTTATTGTGGTTTAAAGCCAAAGTATGTTTATTTATATTATAGGAACAGAACAGTATTTAATTGCACTGTGAGATAGCTCAAAACAACCAGCGAATAAGCTGAAACAGCCACTTGGATTTTGATAAAAAAGGAGTTCTGTATTGATTTTAAGGTGAACTAAGAGTGGAGAGAAACGGTACATGTGAGCCTCAATTTTTTATTGCACTTTTTATGTTTTATTTGCAAAGAGAACCTACAAAGGAATAATAGACAATTTAACAGACACTTTAACCAGGGAAGAGTTTATATTTATTTGTTTATTTATTATTTTATTTATTTCTGTGTTACTCGTGATAATTGTGAAATAATGACACGGATTTCGGAAGACGAAACAAAAGCTGTGCTGCTTCAGTCCTTGTAAAAATATATGCCTGCTTTTGAGAAATCCGCTCTGCTCATCTACTTGTTATCACCGTCCTGGCTACTTGGGACCGGTAACACACACACAGGGAGAGAGTGAGCTGCAATATTCATACCTAA
The DNA here is from genome assembly GCF_949987615.1 of Pollachius pollachius. Taxonomy (NCBI): domain Eukaryota; kingdom Metazoa; phylum Chordata; class Actinopteri; order Gadiformes; family Gadidae; genus Pollachius; species Pollachius pollachius. The sequence continues at coordinate 13,595,763 of NC_136948.1, read as the reverse complement.
ATACCACCAAGGGCACCTTCACCACACACACAGGGAGTTAGTGAGCTGCACCATTCACTTAAAGTGGGACTTCCAAGTTGTATGCTCAAAATGAATTCTTAACAGGGATGGAATAAGAAAAGTCGAGGAGCTTACTTTGTAGAAGAGTAGAATGAAATTGATGGCGAAGGCCACGAAAAGCGCCAGGAACCGGAGGTTGTAGAAGTTTCTAGCAAGGTAGTTCTGTGAACATTTTGTGGAAAGGACAAACACAGAAGTGCCATTGATGCAAAGATCAATTCATCAATCCATAGTATTTTTGTATACTGCTCTAATTAAAACACAAGGCCAGGATTCCTGGGTGTCTGACCAGCATCTTGGTCTGGTAGATCTCCAGCCCCGCGAGGAAGCTAGCGGTGAAGGCCTCTGGTGGTTCTCTCTTCAGACCAGGTCTTTTCTTGGGGAATCTCTTCTCCTCCGGGGACGATCCCTGGGGGGCGTCCTCCTTGGACTTGTCCTGGTCCTTCTTCTCTCCGGTCTCCCAGCTGGAGAGACAAACCCACGTAGTGTTTTTGTTCGCACAAAGCCAGAATAGCAGTTATACAGTACCCATTTACTAATTTAAGATGGAAGTATCAATAAACTAACTTACTGTTGAACTTAATGACTAAATAATAGTCTCCACCAATCTACAATGAGACTAGCACCCGAAAAAAGCCTTTTAGGCCTTATAATTGTACAAAGCCTTGAAAATAACTCACCCCACTCAAAGTACTGACCCCACTTACTAAATCCTGTTATGTAGCCGCGAGGCCAGGATGATTGTGTTCATACGAGAAATCAAATCAATGTGTGTAATCCCATTAAGGAAGGTCCTGTTAAGTGCACTCACTCCGAGTTCTCCGAGTCCCCTTTGTAGTCGCCGTTGGTCGCTCTCTTCTTCGCCGCTTCCTTAAAACCAAACGATATTGCGCCGTTCATCAGCTTGTCGTGAAACACTGTATTTAATGAAAACCTGGAAGACACTCAACGTGGAACAAGTGTTTGCATCATAAAGGTTGGACGACTGTTATATGAGCCCCATATCTGCTCATGTTCCTGGTTTCTAGAGGCAACCACAGACTCTATGAAGTCCATTCCCCTACATACAGACGTGAATACCGACCTGTGCTTTCTTTTGCTTGACGGCGCTGGCGATGGAGGGGGCGTCGCCGACCACCACCTCAGACACGTCGCCCAGGCCCGGCTCTGAGCCGTGCTTGCCCTCCTTCTTGGGCTGGATGTACAGCAGCTCAGCGATCAGGTCGGCCTCCGCCTCCTCGCCCTGCGACAGCTTGCCCAGCTCGGCCAGCTGCGACGCCTCGCACGCCTCCATCTTCTCCGTCTCTAGAGCGTCGCCGTGGATCCCGAACTGCGTGGGGTCCGGCATGTTCCCCAGGATGTCCGTCACCTTGATGTTCTTGGCGCCCTCCACCAGCCCGCCGCCGAACATGGTGGTCCACAGGATGTGGAAGAAGCCCCACACCAGGCCGTAGAGGAAGTGGAAGAGGCCGGTGATGATCATCCAGAAGAAGGAGAAGAAGCCGCGCACCATCTCCCTCACGCTCATCCTCCTGAAGCGCCGGTAGCGTCGGCGCAGGCTCCGTGCGGTCAGCAGCCGGCGCAGGCGGCCCAGGCTCTTGCTGACCGAGACGCAGGCCAGGGTGAAGGCCGACGACGACTCAAGCAGCGTGTGCTCCTCCTCTTCCTCCTCGTCCTGCTCCTCCGCCACGCTCTGGTGGTCCTCCTCGTCCTCCTCTGGCCGCTCCACGGGGTCCGGCTCCGAGATCTGTGACGCCAGCTGCATCTCGAAGATGGTGTCCTCGCAGAAGTTGACAAAGAGCTCCATCTTCTCGCTCTCGCCGCCCTCGTTGACCACGTCGAAGATGAACTGCCGCTTGGACTCCTTCACCTGCGGCTTCTCCCACTGCGTGCGGCTGGACTCGCTGATCTCGAAGTACACCCGCTCGATGCGCTTGGCACCACCCATGATCTCGATGCGGCCCAGGTAGGGCTCGAAGTAGCTGAGCACGCTCTCGGCTAGGTCCCGGAAGGCCGAAAGGCGGCCGTCGTTGGGCATGTGCTCCGAGAGGTTGGTGAGCAGCACGGCCACGTTGAAGCCGATGTCCTTGGCGGGCTCATGGAACCGCTGCACAAACTCCTCGTAGTTGAACATGTCGTTCTCATCGGCCTCGGCGCAGGAGAGCAGGAACTCGATCTCCGACTGGGAGTACTGCTTCTGGTTCTCCATGGACTTCTGGAAGTCCTTCTTGGAGATGACCCCTTTGCTGTCGGGGTCGTACTCCTTGAAGCTGTCCGACGTGGTCAGGTCCTTCAGCTTGAGGAACATGTCAAAGAACTTGAGGATCATCTCCACATTGCTGGACGACTCCACTAGGGTGTCTACCATCTGCTTGCCGATGGTGCCGTTGACCACGTTACCTGGGGGGAGGCGGTAAACGGATTATCACGTTGTGTACACACCGGCAGCAAGGTAACCTCTGCCCGTGCAAATGTAGCAGGAGCTCAATCTTCCTGACTGCATAAGTCAATGTTTGATTCATTAAAAAAAAAAAGTCAAGCAAACGAGATAAAAATAATGAGCTGTAGCGGTGTGTGTGTTGACTATTAATGTGAGAGAGTCAGCAGGAAGCGAACCTTCCAGGAGAGAGAGCATCATCACTATCATGTCCTTCTGGAGGTCCAGCAGCTCCTTCAGCAACTCAATCTGACTGGAGTCCTGAGAAACACAGAGAAACGCAGAGGTAAACGTTAAGCCTTTCTCTCTCTTTATATTCAATCTGACAAGTTAAGTTATCACCCTCTCCTCCTCAGACCTCGACACTCCCTGGGGGGTGGCTTAAATACGCTGCATTTGGAAAGGGCTCAAGGCTGCTGTCTGAGAACAGGGCCCCCCTGCTGGGATTCAGTGAGAAACCAAAGGGCTCTCTAACCCCCAATCCATCCATCAGCTGCTGGCTAATGGTGTTTTACTGTCATGGTGCAGATGGCTAGGGCCAGACGTACTCATGGAGGATATCCTCAGAGTCTTTCTTTCAGCAGGCTATAAATCTCATGGGGTGGCCCTTTGATGGAGACCATCTGAAACCTCCCCCCACCTGCGGTGTCTATTACTTTACATTATCCTCCCTGACCTTTCGGAATGGTACCATAATCAGGTAAGGTGGTTGACGTTTTCTGCACCCTTACCTCCCAGCCTCATTGAGAGGCAGAGGGGGAAAGGTAATGGATGGAAGAGTGATGATCACCACAGTGCCCCAGAGGTGACAGAGAGGAGAGCATTCCTTTTTTCAAATTTGTTCAAGATAATTTTATATAAACTGTTTTCTGAGGACACGAAATGGTGATGTCACTCCCATGCCCAGCGTGAGATTACCCACTTTCTCTTGGCCGGTAATAAATAATAAATAAAAAGTTTGCAAGGACTATAGTGGAGTATTACTGGTGCAGAGAAAGAGTGCAGAGGATGGAGAAATGAGCGTCTCTCACTGATTTTTTGCCAAGAGCAGGTATATCAGCCCGTGCTGGGTAAGGAAATTACATCATCATTCCGAGCCCTCAAAAGTATTACCAGAACTATCTAAAACTTTTTTTTCAACTTGCTAATATTTCGTGGCCACGTATAAAAAAAAAAAAAAAAAGTCCTCTAAGTCAACTCCAGGCGCGTAGATTATATACTTCAACCATGGAGACTGGGCATATTTTGTAGCAGTTCATTGACCTCTAGTGGCTACAGTCTTGTATGCATGAGTCTGAGCCTGCCTCTTCCTTTATAGGCTGTTATCCAAAAAAGCTCAGTTTACCTGCGATAACTTCATCTGCATGTTTGCAAAGACATGTAGGAAACCGACGACCGCGTCCCATAATCTGCTGTGAGCCAGGCTCTGTTGATTCCCGATGCACGGACCCTGGAACAAAACGAGTGCCATGGTTAAATGCAACTGGTGACTTACAAGTGTGAGCGACTCACATTCACATGACAGCAGTGTTGAAGGTGCTGGCTCCCCGGATCCACAGTCAAAGGAAATCATAAGTGGACTGCATTTATGCAGCGCTTTACAATATTGCCTAACATTCACTCACACATTCACACACCAACAGTGGTGTCAACCCTGCAAGGCGACAGCCAGCTCATCAGGAGCAGTTAGGGTGAGGTGTCTTGCTCAGGGACACCATTGAAGTAGCAACCTTTTGGTTACCAGCTAACCCACTCTACCTCCTGAGCCCCATGCCACATGCTGCATATAAATATGCAAGAATACACAACAAGCTGTTACCTGGATGTATTCAGTCAGAGAGTTAAAAATCTGCTTTGCAACCGCCAAAGCTTTTGAGAAGTTCCTCTGACCGGCCTCATCCATCACATCTTTCCCGGAGTAGTACCAGTAGAAGTCGCTGATGGATTCCTTAAACGTCCCGAAAAATAAGACACGATAAGTAAACTCGACGGATTGGCTTTCCTCAGTCATGCTGAGCAACGCGCTGAAGCGTCTTCAGTCAACACAGCGCTTTCCTTTACCTGGAGTCTGAGCAGGTAGTCCACGGTGCTGATGATAATATTGACAGTGGTGGTGTTCCCCGTCTGAGTTCTCAGAAAGTTCTGGAAATCTAAAACAAAATAAGAAACGGATGTTGGTATCGGTATGGAGCCCGTGTAGGAGAGCATACAGGTGGAATCTCCTCTGCCTGACCTGCCCGGATGTAGCTGCCCATGCCCACATGTAATCCACAGACTCAGAGGAAGCACCTACCGTTGTTGTGGCCCTCACACAGGAGCTGCAGGAACCTAAAGAGGTCCTTGGTGAACTCATCATTCTGCAACACCTTGGAACCTGGGGCAGGGAGAAGGGATTGATGTCCGGCCCAACGCTCTTCACATCTAGCTCATGTGCATGTGCAACACTGGCTCAGCGATCAACTTCATCCCTCCATTAAGATGCATGTTTCTCAAGACAGGTAACATCCTTTAGATGCTAGACTTAAGACCTCCGCATGTACACACGTATGTTGTGTCCCTAAGGACACCTTCAAAAGTCACTTTATAACTTATTATATGAATGTCAATCAATATAAATGGCAGATTCAAGTTACAATAAAAGGCTGTGTTGCTGATTCACACGAGCAAAGCTTTGGCATGTCTTACATACAAAGCTTTGGGGACTGTTTGTTCCTTTAAAAAGTGCATGTGTTAGTATACTCAACACATAAAGAGACATATGCTGTACAGGAGGGGTTTCTACAAAGAACACAAGCAGTTACTTATATTGCAGGAGTAGAGACCGTATAGGTGTGTTTAGGGGGAGCGGGGGCGTGGTGGATAGCTGATTGATGACACTACTGATTCAAATGCCGGGTGACGTAGGTACATGCATGTGCTTTTTCAGTTCAGAGCACGAGTGGAGTTATGGGCATTCATAATGAGGGAGGAGTTGGGAGAAGGAGAAGGAGGAGGAAAGCGAGGAGGAGGAGGAGAACGAAGAGGAGAAGGAGGAGGAATAAGAGGAGGAGATGGAGAAGGAGGAGGAGGAGATGGCGGAGGAGGAGGTCTAGGGGGCAGGAGGCTGCTGTGCAAATAGCCACCGGGGTGGTGTTTTTTTATTTAAAGGAAACAAGTAAAATCTAAACCATGTATTTACCCCGCTCACTCACGTTGACTGCGACCGATGAGTTAAAAACATGACCAGAAGAACACAAACAAACATACATACAAACAAACATACAAAAAAGCAGACATAAGCAAAGGAGAAGACATTGGGTTTCAATCTGAGGAATTAGTAACAGGAGAGAAAGGTATAGTTCAATAGCAGTAACCCTACATTATCCACATCACTTTGGGTCACACTTGCATGCCACCACGCTTCCTTAACAGAAACAAATACTGAACAGGTTCACTCTGTGGCGCGATGCTAGTGTTTCAGGGTACCATTTAATGGTACAGCCTAACAGTTACCATCACTTATGCCTGGGCTGATGAAGTGGAAATGAGTTGGAATATGCATGAGTAAAAACCATCTTTATACTGTATGCAGCCCATCAGAGGATATAGTCTGCTATAGACGCTATGTGCCAGAGTACTTGTAACACACTCTTAACCACATCTTCACTACTTCAATGAGAGTGGGAGGACGGGGTGGAGGTTTACATTTTCATGTTGATATTTTGAGGGGACAGGGGGACAGACAGTGACTAGACATGACATACAGTAGCACAGGTTTTCCTGTATGATAAACGTACACGGATGTGAAATGACATATCACGTGACAGACACAGGGCCATGTCCAGAAGAAATCATTCAATAAATAAATTGATGAATAAAAAGGGAAAGTAGAGATATTGTGATGCTAATGCAGAGCCATGTGTTTTTCGGTCTCTCAAGGGGCCAATCTAACAGCCAGCTCCAAATAAACATGTAAAATATGTATTCTTCATACAAGAGATTCCACATCTGTTTTATATCACGGACTGAAAGAGCTTAGTGTAGCACTGATGTCTCTTTATGCATCAGGAATTCACTCTGAATTAAAATGGTTTGTTCACAATTATTAAACATTAGGGTAAAGTGTTATGGTTATATTAGCCGGTCCATATGCTGTCCAAACATAAATTAGATTTTTGTTCACAGTTGATATTTCTACAGAGTAAACAATGAAGCCTTCCTGTCTGTGTTCGTTATAATTAATGTCTCTTCATATGGTACGTGACCGGGCAACCTTCCATTCTAATAGAAAAAATCATGTTCATTTGGTAGAAAAACGACAATATTAAAAGCTGTGTCAGTGATGCGGTTCTCTTGATGTTATTTCGGTCTCCTCACTTACTTGATCCCTCCTCAGTAACCATGCCCAGACCTTCTGCTTTGTTTTGCCTCTCAAAAGCATTCAGGTCCAGGACACTGTGCAGAAACACAACCAACACATTGATCCATGTTTCGCTGATACATCCCAACACCTCACTTGAATGAATGTTTCAGAAGGTCCTCAGCAGGACTTTTACCTGCACGACATCATGAGTCCCGACAAACTCTTGAAGAACCCAACATCCCTTTTCTCTTTCAGGTAGTCCAGCATTTTCTGCATTGGTTTAAAAACCCACCGTCAACAGTTAACAGTGCATAGCCAACATGGCGAAGGACCACACCCCGTTCCCAGTGGATCATTGCAACATACCTGCTGCACGACTATGTTCCCCCCGTTGAGGATGGAGATGCCGAGCTTGAGCGTAAAGGTCACCATGGGACCGAGCCGACCTGAGGACCCCCAGATCACACAACGAAGTTAGGCCACCATCCCCACCCCCACGCCCCGGGCCATGCAAACATCTACAGCAGTGGTTCTCAAATGGGGGTACGCGTACCCCTAGGGGTTCTTTGGAATACTGCAGGGGATACTCAGAAACCTTTTGAAGTTTCAATTCTGATACGTAGACAGTAGAAAATTGAAGTGGTTGAAAATAGAAACAAAACAAAATAAAACACACATACATCATTCATGTTCATTTAATTATTTTTTCCAACAAAAATGTTTTGTGCAGGTGAAGGGATGTACTCGCGTGTAAATATACCTTAGAGTGGGTACACTGGTAGAGAACGTTTGAGAACCACTGATCTACAGGGCGGGGGACGGCAAGGCGCCTGACCTTTGCTGGCGCTGATCATCTGAAGCGCCATCTCTGCAGCCCCGCGGTCGTGCAGCCGGGCCTGCTGGTAGAGGGTCTTCTGTTTCTCCATCTCCTTTTCCTGGGATAGAAAACAGCACGCAGGCCCGCTGAATCAGGTCAAAGGTCAGGACGACGGTTGGGCTTAATGCCCGCTCAGAGCCCATCCATATGGTGGCGGAGGGCTGGGACCTGGGGGGTAGGCATTGAGTACCTCAAAGGTTTTCTCCCTCTCCTCCTCGTAGTTCTCCTCTTCGTCTTCGGCACAGCTCTGGAAGAAACGTTTAATGGGTCAGACGCGGTATGAAGAGGGATGTGAGGAACGGAACAGGAACACCGACGCAGTAGTCACTGCACCTTACCTTGGCCATCATGTCTGCATAGGCAATGTAGAGTGGGTCCTCCTCCAACGAACTGGGAAGTGATCAGATTATTTCATACAATTAAAAAAAATACTTTCACCTGTTTAAAAGTGAGAAAGTAGTAAATGCAATCTCATGTTACCACAAATGGAAATGATCTAGTGGAAGACCACAAACAACCAGCGTGATGGAGTGTTGTTGTCATGGTACCCAGGTGTGTCTGTGTGTTTATGAGCGATGGATAGAGGGAGGCTGAAAGAGGGAGATAAAGAGAGAGAGCGAGACAGAGAGAGAGAGAGCAAGACAGAGGGAGAGACAGAGACAGAGAGAGAGAGAGCGAGCCAGAGAGAGAGAGCGACAGAGAGAGAGACAGAGACAGAGAGAGAGCCTACCTGCACTCTGTCAGGGCGTTGTGGCTGAAGTGCAGGATGAGTTGATGGAGAGGGTCTGGCTGTGTGTCCACCACCTCTTCCTCCTCCTCCTCCACCTTGGGCTGGGTTTTCTGCACACACCCTCGCGTGTCAGTGTGTGCATGGGCAGCCATCCGTGAAGCACATTACCACTTCAATATGGGCCATGTGCTGTCTGTGCCAGTGGGGGGTCTGATACACTGCGGCACCTCCTATGCATCTAATGAGCTTTGGCATCCGCCCTGCGCCTAACTGTGTTTTTCATAGGTTTATCAGTGTTCAGGGCGCGCTGCTTTATGCATTCTAGAGCAGCTAGACATGAAGCGGCAACAGGTAACCGGGCAGAATGGGATTATAATGCCGCACGCACTATGCATCACAAATTCAGTTATTGACGCACAGACACATGCATTGAAGCACACAATGGACATGCCCACACTCAGAGAACGACGCATATGCACACGCAGGCATACACACCCACACACACACACACACACACATACATGCACAAACACACACAGGCCAGACAGATGATGCGATATGTTATCAGCTGTGCAGTGTTAAAGAGCTGAAGTAAGCATGAATCTCCGAGCGCCTGTTTACCAAACTGCAATGATCTACCAATTTATCCCGAATCAAACCCCTAATTGACTGTGATCTCCAATCAGATAAACTGCATGTGCTCTCAGAGTGCCGCCAGCCACGTCAATTAACCACCGCCGCCCCCCCCTCCCCCCCGCGGGGTCTGCGATGATCAACGCTCTTTTAAGAGGAATTCCTGTTAAGTTGTACAGAGAGCAGCCGCGGGGGCGTTCATTTCCTTGTCTTCCAGCACAACAAATTCCTCAAAACGACAGCGAAGACGAGGAGAATGGAAAAAGCACGGAGCATTAAGGGAAGACACCGCGTCCCGAGACGCACAGCCTCACGACTCAGAGCGCAATCTGTCTACAGGGGGATGGCACCCACATCACAAAGATGTCATCACCGGCGATGACGTCAGCATGGACGTCATCAGTGGCGATGTCATAAGCGGTGATGTCATCAGCGGTGATGTCATGCTCCTCGCCTCAGAGTGAACAGGCAGGGGAAAACTTTAAGACACACTGACGATTGACCACGTGACACCGAGGCGGGGCCTAGGAAGCCCACAATGCATAGCAGGGGCCCAGGTGACTGCGTGGTTTAGGGTTAGGGTTAGGGTTAGGTTTGTGGTGGGTGGTACTTACTGCCAGGTCCTGCACTAGCCTCTCCTCAAAGGAGTACTCCTCTGTCTCTATCCATATTCTCTGATAGGCCTGGAGGAAGAGGTTAATAGAGCGGTGCCTGGGAAGGGGGGCGACATTAGACCGGGGTTAGATAGGAGCTCAGCAGGGGGAGGAGAGGGGGTTAATGCCAGGTTAGTAACACATCCAGCTGACCACCTTCAGGGGGAGAGAAACACTGTGAATGGGTGAGGCCTGCTGAGTAAGCACTGAGGGACACGCCCTTTGTTGACATGAGCGGTCCCTCCACAGCAGACCCCCTCCAAACCCACCATCATTATCCATAATTGATCCATCTCTTACAAAAAAAAGGAAAAAACACCTGATCAAACTAGTATGTAATACAATCGCTTATATTCAGACTGCGTCTTTTTCTTTGGACAGACATACTATCACAGGCAGACCGGTTAGGGAAAGAAAGTTTGGCACGGGGTTGGCATTCATCTTGCCAAACACGGATGGAGAAAGGGCAGGGGAGCAGGGGGGAGGGGGGTGCAGTTTAGTCAGGGAATCAAAGGTCAGCACGAGGTGCTTGATGAAGGTCAGAGCACAGAGCTTCTTAGGGCTACGTTACCGTGAGCATGGAGAGCAGACTGTCACAGTCTGTGTTCTCATGCATCTCCTCCAGCCATATAAGTCGGAAGGCATTCAGGAGGTAATTATTACTGGTATGCCTAAACAGGGGGTGGGCGGGGTGGGTGGGTAGTGGGAAATTCAGGGGGGGCGCGGAAAAAAGGATGAAATAAAATAGAAATATAGTAGATAATAAAACACAGAGGGAGAAAACAGAGCCTTTTTTAGTAAGTGGAGAAAAATGAAAAAACAGACCTGAGTGAAAGCGAAAACATTCCACCCATTTTCCCAGGGAACGTTTTAATTACAGCACAGCACACACACATACGCTCACGGCAGGCAGACGTCTTGTGCTCACCTATCTCTATCCTGTGCATTGTCTGCAGCTAGAGCCTTAATTACTTCCTGGGCTGATACATACACCAGAGTGAAAACAACAGGGGGAGGAAGATGAGTCACGCTGTCGGACAGGAGGCGCTTGTCTGATCCCCCCCCCCCTCCCGCACCCCACCCCAGGCTGAGACACATAATTGCTATATCCCACCCCCCCTCCACACACACACACACACACACACGCATGCGCACAAGCATGCACGCACACACTCACACACGCACACAAACACACCCAGCACATGCACGCACGCACACAAACACATACACACACACGCAAACAGACACACACACACACACACACCCTCCACTACTGTAGCTTCTCCGCCTGGCCCCGCATTGATTGAGTTACAGAGCAACGGGCCATGAAATTGGTTGTGTCCCTTTCCCTGGTTCTTCCAGAACAGCTGGCGGCCCAGCATTTGTCCTGTAGATTGGTGGGGTGGCGCGGAGGTCTGGATATTAATTCAGGGCCAGAACCCAGGAGGGAAGAGAAATGAAACGGCGGTGGAGTGGAGGAGAGAAGATTAAATAATTCGAGGGGTGGGTATAGAAAGGTGAAGCAGTGCTTTGCTCAAGGTGTGGTCAGCTGTAGTGGCTGCTAAACATGGGTGTCTTGACCAGGTGACCAGAGGCACTGTCAAGGTTTTATTTGAAAGAAATGAAGGAGAAAAGATAGTATTGATTAGTGGATTCAAGTTTTAGACTGTATCAACAGTTCCCATCGCTGCCGTCTTATTTCCTCTCGATTTCCATTTAGATTGGATAATAGAACCGATTTATTACTGTGAGACGCTATCAGCCACGCCTATTCTTTTTTTTTTTTTACCAAAACACAGTTTTTCAACCAAGACACTGAACGTCAGCCTCAAGACGACACCTAAATCAAGACTTCAAAAATGACACAAAGATCTAATAGAGCCCTCAGTGATCAGCCTTAACGGCAGGAGGATCATCCGGTACACATAACAACAGTAGGTGGTCCAGCGGTACCTGGGGAGGTTGTAGAGAGGAGCCATACGGAAGCAGGCCACCACCGCCCTCTTCCTCTGCTTGGACAGCAGCTTCTGCCAAACACACTTCTTAGACCTTAATGGCTGCTCCACCTGAGGCGACATCAAGATACTTGTGAGTGGGGGTGTGGTCATCTGTTAGTAGCAATGCCCATTGTTGACTTATTTTCAGTACGATATTCCAAAATCATCCATGAACTTAAGCACACATTGTATGTTGTATGTCCTGGCATTTTAAAAAATTGTACTTGGCATTGTGTAGCATCTTATCCTATCTTTGTTGTGTACAGGGAATTGGTTAACCTAGCGATTGTTAGTGCTTGGCACTTGGTTCTATGAGCATCCTTACCGTACCAACAGCAATATATTGTTTCTCTTTCTTCTTACAAATGCACTCATTGTAAGTCGCTTTGGATGAAAGCGTCTGATAAATGCCCTAAATGTAAATGTGAATGTATGTAGCAAACTTTATGTATTATGTGTGAAAGTATCTCTTTTGGTTACATTACGGCAGAAAAAAAACGGAAAGGAGAACATCATTTTGGGATTGGACCCCCTTGCGTCTCTACAGGGGAGGGTCCGGTCCGGGGGGGAGGGAGGGGAAGACAGACCTGCTCTAGGTTGAAGACGGCGGCGGAGATGCTCTGGATGCGGTTAACGGTCCGGCCAGGATCGGCATGGCCCTCGCTCTTCACCACCACGTTCTTGTAGAGGTTCAGCTGCCAGCGCACCGCCGGGTCCTCCGACTGGGGGGGGGAGAGAGGTTAAGGTGGGGGGGGCATGAAGGTAGACACCAAAGATGCCAATCGCTGTTCGGTGACCACCAACCTGAAGGTTGGCCATGCCTACCTTTTCCTGAAGGTGTAGATTCTGCCGGATGTGGTCTTTGACTTCATCGTCTGAGTCTTTCTTTTGAGTGAAAAGGGGGATTAAAGAATCATCAGGCTGTACAGAAGTATTACTACAGTCCTAAATATTGTCTGATTTGCAGACTTAATTGCATTTTCAAACTAAAGTTAAGGGCCGGATTAGCATCTTGAAATAAGATCAAGTGTCACCTTTCTTAAACATAACTCTAGTTCCGATATATGTGTTTTTAGAGGTACAACTTTCAGTCAAATATATCGCTAAATATAATTGTTTTGTCCAATACTAATTGGATTAATTTTTGATATTGACTTGACATTTAGCATAAACCCTCAAACAAAAAATGTCATCAAGGAACTACATCCCAAATAGTAATCAAGCGCAACATAATAGTAACAATAAACATAATGGACAACCAACTAAAAAAATCAATATGCTGTTCATGTTCTTTAGTCCGCCTTTGGCCGGTTCCTTCTCCTGGTTCCCTGGACCGGCGCCCCTGTGCCCCGGGGCTCACCAGGAGGTAGCGGGTCTTGGCCAGCGAGATGAGCTCCTGGTCCCCCGGGGTGCACATGTTCAGGCCGATGGGCAGCATCTTCTTCAGGGCCGCCACGATCAGCGAGGTCTGGATGGAGTAGAACTCCCCGCGCCGCTTCTTGTGCTTCCGCTCCTGGTCTTGCCCTCCAGACTGAAAGCATTTTGGACAAAACGGAGGCCGATGTCACACACACGTAGAACAGTCGACAGGTACTTAGAGGTGAAACGTCACAGAAAGTGTGGTGGTTCGTGTCCTCTTTAAAGCTGTGATGTGTTTCATGCCTCTGCATGTCCTTTGTCAATGTGATTGATGAGTTCAGGGTTTAGTATTTAGCGTGAACTTATCTACAGAGGGAGCCCTCCAACTTGATAAAAGTCAGACACAAGTAAAAAGAAACATTTTTCAACAGCAGCCAACCCTGCATCCCAGACTCAAGCATTGTCCACTGACGCATCTACAAAAGTTTAGGTTGATGCTGAAAATCCATAACCGAGCATCACTTTCCCGTTTGCTGATAGAGTAACAAGCACTGAGGGCCTACAGAGACAAAGTGGAGTGGTTGGCTCAGAGGAACCACTCATTTCTAGACACACACACACACACACACACACACACACACACACACACACACACACACTCAGTCAGCCAGTGCAATAAGCGAGTAGTTCAGCAAAAATCCTGAGGTGTCATGGCTTCCACTTCACGCAGAATCAGCAGGGCTTTACTCTACTGCCAGAGAGAGCGATCCACTCGGGTTCTTAATCCAATAAAGTTTTAAAGAAGTTCACACCAGCTGGACTCTGAATTGGTGGGAACACAAGCTGAGGTCTACCTTAGACATCTTGGTTTTGTTATCCCCGGTCAGGAAGGACAGGTTGTTGATCTCGTTCTGCACCACAAAGTTCTGCTCCTCCCGTTTGAAGTTCTGCACAAAGAAGGAGATTCCAAAAGTGCAGGGCAGCCGTCTGTTAGTCAGAGCCAGCTGCACTGGAAGCAGGCCTGCTGGGACTACTTAATGTGGCGTTTGTGATTCACTACTCACGTGGGATTTGCACCACAGGATGAATATCTCTGCCACCATTCTGAAGAGCTCGTTGGAGTCCCTGTCCGGCTCTTTGAGCCACCGAGATCTACACGAGAAACGTTAAAAAACGCCATTCATAACCACACACACACACAATGTCAATGTCATGAAAGAGAATCCATATTACATATTGAGAGTAAATTGTTGATGTGGCTTTAAGTGAACAGCTTGAAGTGCAAACCATCATTCGCTGTAAACCCCTCCACACCTCAACCATCCATTTTCTCATGTTTTCATCTCTTATTCGTAATGAACAACTATAACCTAATTCCAATTAAGGCCAGTGAACCCCGAAAAACGACCCGTCATGCCCCAGGCCCACCTGTTGTTGTCCACGTAGCGGATGAGCATGGGGTAGAAGGCGTACAGGTCCCGGCAGAGCACGGCGAACTCGTCCAGGATGAGCAGCTCGGCCTCCTGGGTGTCCCCCTTGCCGTCGGCCTTCAGCAGCTCTTCCTCGCCCACCACCTTCACCGTCTTCTTCTTCAGCTTGTCCAGCGTGGGCAGGAAGTGGCTCTTCAGCAGGTCGGCCCGCGCCTTGCTGATGATGGGCTGCACGTAGACTGGGGAAGGATGGGAACGTGGTTAGAGTGGTAAAGTGGTCTTTGGATGAACGCGAGTCGTACATCTGCGGCGTATGTACGCAACACTAGTTTGGCTTTCAGTTGTTTTGTCACTTCAGCCAGCATGACAATAATGCCGATAAGTCATTAAGGTACAATGCCAATAAAATAATACACGGGATCATCAATAAAAATGACGTCCACTTTCAATATCATTAACATTTGCATATATATAACGATATATACGATTTTGTGTATAACGAAGATATTTAAATATTTTGTTGATCCTCCTATTTTGAATTTGTATCCTTTTTTTATTTCCAATCTGGGAGAAAACTGGAAGAAATCTGGGAGAAATCTCCACACGACCCTCTCACACTCCGGTTCCACCCCGTCCCCCGTCCCTGTCCACATCCGTACCGGCGATCCTCTTCATCCAGGACGCCTCGTCGATGCCCAGGTTGCTGTTGAGGATCTTCAGGATGTTTCCCAGCAGCAGGCTGAGGTGCTCCGAGGTGACGGTGGTGCAGCTGACGCAGCCCCCGCTGGCCGGCTGGTTCTCGGGCCCCCGCTCCCACCAGTACGACAGGTAGTTGCAGAGCATGGGCAGCACCACCTCGATGACGTGGGGCATCTCCGTGTAGCGGGCGCCCGACTCGGCCATGTCGTTGATGTCCTTCATCAGGCCCGCCAGGCGGGGCATCTCGGGACACATGTCCTCCACCGAGTCGGGCATGCCTTGGTCTGGGCGCACGCACGCACACACGCACACACACACACGCACACACAAATGCACAGGAAACTTGAAGGTCAACATGGGATTCATTTTAGTAGCATAGTATATCATAGTGTCAACGTCATTGATTTTGCATCCTTGAACTCCCATTATCAGCACAATGTCAGGATTAAAGAGATACAAGGGACAACTAAAGTATATTTATTATGGTGGATCTATCTGTAATGTTTTTATATTTATATATCATATATATTAATCCCCCTCAAGAATCTGTGTTTATATTTTATTTTAATTCAATGTTGCTATATATATATATATTTATATCTATATATATGTAGTATATACATATAAAAACAAAACAACGGCTTGATCTCAAAATCACAACAAAACACGTGACCCGCGTGTCAGGACTCCTCCAGCCCTCACACCCCCTAACGCTGGGGTGCTCTTCCTCTCTGGCCCTCCCTCTGGCCCCTCTCCGGCCCTCCCTCTGGCCCCTCTCTGGCCCCTCTCCGGCCCTCCCTCCCTTTGGCCCCTCTCCAGCCCTCCCTCTGGCCCCTCTCCGGCCCCTCTACGGCCCTCCCTCCCTCTGGCCCCTCTCCGGCCCTGCCTCCCTCTGGCCCCTCTCCGGCCCTCCCTCCCTCTGGCCCCTAACGCTGGGCTGCCCGACTCACTGGCTCGCTCCCGGACCGACTTGGTGTTGAACACGGAGCAGGGGTTGTAGGCGTTCAGCTGGGGCTCCAGGAAGGCCACGGGCAGCGCCCCCGCCAGGGTGGCCAGGCACTCCCCCAGGGCCGGCAGCTGCCTGGTGGGAGGGGGAGGGATGGGTGTAGGGGGGGGATGGAGGTGAGGAACAGAAGAATTACAAGGGCTTCTTTGCAGCCATCATATCAGGAACAATAATTTGTAAAAAAGGATTTATATTGTTTTAGGAAAACCTGCTTATATTGTCATAATATTACTTAATAATATTATTCATATTATTCCAAATCTAATTCGGAGAAGCTTAGCCGGTGTTTAAATATTGTTATGATAATGATAGTGCTAATTGCTGACAATTTGTATAATTTCATGGTTTCGATTTTATTGCTTATAAATGTTAAATAAACAAATACAAACACAATGTGTGGTACCTTTCCACGTAGATGTTCTTTCCCGTGCCCAGGGCGTAGAGGCTGTTCAGGATCCGATAGCAGGACACCTGCAGGTCATCCACTGTGGCGCAATCAAACAACAAGCATCAAGCCCCCCAACACCACAGAAACACCTCCCTTCAGTTCCCGCAAAAGAATCAAGAATTCACCTAGACTCTGTAAAGCCACCGCGCCCACCCCCTCCCACCCATCTTACACACTTATTGCATGTTGTATGTCCTGCCATGTACGCAGTTATTGTATGTTGTACGTCCTGGCACTTAATGTACACACTTATTGTATCTTACAACTTATTGTGCTGTATTTGTTTTATACAGAGAATGTTACCTAACAATTGTTAGTGCTTTGCACTTGGTTCTATGAACATCCTTTCTGTACCGACAGTGATATATTGTCGTTTCTCTTTCTTCTGACAAATGTACTGACTGAAAGTCGCTTTGGCTAAAAGCGTCTGCTAAATGCCCTACATGTTAAAGTAAACATCTCCACGTCTCTGAACTCACGGAGCAGGTCCACGCCGAAGTGGTGCTGGGTGATGTGCTGGAAGAGCGCCGTGAGGATAGGCAGCAGCGCCACCGTGGTGTAGTTGATGTTCTGCGACACGCCCTTCATCTGCGAGCGCGAGTGTGTGAACTTCCCCAGCTTGAGGTTCTCGAACGTCTTCTCCAGGTCCTCGGCCGCGTTCTCAAAGAAAGTCCGGAGGCCCGCCTTTACCGGTTCCGAGCCAGACTTCATCACCGTCCTGCGGGGGAGGTGAGTGGAGATGAGCCACCGGGATGTGGGGGGATGGGTGTGTGGGTGGGGGTCTACAAGTGGACTGGTGTACAGCGATTAGACCTCTGCCCTCCCCTGGTCCTGTCAGATGACACGCACTGATTCCAGTGTTGTGCATGAACACGCCAAAAGAGCGGCATTCATTGATGGTGCTCATATATTAGTGAACGGTGAACTGAACGTTCCCACTTGCAGCTACTGAACGGGTGCTCGCTCATGCACTGGCGGCTGCGGTTAGCTTTGTTCTTCACTTTCTGCATAATATGAACCATTGTTTAAGTGGTAAAACATATACTCACATTGTTTTTCTTGGCTTTTAAAAGTAATCTTGATTCTTAAGTAATTAATTTAGTTTGGGCAGCGGGCAGTGGCAATGATTGGGGGGCTGTGAGTGGATGGGTAGGAGGAGGATCTAATGAAAATAAATTTAATAGCATAAAAAAAGCAAAAATGAACGTGAACAGTTCATCTTCTGGGACTGTCAACCTAGTTCAAAATTTAAAATTGTGAACTATGAACATGAACTAGTTCATTTTAATCTGTGTGAACTGAACATTGAGCTATCTTTTGTGAAGTGTGAATTTGCCCATCACTGACCGATTCCTCTATCTATATCTATTCCCTATGGCTGTTGGAGTGGCTCCAAGGAGAACGAGTTTAGAACCGTGGGCATAATACACCCCATAAACAGCTGAATAAAACGCAGCACTGCAACGAATCGGAGACGGTTTGTTTGGTTTGTGTATCTTGTTTTTCATTTTTGGCGTGGCATTTCACATTGCGTAACATCTCATAATGAGCCCTTCCGCCGCTCAACTTAGCCCCTTACGCAGCGCCACGGGAACGAGGACATCAGAGGCCACTCCCGTGGATGCAGCTGTTGGCACGGCGATGCTGGTCGCACGCTTTGGTACACTTGCATGATTAAACGTCACAACTTGTGCGTTGCATTAACACACAGAGCACAGCGTCCACGCACAGAGAACAGCAGATGCCTGCAGCCAGAATGCACACACGTACTAAGCAGGCTCTGGCCTCGTTTGGAGACCATAGGGGATCTGGGTTAATGTCAGCATCTCCCACGCGTCCCACTAACCCAGAACAGGGTGTGGAGTGCCTAGAGGCCAAAGACCCTCCACAAGGAAGAAAGGGGAATGGTACCATGGACAACAGCCTTTCCCCAAAAGGCAAGCACTTAGAGAAGTCCTGGAGAATCAGTAGTATCCAGCACACCTGCTGCATTGCTACCAATGGGGGACACCTGCCGGCCATGAGGCCAGAAGAGAGTGGGCCAGCTATAAAGGGAGAGAGAACTTTTCCCCACGAGGAAGGATTGTGGCAACTTCCCCTAATATGGTGAGGGGTAAGCGACCAGTGGCACTTAAGAGGAACCCTCTGCGAGAATGGAGACACTAGGAGAGAGAGACTTATTGTGTGTGCCGACTACTGTCTCTCACCCGTTTCTTTTGTCGTCCACCCAGACTCCAGTCTACCCTGAATGTCTCCCAGGAAACCTACCCTGGACCGAGAAGAATTTACGTTGGACTTCACCCTCCCCCTTGCCCTCACTGTTTTAAATAAACCCTCTTTGTTACTGTTGCCCAAAACCTGTCTGTTGTCTGTTTTCCACACAAAGTCGACCTTGTCTCAGTCAAACATCCCGTAGTTCTATCAGAGCTTTTGTTCATGACGTTAACATTAGGTCATTTTGCGGTAGCTTTTAATCAAAGCATATCAAAAATGGAATTAACCAAAGCATAAATCAGTAGTAAGTAAAGCGAACGCCAGGAAGTGAACAGACAAGACCCGCTGGGGATGACATTCTCATTCGTCAGGCAATATGGTTCTCACCTGGTGTCCAAGGTATGCGCCAAGATATGGAGACAGCTGACCATGGTGGTGGAGTCACTACCTATAGCATACAGACACGCACACACATGCACAGTCACGCACACACACACAGAAAAACACACACACACACGCACAGTCACAGACACACACACACACACACACACACAGACGCACAGAAAAAACACAAATTGATTAGATTCTGAGGAAGGATTAAGGGGACAGATAAATCTCACAAATACCTTCTCTACATCTAAATGCATACAACATAAAACCAAAGCCATTGTTTAAAGGGGTTTAAGTCCCACATGATCACACCTTACACATGCACACACACACCGAAACACTTGTTGCATGCACACACAGACACTGCCCAGAGAGGAGGTAGCGGTCTTACCAAAGAGGGAAATCCTATGTCTCACAAGAGCTGCTAACTTACAGAACAGGCTGAAAGAGTAGAGGAACAGAGAGGATGGAAGACGAAGGAGAAAGAAGAGGGAGAAAACACTGAATTTAGGAGGCACAGCGACAGAGAGGTTTGTCAAAGTGTGTGCTGTCAGAGCTGGGCAGAGGGGAAATGGGCGACCGGGGTACCTGGTGACCATTTCCTTCTCCTTGTTGGAGGCGTAGCCGCTGCTGCTCAGGTTCTTATTGGGCGAGGACAGGAAGTAGAGCGAGTGGTTCTTGAAATACTGGTCGATGAGAGGGAGGAGGACCTGCGAGAGGACGAAGAGGTGATGAAGGCGTGACGTCCGATTGAGTGACACGGTGTTTCCTTGTGTTTGTTGGTAGGGTTCAGACTCACTTTGGCAAAGAACTTGATCTCCTGCTCATGAGGGGACCTGTCGGTTTTTCCACTGATGGCCATGGACTCTAGAGTAAGAACGTGGTTTATAATATTTATATTAATTATTAACAACTTGGAAAATCATCTTCATCCACATTAACATGCCATTGTCATCATTATCGGCATTATTGTTCATGACATCATCATCATGACAATCATCAACACCATCGTCATCATCATCACCATCATTATCATCACCACAATCATCATCATTATCCCTTTCATCATCGTCATCCTTTTTATCATTATCCTCACTATTATCACAAGGGGCTGGACAAAATGTCGATACGGCAATATATCATCACTCTTTATCGTGCGATATGAGATACACTGGCACAAAAATATATTTATTTTTGAATACATTCATTTTTCATTTTTTACATATTTTTTAAGACGTGTAACTGAAAAACTAATGTATCCCATGAATAAAGACAGAGATACAGCACTTTATAACATATCATGATGTATCGTTAAAGGATTGTCTAACAATATATAGATTATTGCAGAATCGCTGTATCGCGATATTATGGGTTCCGTGGACCATGTGTTGCGTATCGTATTGTATCGTTAGGTAACCTGTGGTTCCCACCCCTTATTATCACTATCCCCCTTTCACAGTGTTTTTTGGGGTCCCTGGAGAGAAAACCACTTGGGGCGCTGGGGGGGCTTCCTACCCAGGTGGGCGATGAACTCCTGGGCCGAGTCCACGTACTTCAACAGCTTCTTGAGGAACTTGTATGCAAACCTCTTCTCCATCGACGACGAGTCCTGCTCCATGTCCTTCATGCCTCTGCCACGCGCACACAAACATGCGCGCACACACACACACAAGCAAACACACCCACACAAAAACAAACACACAAACAAGAATTGACATTTTGATGTTAAGGCATGAAATGTTATAATGTTGATATAATAATGTAAAAATTCGATTGAAAAGTAACTATACTATCCTAAATAAAAAAAAAAGTAGTAAAGGGGATTTTAATTGAGAAGGGAAATTGGAGTACTGGGTTTTGAGCCAAATCAATAACATGGAGCAGGAATTCTACTTTCACGGCGGGCAAGCGGGTATGAGGAGCTGCAGCAAGTCAAACGGAGGAACAATTAACCTTGTGGTGACGTAGCCATTGATCTGCAGGAAACGGAACAGATCCTGGGCCTTCTCTCGATCCCGCGCCTTCTCCTTCGCCGTCAGCGTGTCGTAGGGTACCAGCAGAGGGTGTGTTCCCCCGCCTGAACACACACACACACACACACACACACACACAGACACACACACACACACACACACACACACCCACACACAAGGCGGTCATGCTCAGTGACTGAGCATCGGTCATGGCTGATTGAATACAGCTATTTCCTGAATGTCTCTATCTGACAGCAGCGGCTTTAGTGGAATCCTTTGCTACTCTGATCTCTGAAACACACACACACACACACACACACACACACACACACACACACACACACACACACACACACACACCAACACTCACACACACACGCCATACTCAAATTCACAAAAAAACGTAATCCCCTTATACTATCAGTTCTGTGTGTGTGTGTATGTGTGCGTGTTTGTGTGTGTGTGCGTGTTTGTGTGTGCGTGTGTGTGTTTGTGTGTGGGTGCGCATGTGTGTGTGTGTGTGCATATGTCTGACTGTGTGTGTGTGTGCATATGTGCATGTGTGTGTGTGTGCGTGTGTCCCAGGTGGGATCAACCACACTGGGGAGTCACCTTTGCTTCCAAGGTCACTCTTTTTCTTCTTCGCCCAGATGTTATGATAATTCTCCGCCAGCACATCCACCATGCCCTTGGGAAACACATGCACAGTGTCACACCATCATTACCATGATTATGCATGCATGGGATAACCATAATGAACATAGCCTTAAGAGACAGATTTATAGATAACACTCATCAGCTCAATGTAGAGATAATCACCTGCAAGTCTCTGGACAGCACCACGTTGCTGGTGTCTATTGGAGTCGGGTTAAAACCGTTTGCCTGTAAATGTTCCAACCATAAAAACATATGTCCAGTAAGTGGATTATTTCACAGAATTCCTGTCAGTTCTTTTATTTGTCTTCTCGCTAGCCTCAAAGCATAATTGCCTAAGTCATATTTTGGTCAAATTGTGATATCTAACCTAACTCTACTCTCCTAACGCAGCTGATTCACTGTGCCTCACTGGCTGTATCCTAAGCCAATCAGACTGTTTCTTACATTCCATAAGCTCTATCCGCCTAAGTCATCTATTTGTCTCAGTCATTTTTTAAATACAAGATAAAACTTAAACTATGACTTAGGCAATTATGCTGTGAGGCTAACCAATACACCGTTGAGGAATATCCGGTCATTTTGGGGTGTAGTTATCGATCCAACCTGGGATGCCTGGGAGATTTTGCGCATCTTCTCACTCTCCCTCTGTTGAGACATGCTCTCTCCATCCTTGGAGCGGTCCACCACCCAGCCCATGGCCAGCATGCTCCTGAGGGTGTCTCTGATGGGCCAGCGGTAGATGTCCTTCTCCTGGGGTCAGCAGACGAGGACCGTATTATCCATCGAGCATTATATTTAAAACAATTTCAATTTGGGACATAAACTGATATCTATGTCAAAATGGTCGACAAACACCGACCATGATTGTGTTCATTTTGTGTTCCTTCTTATTGATCCATGTTAAACTGTTTCTATAATTGCTTATAGAAATCAATATATTTGTATATATTTCTATGTTCATATTTCTTATATTAATTTTTTCTAAATATTGATCGTGCAGAATCCTGAACAATCCAGCTTTTATGTCATTCTTGATCCTATTCCACACTTCTTCTATGGAGGACATTTCCGCTCACTGCACCTTCTCTGTCAGGCCCTTGTACATCCTGAGCTGGGGGTGAGTCTTGGCCTTCTCATCCACACACTCTCCATACTTCCAACCCAGCAACACCTGGAGGGGACCGAGGGGAAGGGGGTTGCAGTTTAACACTTGAACCACCAGAGGGCGTATCATGCTTTGGGATTTTACAACCAAAGGAAAAGACAGAACAACTGATGCCACAATTGTAGAGACTAACCTTTTCGGCTGACCATTTATCATGGGAATGCTCAGCATACTTGTTGGCAAAGTACTCCAGCTTGTCGGTTAGCGATATGCTAGGAAAGGTAAACGCGTGACATTTAAACCCCAAGGCTACATTAATCCATCCTAGCATGCTTGAAATTCAAGTGAGGCTCCAGCACCACAAGACATCCAATCAAACTAATAAAGTCTATCGCACTTAAAGAGGAGTTACAGTGTTGCTCTCGTCATACCAAAGGTGGATGATATACACACACACACACACACACACACATGCACTCACAAACACACAGACACACGCACATGTACTCGCACGCAAACAAACGCACACATACACACACACATACACACACACACACGCACAAACACACAGAGACACACACAGATGTACGTGCACGCAAACACACACACACACGCGCAAAACGCACACGCGCGCATGTTGTAAATGGGACTTACTTGGACGTATTGATCGGCTTTGGGTCAAAGTTGCCGTGGGCGTCGACGGAGGCGGGCTTCTCCACGTTGGTGCTGATGGAGGCATCCACGTAGTCGGGGGGGAGGGCCCCGGAGATGGCGCTGAGGCAGGGCATGGCCATCTTGAACAGCTCAGAGTCGTACTTCTATGCAGAAAATGAATGAGGTAAGTAGCAGTCCAAAATGTTCTGCGTTCCAACCCTAGATCTAGCGGTCTACATGTAAGGATACCTGCTCATCAATGACCTGTAATATCAATTAATTTGATTGGGACAAAAGCGTCTAAAAAATATATACACATTTATTTATCAGAATCAATGTGAATGAAAGGACCACATTTAAGTCCACCATTCAACACTTCTGTATGCAATTTGAGAGAGAATTTGATTTAAACAATTAAATCGAATTAAATGAACTCACTAATTTTTTATTGCGTTCTGCATCCATGGGAAACTGAAGCGCCGTTGCACGAATTGAGAGCACTGATGTGGAGAGAACGGGGGTATTGAGGGATTCCGGGGTCCCTGGGGAGACCAGGGACTAATGCAGGATCCTCTGAAGAGAGCCGGGGCCCCAAAGCACCCCAGGCTCGGATCAATGAGGGCGGAGGGGGGAGGGGGGACCGGGCTAATATTGATGTTTTCTAGCTCCCTCTCGGCACCGCCTCGCTCCCACCAATGTGCATTAAACAGATTGTGCCGCACCTAGCAGTCTTCGTTAAGAGGACATCTCAACGCCGCGTGAAGGAGAGCGCAGTCCGCTAACGTTAGCGTTGCTAGGTAGCCACGTCGCGTAGGGCTACATCGATTTGAGCCTGAACCGACGTTCACACCGTGCAAGTTGTGTCAGTGTGTCAGATAGAAATAATAATATATATTTCACTGTTGATGGTATAGTAGGAATTACATTAAAAAAAAATTCACTTAAGAAAATTGTTTCTTTTAATGGGATTACCCACTCCGATGAAGCTTTCGGGACATGGCAGTGAGAAAAAAAAGTATTCACCAGTCAAATTCAATACGATACTACGAGTTCCCATTCAAGGACAACCCCAGAAGCGAGCCCCCCACCGTTGACCTCAACCACCCTCCACACACTGTGTGATCAGTGCGGAGAACACTTCATTAAAAGTGCTCCTCATCTTCCTCTGATGGCTTGACATGCACCTCCCCCCCGCCGCCCCGATGCTGTCCCGGCCTTGTTGCTAGAGAGAAGGCATGAACCCCTCACCCTCTGGGACAGCGAATCAAACACGCCCCAGAAGATCTTCTTGGTCAGGAGCAGCTCTTCGTCCGAGGCCATGCCGTAGCTGCCCCAGCCCGAAGGCAGGCAGTAGTACTTCCAGTTCTGCTCGTAGTGATTGGTCAGCAGCTGGGAGTTGGGGGGTGGGGGGGAGAGGGCAAAGGTCAGCACATTCAGAGTCAAAGACACTCGCTGGTATTCATTTAGTAATTTGTCATTTGACACACAAAAAGAGAGAGACATACTGATCAGACATTAGTGTGAGTATGTGTGTGTGTGTGAGTGAGTGAGTGAGTGTGCTAGCGAGTGAGTGAGTGAGGTGCGTGCGTGCGTGCGAGTATGTGAGTGTGTGATTGAGTGTGTGCGCAGGCTGGCGTTCTGGAGGGGCCCTACCCTGAGAGGCATCTTGCAGTACTCGGTCAGCAAGGGCACGTCAAACACTAGCCTCCTCAGCAGCTGCTGCAGCATGGAGGGGCGGAGGTATCTGTAAGGTGACCAATACAGGGAATTAACCAATAGAGGGAGAGCAGGGTGTAGAATTGACCAATAGAGAGAGTATGATATGGAATTAACAAATAGAGAGATGGTAGGATGTGGGCGAACCAATAGGAGCATGAGGATGTGGGAGAACCAATAAAGAGAGAGTATGATTGGTAAGAACCAATAGAGAGATAGTAGGATGTAGGAGACCCAATAGAGAGACTGTAGGATGGGGGAGAACCAATAGAGACAGTAGGATGTAGGAGACCCAATCGAGAGACAGTAGGATGTAGGAGAACCAATGGAGAGACAGTGGGATGTAGGAGAACCAATAGAGAGACATTATGATGGGGAGAACCAATAGAGAGATAGTAGGATGTAGGAGAACCAATAGAGAGACAGTAGGATGTAGGAGAACCAATAGAGAGACAGTAGGATGTAGGAGAACCAATAGAGAGACAGGATGTAGGAGACCCAATAGAGAAACATTATGATGGGGAGAACCAATAGAGAGACAGTTGGATGGCTTTATGACAACAGCCTCTTCACACACAAACCAATTTGGCCTCAGTCTCGTCTGATGGCATTTAACGACGGGGCTATTTTTAGCACAATAAGAGGCCCTTGAGCGTGCTAACCTGACATTAGGAAGGGGATATAAAATATCCTCCCATGTTTCTCCCACTCCCAATGCTGTTTCTATTTTTATCTTAGCACTTCTGGAGCTTTCTCGGAAAGACGAAAAATATTTTGAGAGAAAATCCTTTGCGGGAGATGTTAACGTGTATTCCTAAAGCAGTCGCTCTACACAATGTCCGTTCAAAAAACTGACACATTCTTCAAGAACCTTGGGTTCCGGAGAAGATAGCTTTAGTATACGTGTATAAGTGTTAACGTTAACGTTCGCCGTTCACCAACAGATCCCCACCGCAGGCGACATGATCGCTCAAAGCAAACACAACGCGAAAGAAAGCGAAACGCCCTGTTCACCCAGATGAGAGCTCATCTGCTTTCAGATGACAAAGCGTTGCACAACCAGACACCCACGTGGGGGGTGTCCCTGTAGGGGGTACAGCGCGGTTGGGTTAGTCATGAGTGGGCGGTATGTTGCTCAGGAGGTAAAGCGGGTCGGCTGGTAACTGGGAGGTTGCTAGTTCGATCCCCGGATCCCCAGTGTCGAGGTTGTCCCTTAGCAAGACACCTCACACTAGCTGCTCCCGAGGAGCTGGCCGTCGCCCTGCGTGGTTGTCACCGCCGTCGGTGTGTGAATGTGTGCATGAACGGCCGAATGTTATGCAATATGTACGATTGGCTCACCGGGTAGGGCGCGTACTAGGGCTGGGTAAAAATACAGATTCATCAATGCACTGCAATTTATTTGTTCTCTATTCAATTTCGAGATTTTTTGGAAATCGATTTCCAAAAAAATAAAATAAAATATAAGAAGCATACTCAGTCATTGTAATCTAGAAGCGAGTATGCCTAAATGCAGGCCCTTTTACATTTGTCCATGTTATGATTACTTTTATGCTGCAAGTTTAGCTCAGGAACAATACTATGCAATGGTGTATTCCCTTTTTGCTAGTTTAAGCACAATGAAATGGTTAATTCATTTTGAAATGGTTAATTCTAAATAATATTTAGGTAATTTTGTCATCTGCATGTATTATTGAATCGATATCGAAGCAGTTGGATCAATATCAAATCAAGACCTAAAGAATCGAATTGAATTAAATTGTAAGGTACCTGGCAATACCCAGCCCTACGTACCCTTAAGGTACAGTCCTAATAGTCCTCCCCTCTATCTCCCATACCTTCCTGTCCATCTCACTCTATCATAAAAAAAAGAAAAGCGCTACATAAGTGCAGCCCAGTCCACGAGCGCGGGCGTCGTCGGTTCCACGGAGCTGCGTACTTGCAGACGGCCAGCAGGCACTCCTCGATGGCGTCCCGCTGGGCCTTGGTGAGCGAGCGGCCCTTGGACAGGCGGTAGACGGTGTGCAGGGTGGAGTCCACCAGGGCGGCGTAGTGCTCGGTGCCGGCGAACAGCGGGGCGCAGCGGGTGAGCAGTGGCAGCATGGCCGAGCCGATGTAGCGGTTCATGGCCAGCGCCGACTCGCTGGTCCGGAGACCCTCCTGCAGAGAGGGAGGGGGGAGGTCAGGAGGACTGGGGAGGTTGGACGCGGTGGAGCTATGGGATGCACGCGTCGCGTTGCACCCGTCAGACGTCCACGTTTCATTGGTTTGAATCAATGCAGTTGGAAGAGTAGGATATACTAGGATCTATGTAAAATTCATGACTTTTTGGGAAAAATATAATGTAGAAATAGGTTCAGCAATGTCAATGTACACATACACACACACGCACACACACAAAGGCTTATTCATTCGCTCACCTATACAGAAATCATCGATACAATCTCTTTCAAACTCATTTGACCAATGCTCCATCCTTAAAGTCGCATCTTCTGCAACTGTCACATTTGAAATTTAATAAAACACGGCAGAAGTCGTGGCTCCTATAAAACCCCGTCTATGAGGTACTGGCTGTGATAGAGAGCCAGGACCGCTGGGATCTGTAGGGGAAGGGGGTGGAGCAGGGAGGGGGGGTGCTACGCACCGCGTCCAGGAAGGCGGAGGCTCGGAGGTCTGGCAGGAAGCCCACCTCCAGCAGGTGGAGGAGGAAGCCCTGCTCCTCCACGCCGTACACCCGGTCCAGGAACAGCACCATGGGCGCTTTGTGGTCGGGCTGGAAGCAGGCCGACATGTCCGGCTCAGTGACAGACCCATCTTGGGGGGGGGGGGGGGGGGCGCGGGGGGGGGGGGGGGGGGGGTGAAAGAGAGCAGATGAGAAAACGGAACACATTATAGTAAACAGTTCTTTTGCCGGTTTATACATTTCCTGCTTTGGCATTCAGCCAGCAGTGTATCCGAGCCGCATACCAACACCGAGATGCTGAAGTGTTAATAAATGGTTGAGTTCCAACACTTAATCTCCATCAGCGCCCATCGCACCCCAACCGCATTACAACCGAGACCAACAACCGAAGAACCCTAACAACTCCTCGTCCTCGGGACCCTGTGGTCCCCAGCAGCGTGGCAGGGGGGCTGGGGGCCTGGTGGGCAGCGGGGCTCGGTTGGGCTGATAAGCTCAACCGGGGGACGGGGGACGCGCTTGGCTGGGGTTGACGGGAGGCACGGTGGGCTAGGGGGGGCAGGGGGACGGGGCTCCATTAAAGGCAGCCCTTCTGAACCACGCCGGGTCCCTTCTGATCACGGGATTCGTATGTATTCATTAGGTGAGGCACCGCGGCGTGCAGACAACAAATGCTCCCCCCCCCCCCCCCGCCCACACGCCCTCCGCCCGCGACGGAGACCACAGCCGTGGCGTCGGTGGAGCTGGCGAGCGCGGGAGGTGAATTTAAGCGTGTATATTATGGGCGTCCCGCTCTCTAATGCAGATCGATGAATAGAGCAGCACCAAATAACCGGCGCGTGAGATGATTGCTTTTATTCTGAGCGCCGGGGCCTGAAAACAAAACGGATTACAAAAAGGCGGGAGGGCTGAATAACAACAACAAAAATGGGCATGAGCGCTGGAGCTGAATGGACGACCTCGAGCCTCTGAATGTCGCAGCGTTTCGTCCTTTCAACAGCTGTTGGTGTTCACTGTTCTGAATACCTAATCCACATCGGGGGGGCGGTGGGAGTGTGATCACGCCTCCGACGAAGGGAGAAGCACGCGGCGGTTGTCGGTTGGAAACGCCTTTGGAGAAGCCTGGTAACGCAGTACAGGACGGCAGTCACACACAAACAGACAAACCCACGCGTGGGACAGGGTACCTTTGTTGACGACGGGCATCTTGAGCGGGATGCTGATGATGCCCACCAGGTCCTCGGTGGGCACCAGGGAGCGCAGGATGGCTCGTATCCGCAGAGCCTCCCCTTTGCCCTTGTTTATCAGCTGGAGGAGAACACACACACACACACACACACACACAGGGAAAAAAAAGGTAGATGGGAAAGGGGGATGTAGTGTAGACCAAGAACAACTAGGTATCGCGGTCATGGCTGTAGGCGGGGTTTGAAGATAGTGAGGATGTCACACACGTCGGACACAAGGTAACAAGTCTCAAATGTATTAAGTGTTTACTCATCCCGGAGGGGTTCTCAACCGCAGATTTTGTTTACAGTTCAATTTAGTCTCTAATTTAGTTTTTATCTCAAGAAAAAGGATGAAGTTGCGGACCTCGTGACCTCATAGCTGGCTACGGCCATGACGGTGGGTCTCCTCTCTGGGGGTCTCGGCTTTGCAGGAGGACGTTACTCACGTGCATCTCCGGGGCGCATCGGCCCAGCAGGTCGATCAGAGCCGAGTAGAAGGACATGATGGCGTTCCCCATGTGCACCACCTCCTCTTCATCCTCACCGTCCGCTGACCTGTCCAAACGTACAAGAGATCGTTGAGGGCGAACCAGGGGACCCTTCAAGGTTTGTTCAAACCAAAGATGGAGGCGGGGCGCAAATCCAGACAAAGTCAATGCAAAGATGTGAATAGAGGTGAATTTTCCACCAGAAAACTTGTGGCGCAAATTTCTCCGCAGGTCAACCCTCTTCTCACGGGATGACATTTGATATTTTCCTCGATAATTTTGCTCGATGCTTTGTGGTGACAGCCTACCAGCCTTCCCTCTCAGACTTGACTACAACATGGAGGAGAAAGTGAATGTTGCCGTTTGTGGACTCCCGGAGCTCAATATACTATAATATATAATGCCAAGGCCAAAAGCTGTGTGTGTCTCCTGATAATATTATGAACCCATTAACGATGGTGCTGGGTTCTCCAACGTCTCTTGTACTTCCTGCACAAGTAAAGACTCGTAGTGCTGTTAATCAAGGCTATGGTTGGATTGAATGGGTTTCCAAAGACTGGGCCCTGGTCTTACGCATCAGAGCTGATCCCATGCACCGAGCCGGGCAGGTCCAGGGCGGGGGTCTCGGAGATCTTGATGGCCTCCTTCATGGCGGCCAGCAGGCCATTGCCCCCCTCCCCCCGCAGGGCGGGGCCGAAGCACTCGGGCCGTCGGATCAGCAGCTTCACCACCACGTTGGAGTTCTCCTCCACACTCTCGCCTGGGGCGTGCGCAGACGTGGAGACACACACACACACACAAACACACAGTCACAGTTACGTACATGCATTGTTTGGCACATAATGCAGTAAACAATTATGTCAAGAGACTCGCATTTCCTTCCGGATAGACCACAAGGTCGTTGCTCGGAGGTCAAGGGTCCGAGTGTTTACCGTTGACGAAGACGGCGAATCGCAGGAAGGACAGGTAGCGCTCCCCCTCGATGGGGTTCCAGCCGATGTCTGGGTATCCCTTAGCCAGCAGCATGGGACAGCTCTGCAGACCGCACCCGGCCAGGTAGGTGACCACCTGGGGAGAGTACAGGATACAGAATAATAACAGTGATAACAGAGCCTAATGGACGCCTCCACTTTGGATTCACCGGGGAATAGGGATAGTGTAGGTAGGCTAGCTATCATGTTGGCAGTAATGGTTTTTGGGTGATCTTTCAGTAATTAATCTTGAAAGGATTTGCCTTTTTGGGAAGGTATTGTTGTGATTGAAACAGCTTCAGTGTTTCTCATAGGAGACGTGGCAAAACAAAGCTTTTATTAGCCCAGGCTACAGTACATTTGTTGATTTAGGATTTTACAGAACTGAAAGAACTCTCAAAGAGTATAGCCAACCAAACATCCCATGATGCACTCTGATGCACAATGCCTATGGTCCTATTTTCTATACATGTAGCAATTTAAATGATAAGATAGATGAGGACAAAGGAGAAAAAGCTAAAAAACAAGCAAAATATCATTAGATATCCCATCCAAACATTTAAAAGCACACCAAAGAAGGGGTAGAGAGAGAGAAGTGAGAAGAGAAAGGAGAGTTTTCTGTAACGCTTCAGTGGGAGGAGAGGTGGAGGGGGAGGGAGCTCCAGAGGGAGGGGATGGATCCAACACCATCCAGCTCTCCATTAGGACCTTCACAGGTCTCCACAGGACATACAGCTCAATGTTACCACTACAGCCAATCGCTACTTGGAATCCTAGTCAGAGTCAAACAGTGTAGGGAACACAGACAGACAGAGACAGAGACAGAGAGAGCAAGAGAGCAAGAGAGAGAGAGTAAGAGAGAGAGAAAAGGAGAGAGAAAGAGAGAGAGAGTAAGAGAGAGTGCTTGGTTTTAATTCGACTGCACTGCACCTTGTCCAGATCGGGCTCCTCCAGGGCGAGGGCCAGACCATTGTTGTCCATGACAGACGAGGCGGCGACGTCCAGGGGAGTAGAGCCCCGCATGGAGGGGGAGGCTGCAACACACATACACGTATAGATACACACAAACACCAGCACACACACGAGCACACAAACACCCACACAAGCACACAAACACCCACACGAGCACACAAACACCCACACGAGCACACAAACACCCACACGAAAACACACATACACAAGCACACACACACACAAACAAAGTTAGGTGATAAGTGTTGAGTGTTTCCAGATTTAAATGTTTCCATCGTAATCTTCATCACAGTCAGTTACTGTATGCTTGTCATTAAGGTTGCTCAGTGGCTGCTTAGTATTCCATGAGCACACACACAGACGCACGCAGGCATGTTTTATACTACCAACCAGAAGGGGGCACTATTTCCTTATCCTACTGGGATGTTCATAAATGAGCAACTGTCAAAATAAAATATATAATAAAGAATCTATTTAATAACAATTGTATCTATATCTATGTATAGAAGTAAGTATACGTATATATTGTATAACTATAGAAGTCTTTAGACACACAAACAGACATATGTATGTTTGTGTGTGTTGTGTCTGTTTCTATCAGCCATTGGTCTCCTATCTCATTGGTTTACCAGTGACGACACAACTTCCAATAAAAGAGATGACTCACTCTTGCTCATTCCCTTTTCTAATGGATTCCAATGAAACACTTTCCGATCCTTTACTTAAATGTACCCCCAGCGAAAAGCTTCACTGACACACGCGGACAAACACGCGCATTAGCGCACACTCCCAGGTGTTGGGCTAATAAATGTAGCCCCACAGCTCAAGAACCGGTCCTTCGGGCCCAGTGGGACACATTCGTAACCCACATTAATGAGTGCTGTCAGGGTGCTTAGAATCCCTTCCTCCTCCCTCTTTCATTCTCCCTGCAGCTAATTTCCCAGGTAGGCACCCCGAGACCTTTGAAATAGCATTTGAAATAGCGCGAGAGCCTCACAAAGGAGGCCGGCTCGACCCACAACAGCAGCAGCAGGCAAACAAACACTAGCAGATGAAGGCTGTGGTTCGAGTGTTTAGAATCAATGTATTGGTCTCTATGTCTATGGTCCCGCCACCCGCTCGAGAGGCGTTGGGTGGGGGACTGGGGGTGTTGAGGTGAGGTCAGTGGTGGTCTCCGGGCCCTGGTGTGTTACTCGTGCTAATTGTAGTGAGAGAGGGAAGGGAGGACGTGGAGGAGGCCATGGGGGCTCAGGGAAATACCCACCCAGGCCCACGCTGCTGTTCTCCAGCAGGTAGCTCAGGTGATCGAACATGGCCTTCTGGTTCTGCCGGCTGATCCGACAGAAGTAGCAGAGGAAGCGGCAGCAGCTGGCCACCATCTTGGGGAAGGCGATCTCCTGCAGAGACCCACACACACACAGAGACAGAGACAGAGACAGAGACAGAGACAGAGACGAGGGATTGTGAGAAAGAGTTTCCTTGACGCACAATGTTGTTGGTAAAAAGCACATTTTTTACTTAAAAACAAACAATAGCACAACAGTCAATTCACTTGCACAACTCGAGCCTCCCCCAATCTAGAACTCTGGCCCTCTTAAGGAGCGCCAGAATGGGTGTGGCTCAATTAACCTATGAGCCACAGCTGCAGACTATTACGGCTAACAGCCGGACAGGAACATGTGCATCTTTTAAAACATGGTTTAACCCAGTGAAGATGCCATTCACATCTTCACATTACCTTCCCCCTCTTTTAAGCTTGCAAACAGTTTCAAGCGCAGTAGATAAAAGAGGTAAAATATTGTGTGGTAAGTCATTTGTGCTAAATAAACAGTTCAAAAAGACTCTCAGGTGACCTCCAATCTTCATTCCAAGATCTCTCCTTCTTGGCCAAACACTGCACTCTTCACAGTAAACAGCCCAGCTCTGAGACTTCCTCCATCCAGACCTCCAGACCACCTGCAAAATCCGCTCAGGCCTCTGCAGTACCAGCAGATAACTTGGCCTCCGAGCACTGGCCCTTTCCCTGGGCCGCAGACTGGTCCACCACTGGATCTCATCAGGAAGTCCTCAGCCGTTGCTGTCCTCCGCCACTGCTGTTCTGTCAAGGCTTGGCGATAGCTCCCCACAAGGCTCACGTCAGCAACAAGGGGTTCCCAAGCTATTCCGCCTTCAGGCTCTGGCCAACCCCACAGGACAGCAGTTCAACTCCACCAGTGATCTCTTCTCCTAGCAGGTCTCTTTGTCTACCTGCTCACCTTTCACTGCGGTCCACCTTGAAGCTCCTTGAACAATGTTTATCGAAATGTGGGTCCCCTCCACTCGGCTAGAGGACTCATCCCACCACTGCCACCAAATGTGAGAGAGTTTCCTTGACGCACAATGTTGTTGGTAAAAAGCACATTTTTAACTTAAAACAAACAATAGCACAACAGTCAATTTACTTGCACAACTCGAGCCTCCCCCAATCTAGAACTCTGGCCCTCTTAAGGAGCACCAGAATGGGTGTGGCTCAATTAACCTATGAGCCACAGCTGCAGACTATTACGGCTAACAGCCGGACAGGAACATGTGCATCTTTTAAAACATGGTTTAACCCAGTGAAGATGCCATTCACATCTTCACAGGGATGGAGGGAAAGTTGGGTAGAAAAACATTAGAAGAAAACTAGGGAAAGATAGAAAGAAGGAAGGAAGGGAAGAAAGGAATGAGATACAAATACAGAAAGAGAGAAAGAAGGAAGGAAGGAAGAAGAAAGGGAAGAAAGAAAGGAAAGAACGAGATACAAATACAGAAAGAGAGAAAGACCTGGAGAATGAAAGAAGGAGGAGGGAAGGAATAAAATAAAGAAAGCAACGAAGAGAAAGCAATAGAGAGCGAAAGATAAAAGGAAAGAAAAGAATGACAGTAACACAAAGGACATTGCTAAAGATCCAGCGTACGGCGATGTTGTTTTACAATTCAAGGGGACACAGAGTTCAGGCGAATGCCTGTTTATCTTCCTCCAGGCTGGTTGCTATAAATTCCCCTCGTCCGTCCACACGCTGTCTTTCTTAATTAGTGTCTGAAGGGACTGACACCGCCACACACACAAACAGCCCCCGCTCCGCCCTCTCTCCCCACCATCCAGGTTTCTGCAACCCGGACACACAGAGGAAGACCTCCGGGGACCCTCGTCTTCATTAGAGGACTCTCGCCCGGGAGGTACAGAGCTCCGCATGCGGAGGATTATCACGCAGACGGAAAAAAAAAAACGAAACTCAAGAGATCTGGGACACTGGAAAAAGCTTCTCTAGGGAGCGAATGATGTACTGTGCATGCATTTATTCCATTCATGAAGGCAGAGAAGCCTGTTCCTCGGCCAATCGGCAGGGGAGAACAGTTGGTGGGCGGAGCTACCTGTGACTTGTCTCCTCCCAGCACGTTGACCATGACCTCCATGACGGTCTCGTGCATCCCCAGCACCCTCATCAGGTTGGGGTGTTGGTAGAAGACCTTGTTGTTCATGATGTCACTGCGGGCAAAAGACAAAGACGGATGCGACTGTCAACACAACACACAAGGTCAACAAATGTGTTAAAGGTTGGCGCAATATCAATTCATTCAAAGTCTGATGTTTCTGTTCAGGTGTGCTGACATATGACCAGTTGATCCATTAACAAATGAACAAAGTTTTGTCTATCCATCAACGTTTTTCATCCAATACACAAAAATCAAAACTTTGAAAAATTAAAACACTTTTGAATCACCCCGATCCGATTTTCAGCAGCAGCAGCAACTAGCCCTGAAACCAAACAAAGAACCATCCGGCCGAGTCATAAACCTGGAGAGAACCGGCACGGAAGCGGCCCGTACCCGAGTCCGTCGATCATGAGCTTCTCCTCCTCCTTGCCCATGCGCACGGACAGCAGCGAGCGGATCTGGCCCAGCGACGCCAGCAGGTTGATGGTGTCCTGCACCGACACGCCGCTGATGGTGTAGCTCTTGCGCATGGCGCCCAGCAGCTCGCCGATGCTGTCGTACTGCCGCCGCAGCAGGCTGAACATCTTACGTACCAGCTCTGGGTCCTGGATCTGACACTCCTGGGCCCAGCACACCATGGTCTGGGAGATGAGCTCCTTCAGGTTGGCTGAGGAACAGAGTCAGAGGACCACAGTCAGGGAACCACAGGGAGGGAAACAAAGGGAGGGTACCAAAGTCAGAGAACCACAGTCAAAGAACCACAGTGAGGGAAAAACAGAGGGAACCAAAGTCAGAGAACCACAGTCAGAGAACCACAGTGAGGGAAAAACAGAGAGGGAACCAAAGTCAGAGAACCACAGTCAATTCAATTCCTATGTCTTTCCAGTACTTTCTGCTGTGACACCAACAATTCCTGTCTCGGATTAACAACATAAATACATCAATAAATAACATATATATTTATATCTAAAAGAGTAATAGACCAAGAGTGGGGGGGTCATGAGGAAGAGGAGCGCATGATATGGATTGTCAGAAGGGACTGGAGGAAGGGAACCAACAGAAGGGGAACCACAGTCAGCACACCCAGATAGGTGTTTAATGGGTGTATCAGTTGTCGCTGGTGAACAACAGCCAAGCTGCTGCTGGGCTGATACAACAGCTTTACTTACGGAGCTCATCTTCTATGCATGCAATTCAGTGGGATGGAAATGGAGACGTTTGAAAATAGGAAGAAAAAACACTAATAGAGGAAATACTGTTGTTTTTGTCTCTTCAGTAATGTTGTAATATTTTCTAGTAATAAGTGCCATAATCCCCTGGTGGATTTGACAGGGTTAGCAACATGATTATATTATTCTCTGTATTGTTTTGCAAGTGAAAGCAGTTGCACCATCGTTATGGTCCATCTAGGCAAACACCCCAAAATTGCCCCCAATTAATCATCTTAATGAGAAACCTTAATCCATTATATTTATTTCTTTATATTTCTTTATTTTCGTTGTATTGCTAAGCACCTTGTATTGCAATTGAGCAAAAAAGGCGCTATGTAAATAAAGTTTGAATGACGATTGATTGATTAATGGATCAGAGTTACTGACTTGATACCTCCCCATCTTTACTCTTCCTAAAGATGAAACTTTCCAAAGTTGAAACTCTATATGTATTAACCGCAAAGTCTATTTCCCCTCAGTCGTAACATTGGCCCGCTGAACACAATGAACCCAAGGCTCTCTGCTTCCAAGTGCAGCAGTGACTGCAGTATTGTGGATCTTCTGGTGTAGAGATGGTTGAATCCATTCCAAACGCAATGACTTGAATACTCTATGAGGTCAAGCTGTCTTGAACCTTTATTTTTCCACGTGGGCATGTTGCCTTGACAATGTGTAATGATATAATCTCAATCAATATAATGAAACATTCTCTGAGTTGTACGATGCAGATACCCATTGTGCTCCACAATATTGCGAACGTATGACATCTTATGATGACATAATTGAAAACACAATTACCATAGGATAAGATGTCAGAGGTAGACCGGCCTTCTGAGAGCTCCCTCCATTATCATGTCGTGTTTTATAGCTTTGCCTTTCAACAAGATAACATCTGCAGAGGTGACACTTACTGGTGTAGCCTCAATCTATAGGCCATTTCACACTCATTGCCACCTGTCAGGCACATATACTCACACACACACACGCATGCGTGCAAATACACGTACACACACACACACTTGCACCCGCACAAACACGCTCACACACACCCACACATGCCAACAAACAGTTACTAGATCGCAGTTGAACGTTCCTGTTGACTGAGTACTACCAGTACAACTCATCTTTAAAGCCTATTAAAAACACACTATGTATTTCAAAAACGCACTCAGCGATGCAATAAAAGCGAGCTTTGAAAATAACTTAACAAGGAGCTCCTTAAAGGCATTGAAGAGGAGCCAAACCTAAAGCCGGCTCGCTCATTTCATTCATCTCTGCATCCCCGCCTCAGAATGGGAGCTAATGATTTGTATGTGAACAATGAGCCATTGTCCCGCGACAGAAAACACACACGCTCCTAGGAGCTCATTCAAGAGGAAAAAGGCACTTGTGCATCTTCAGTGGAGCGGAGGAAAGACGAACACTCTGGCATCGGAAAAAAAGAAGAGGAAAGGGAAAAAAAAATGACTATCTGGGTATTAATAGCAGCGTACGGTATTCTGCTTCTGCAGTTAAACGGAGACATTTCTTTGGACAGCTCATATGTGGGTTACCCTTAAGGCTTCGTTAAACCTGGATCGATAGACTGCCTGACTGTGTGTGTGTGTGGGTGTGTGTGTGTGTGTGTCTGATGTGTGTGTATACCGGAGTGTCTGTGTAAGAAGAACAGTAGGAGCCCTCGTGAAGAGTGAGACACATCAATTTGAAGAGGCAGAGCCATACCATTGATTTCCCTGTTGACTTCAAAGTGCCCCAGTTTGCGCCCCCTGGTGTCTGCCTATGTGACCACATGTGTTGATGGGAACTCTTCGAAGGATCTGGTCCTTAGGGAGTGTTCAATCAACACAAGCCAAGTCTGTGTATAATTGTGAGGCGCAAGCACGTGGGTGATACAGTACAATATAGGTAGAGATAAAAAGAGAGAGAGAGAGAGAGAGAGAGAGGGGTTATTGATCCTGCTGCTCAGGAGTCACAGGTAGACAGGCGACGACACACACACATACACACAACCTCCCCCCCCCCAAACACACACACACATGCACAGACACACACACACACACACAGACACACACACACACACACACACACACACGCACTCACACATGCCCACATATCTTTGAATGATTTCCCCCACTAACGTCATACGCTCCGGCAAATCTTGAGGTTAAAAGATCAGTCTCTAGCAATACACGCTATACCCCTTTATCAGCGGTGCGTGACAATCTATTGCTCCGCTCGTATCTGGTATCGCACATTAACCATGCTGCCTTTGAGTAATGGCAATGGCCATGGTGCCTATTGTATCTTTGAGGGTTCCTGGGGTCCCAGAAGACGTACTGGAAAGGAAACGCTTCTTCCAAGGCATGATGAATAATCTTGGCATTAATCTGGGCAGGCTCATCTCCGGGCGGAGCCGTGCTAGCAGTAAATAACAGCCTGACAATAGCTGCCCATTGGCTGCTGTTATAGCCCCAATTAGCCAAGGAAAGGAAAGTGCCAAGGTACATGATGAAATGAACACACTGGAACGTGAAGGACACACACAACCGCAACGGCACACGCGTGCACACATAGCCAAGCGCAGACGCACACACACACAGAAACAGAGGAGGCGATCGCTCCGATAAATCCATCCCTCCAATAAATCAATTGAAAAACTTGGAATCAAAAACACCTCTGGTGGAATCATCAGCGAGAACAGGAGTGGATGTGATACAACCGAAGCCTTGGCTGCCAGCACCGACCGAGCCTCCAATCAATCAGCCCTCACCCAGCATCACCCAGCCAGCCGGCAGTCTCTCACAGAGGGAGAGGGCTGCCCCCCCCCCGAGGGTGCTCTCATAACGTGTGATGAGGTCTGTGGCTTGGGGGGTCTCACTGAAGCTCCCTCCTCTCTTTGTGGAGAGATTGCCTTTCTGCTGCCCCCCTCCCCGCCCCTCTTCCAGTATGCACCTCAGCCATCAGAATGCACACCTGAAAATGGTCTCCTGCTATACCTGCCGCCCGCGTCGCTCGCCTCCAAGAAGGGAACAAAAAACAATAAGACAGTGGAGAGAGATGGGATGATGTGTGGATTCAGTTTGGCGGCAGAGAGGTATTTTTGGCATGCCTTTGAGTGCCATTTTGAAAAAGGTGAGTTTTTTCGATTGAGCACTTTTCTAAATGGTGCATCTAAACACCACTCTGTCTGTCATGGTCATCGAATGGCCGCTTATGCTTGCGACTGGTCTCTGGTCACATTGTGTGTGTGGAGGACAGA
Organism: Pollachius pollachius; assembly: GCF_949987615.1. Lineage (NCBI taxonomy): Eukaryota > Metazoa > Chordata > Actinopteri > Gadiformes > Gadidae > Pollachius > Pollachius pollachius. The sequence goes on along the minus strand of NC_136948.1, from coordinate 13,556,114 downwards.
GGTGGTCTGCGGCGCATAAATTGCAGTCGCCATCTAAACTCGAGGTCAGGAGAAGGTAGGGCCTGCCTTGGCGACAAACAACATTTCATTTGTATATCGGTAGCATAATAACGTAATTACCTAAATACTATTTTGGCAGAATTGTGATATCTAATCCATCTCTACTCTCCTAACGCCGCTGATTCACAGTGCCTCATTGGCTATATCCTCAGCCAATCAGAGTGCTTTTTACATTCCATAATCACCTTTTTGATGCTAAATACAAGATGAACCTTAAAACATGACTTCGGCCATTATGCCATGAGGCTAATGATATGCGGATCAATTACATCCGTCCTGGCGCTCGCGGTGAGCGGCACTTGAGCGTGAACCAAGCGGCGTCTGGCCGCATCATCTCGGCGTTATCGCCAGCTGTTTGTTAATGAGAATCTCCTCTCTGGTTCAACCGGGTGTGTGTGTGTGCCGCCGCGCGTGTGTTCCCCGGGGGCCCCGGGGCCCGGGTCTAATCAGGTGGAGAATCTGGAGGGTCTAGCCTCGGTGCTTATTGCGCGCCGCTCTCTCCCATCAGCCTGACCTGGAACATGCCTCCTCGGCCGTGTCTCACAGTGGCGCCAGCACACACACACACACACACACGCGCTACCCTCGCATTTTGATATTGAAATTGAAAACAGATATTAAAATGGAAAAAGGAACTGAACGGCGTGACATGACATGCGAGCGGCGCAGCACTGCTAGAGAATAAGGGCGCACTCACACTAGGCCATCTGTACTGTGCCCAAGTCCGTTTCACACCTGTACCGTGCTCAAGTACGATTGACCCCCCTAGTCGTATTAAACAAAGACGGTGAAAGATGGTGTGATCTACGAGAGAGACGCAGAGGAACTGTCCTTACAAGGCTTTTGTCGGGATAAAAAACAAGAAGTCAGCAAAATAAAGAATATGTTGAGGTTTTTGCACTTGTAAATAGTTAGTCGCGTTTGTAGCCTACACTCGGACGTGAACTTATTCTTGCATTCGGGTGTCTTCATTCATAAAAAAATAAAAACATTCGGGAGTGTGCAAATTATTCTAAAGAGGTCTAGACTCCGTGGGCAGCCCCGCCTTCTCCAGTGAACAAAGAAAGCCCTCGCCATGACGAACGGGGTATTTTTGATAAAAACTGAAAAAACTCAACTTTCCTATCGCACCAACGTGAACCGCAGCCCGCTAGCCATCATGTTTATTGTTTAATGGGAAAGAAGGGTCGCATGTACTATACGTCATCCAGCTCAGTTTGCGTAGCCGTGCGTGTGCGTGTGTCGGCTCATTAGCATCTGTACCGTGGCCTAAGCACACCTCTCCCAAGTGTGCTCAGGCCAAGGAATTGAAGTGGACTTGAGTACGGTTGGCGTGCTCACACTAGCCAAACGATCTAGACTTCAGCATGGTACAGGTGTGAAACAGACTTGGGCACGGTATAGATGGCCTATTGTGAGTGCGCCCTAAGAGAGAGAGAGAGAGACAGAGACAGAGAGAGAGAGAGAGAGAGAGAGAGAGAGAGAGAGAGAGAGAGAGAGAGAGAGAGAGAGAGAGAGGGAGGGAGAGAGAGAGAGAGAGAGAGAGAGAGAGAGATAGATAGATAGATAGATAGATAGATAGATAGATAGATAGATAGATAGATAGATAGATAGATAGATAGAGAGAGAGAGAGATAGAGAGAGAGAGAGAGAGAGAGAGAGAGAGAGAGAGAGAGAGAGAGAGAGAAAGAGTGGCACAGAAGTAGGCAGATATTTGCTTTTTCTAACCCTTTTGATAAAAAGAGAGAGACAGACACAGAGAGAGAGAGAGAGAGAGAGAGAGATAGAGAGAGAGAGAGAGAGAGAGGATCAGAGAGAGAGAGAAAGAGAGAGAGATAGAAAGTGAGACAGAGACAGAGGAGGCCAGTGAAAGGGCTTCAACTGCCAACAAGTAGTGAAGGATAACAGGGGATGAGGAGGAGAATAGGTGGCGATGAGGGCAGCTTTCTCTCAGAGAGCAGAAATTGCCAGACGTCTCCCAGAAGGGTCTGGGATTACCACTTCAACACGACCCAGCGCTGCTACATTCGCTAGCCCAGCTTCAGTACAACTATGAACGCTTTCACTGCTGTGTTAAGGGAATCAGAAAACATAACTAATCATAGTATCCCTGGGGACAAATTAGAGCTAATTTCCCAGCAGGTCAGGTTAAGAGGAAAAAAGAAAGACGGGTATTAAAATAAATGTTTTGGTTATTAGCTTTCATTTAATTTCCACGCCGTATTCTAAGGTGTTTATCCTTAGTATTAATAAGCATGCATAATGCACACACTATTACTCAGAAACATACACGCACATACATTTCAAGGATAGCTAACAGTAGCACTAGCATGAATTCTAAGCCATTATCGGCAGCTCCTTACATGGTGCCGTTTCCTGCATCTCTGCCGGCTCCTTCTCTGCCTTCTGCTGCTGCCCTTTGATTTTCTGAACGAGGGCCAGAAGGCGACCTTTAATGG
>NC_136948.1:13521095-13551095 GCF_949987615.1 Pollachius pollachius | reverse complement strand
AGAGAAGGAGAGAGGATGTATATATATATATAGATATATAGATAGAGTGAGAGAGAGAGAAAGAGAGTAGCAATAGTGTTTATCATGACCTAAAGGGCTTCAGTAAATGTATCTCTCTCTCTTGGTCTTTGTCTCGCTCTCTCTCTCCTCCCCTCCCTCCCCCTCCTGGCCTGATCTCCCTCCTTTCCATCATTGTGTATGTTGACGTGACAACCAAAGTCGGCACTATAGGTTGGATGGCCGTAATGAGGTTAACTGCAGCAGATGTTTGGTCTCAGTTGCCACGGTGAGGCGGGAGAAGAACTGGGCATGGGTTCAAAAACACAGGCCTTCACTGAGTTATGGGATGGGGACAGCTAATGGGCCAAAACTGCTAGCCTCTGTCCTTCTTGCGCCGTGATTCTACTACGGGGACGAATCAGGGCGATCCTTAATCTTCCGCATTACCTAAAAGACACGGGCGGCAGTCCCGCTTTGGACATTCAATCACTCACCAACAGTGAAATTGGGATTTAAGAGAAACAATTACTTTTACCTTTAGCTGCAGTTCTGTCTTTGAGAACATTTGCATGAGAGCCACAACAGACGATATTGTGCTTCCACTTTTGATTTAAGTTAAGGCCCGTTTACCCCTGGTTCTCGATTGGTATTCGGGGGAATTGAGTTGCGAGTAAATGCTGTGCTCACATTGCTCCTCGGTGGAATCCAATCGTTTGTTAGCGTTTAGCTCCCGTTTCATCTGCGGTTTCCCCCCCCTCCTGCTGCTTTGTGTACACCGCCAAACCATGAATCTGCTGCTCTCTGCCATGCTGCCGTCTCACCTGCTCCTGAGGGGGCGAGCGGAACTCTTTGGTCTTCCTGGCGGTGACGGCGGCGGACATGTTGAGCGCCAGCATCAGCTCGTTGTAGCGGAACTTCTGGTTGTGCTGCAGCTTGGAGACGAAGTGGTCGGAGAAGGAGGCGATGGCCTCGATGCGGTGCTTCAGCTCGCAGTCGCAGAAGTAGTGGAGCAGCTCGCAGATCTGTCGTGGGGCACATGTACACACGCATCATAACACGTACACACGCATCATAACACGTACACACGCATCATAACACGTACACACGCATCATAACACGTACACACGCATCATAACACGCACACACGCATCATAACACGTACACACGCCTCATAACACGTACACACGCATCATAACACGCACACACGCATCATAACACGTACACACGCCTCATAACACGTACACACGCCTCATAACACGTACACACGCATCATAACACGTACACACGCATCATTACACGCACACACGCATCATAAGACGTACACACGCATCATAACATGCACACAGAGGGGCTAAGGCACACGTACACACGCATCATGACACGCACACAGGGAGGCAAATACACATGCATGAACACATGAAAACAGGGGCAAATGCACACGTGCATGCACACACAGGGGCAAATGCACACGCACACATCCATAAACAGGCCCACACAGGGTCAAATAAACTCGTACATGCACACACACAGGTGCAAATGCACACGCACACACATGCAGGAAAACGCACACACAGGCAAATGTAAACGTACACACGCATCATAACACGCGCACACAGGGGCAAATGTACACGTACACACATGCGCATGGCATATTATACATTTTTACTACTGATACTACTAATTTTACCGCTACTGGTCAAGTCAAGTCAAATACCCGTAAAGTCATTCATAAGGGCTTCACAGGCCATTTCTTATGGCCTTATATTATGTTTGTTTCTACTGTTACTATTACCACTATTACTACTGCTGCTCAAAACCCTGATACAATAAAACTGTTAAATCAATAATTACTTAATTATCATTGTTTAACATTCAAATCAACCTCAAATTAGCCAACAGGGACGAGCACTTAAAGCAGTTGCTTTTCCCATCGGATTCATTTGATGAATGGTTCTTGCGCTGTCTGGGTCGTATATCCAATGTTGAATGCACTGCACAAAACGATGCAACGACCGTAGCGGCCCGCCGTCCATTACCTGCCGCTTCACCGGCTCTGGCAACCTCTTCTCCAGCAGCCCTTTCATCGGCTGCCTCCCGTCCTTCCCCACCTCCTCCTCTCCGGCCTCCACAGCCTTCCCCTCCTCCCCTTTAAGCCCCTCCTTCTCCGCGGGCAGGACGGCGGCGGCGGCCTCTGCGGCGGCGGCGGCGTTGGCGGCGGCTTCCCGCTCCGCCCCCGGCTCCCCAAACACGGCGGGGTCGATAAGCAGAAGGATCTTGTGCACGTCACCGCTGGCCAGCACCCCCATGGTCAGCAGGGTGCTGATCAGCCTCAGGATGGGCACAAACTGGTACTGCACGCTGCCCCCCACGGGGTCCCGGATGTGGTGGCCCCCGCCCTGCACGGCCTCCGTCAGCATGCTGATGGCCTTCTCCTTCAGCGCGTCCAGCGGGATCTGGGGGCTGTACAGGTGCTGCTCCCGCTTGCTGCCCACGAAGCACGGCGGCGCAAAGTTGAGGCGGGGCTTGAGCGAGGTGCTGAGGCCCACACCGGGCGGCAGGTGGCGCTTGGAGGCGTCCGAGAAGAGGCGGATGGAGCGCGTCTCGGGGGTGACGGGGATGATGAACTCGTTGTTCATCATGAGCCGCGCCTCGCGCGCCGTCTCCAGGTGGATGCTGATGAGCACGCTGTAGAAGCCCTCGCGCAGCATGCCCGACAGGTACTTGTTGTCGATGATGTAGAGCAGCTGCGACTGGTCCAGGTGGCCGCAGAGGGCGTGGGCCACGCGCGTGTTGCCCAGCGCACACAGGGCGCAGTAGAGCTTCAGCGTGTGGTAGTGGAACTGCTGCATGTCCTGCTGCTCTGACAGCTCCATGATGTCCACGCACCTGCGGGGGGGGGGGTTATTATTTTATTTTATTAATATTATATTTGTTATATGTGTATTTATTTGATATATATTTTTATCATGACATGTATTATTTATATATATATATTACATTTATATGTATTATTTTATTTATATTTATTATTTAACCAGGTTTGTCTTAAGACAAGCGAGAGGAAGGCTAAATGGCGTGGAATCATTTGGGGTGTTAATGCTAATAGCTGTGATCCGATGGAGCTCAATCAACAGTGCAATAGATTCCAATTGTTTGCCATTCATATTCAAATGAAATGTGTTGTCGATGCGTGTCGGCGTGTTAATGTGTGTACAGTGTTCATTAGTCAATATGCAAATGTGAGTGTGTAAAAAAAACAACAACACAGAGGGCATCACACATCTACAGATAGTCTGTGTGTGTGCGTTACTGTGTGTTTTTTGCATGCGTGTGTTGCAGACGTTTTATAATCTGCTTGTTTACATTAAAACACTGCAACAAAACACACAAAATAAACAACATTAACGTGAAATACAGAGCACAGCAGGCAAGCACCCACACACACACACACCCATACACAAACACAGACACACACACACAAACACACAGACACACACACAGACACACACACATACCCAACCACCCATCCAAACACACACACACACACACCAACCAAAACACACACACACACACACACACACACACCTGTTCTCCTCGGGTATGTGCACGGCCAGCATCTGCAGGGGCTCCACACAGTGGACCATCCAGCCGTGCCTCTCGCTCACCCGCCCCGTCTCCACCCTCAGGAAGCTGTTGGGCATGCGGCTCCACAGCACGGCGCTGATGGACTGCACGTCCAGCCGCGGAGGGCACTGCGACACCGGGTTCTTGTGCTCGCTCTTAAAGATGGCCGACGACAGGGGCATGGTGTTCTGGGAGCAGGAGGGACAGAGCGGGGAGCGGTGAATGCTTTGAATGGGAATAGGAAATGGAATGGAAAGCTGAATGGAGCTTCCATTTGGAGAGGGTTAACATAACCTCTGTGGTCCTCTCTCTCACTACCGAGAGTGCTTCTTCACAAAAGGATTCATTGGAAAATGACTCATCCCCCAAAGGTAGCACGTCGATTATCTCTATTAATAAATGTGGTCCGTAGAAAAAGACGAGAAGAAAAAACGGTGGCCTCGGTAAACAGGGGCCACAGTGTTTGCCGGTCAGGGGCCCGTACCTTGATTTTAGTCAGCTCAAACTGGAAGAGGTTGGCGCTGGTGGGTCGCACAAACACAGCAGGGAAGAGCTTGGTGTTGGGTTCCACCTACACACCAGAGGGGAGCGGTGAGTGGGTGTCACAGAGAGGACGGGTGCACGTGGAACAGCAAGAGAGCATGACTTACAGGAAGTGGCTTGGCTAGAAGAAATTATCAACTGTGCGTTTGGGTGTGAGGATGTGTGTGTGTGTGATTCTGAGTGTGCATGAGTGTGTGTGTGTGACATGTCTGCGTGTGTGTATGTGACCTGTCTGCGTGTGTGTGTGTGTGTGTGTGTGTGACATGTCTGCGTGTTGTGTGTGTGCAGCCGGATGACTCAGAGGCTCTGTGACTTGGTGTCACTGGGTGTCTGAGGCAGTGGATACCGGAACATTGCATTAACAAGCGCTTCCCTGAGAAATGGTGGTTCTTAGGGTGTCAGGGAACAACGTTTGTGCAGGCAGGCGTTTAACTCGTCATTACACACGTCACAAGGCTGGGGTTTTAAATAGCACAGTCACATGGAAAGCGCATCATTAAGCCGAAGAATGGAGTCCAACTATCTGTAGAGCAAGCCGAGGGATGGATACGATGTATGGGCGGATGAAGTGATGAACGGATGAAGTGATGAATGGGTGGATGAGTGGAATAATGGATGGATATAGTGATGAACGGATGAAATTATGAATCGATGAAGGGATGAACGAAGTGTTTAATGTGTGGATGATTGGGATAATGGGTGGATGAAGTGATGAATTGATGGAGTGATGAATGGGTGAAGTGATTAATGGATGCAGTGATAAATGGATGAAGTGATGAATGGATGAAGTGATTAATGGGTGGTTGATTGGAATAATGGGTGGATGAAGTGATGAACGGATGAAATGATGAACGGACGGAGTGATAAATGTATGAAGGTATGGATATATGCAGTGATGAAAGGATGAAGTTATGAACGGATGGATGGATGCATGACGGTATAAATAGATGGTGGATAAGTAAAAGAATGGAGGGATGAAAGATGATTGGATCACAAAGCGGCCGGCTGGATGAATGGATGAACGACAGTCCTCAAAGGCCCAACCCCCCCCACCAGGATTACCAGCAGGGGGCGTGCGTTGGCGTGCTACCTGGTAGGAGGTGGCGATCTCCTTGCCGTTGACGGTGAAGGACAGCAGGCCGGTGGCCAGGTCGATCAGGCAGCCCACCTCCAGGTCCACGTTGCTGCTGCTGCTGGAGGAGTGGGAGCCACTATTCACCTCCCCTGCCCACACCATGTAGCAGTTACTACGCCTCACCCTGTCGCCGCCAAGCCCGGAGACCAGGGGGAGAAGAACAGGGCTCAAAGGTTACAACAATGTCAACATAAGAAACACCATAGAATATTGTGAGCATCACAACATAATTATAATTTAATCTGTATTTGTGAGTGTGTGTGTGTGTGTATGTGTGTGTGTGTTTGTGTGTGTGTGTGTGCACGTGAATGCTTGTGTGTGTGCGTTTGTGCGGTGCGTTTGTGCAAGTGTGTGTGTAATTGCAGATGCATGCAATTACAGCATGCATCTGCACAATAAGCATAATTTCTGAAATCATATTTTAAGGTTCATCTTGTATTTAGCATCAGAGATGCCTAAATCAAACGGATGACTTAGAAAGATAGTGCTTATGGAATGTAAAAAGCACTCTGATTGGCTTAGGATACAGCCAATTAGCAGAGTGAATAACCAGCATTAGATTTGGCCAAAATACGACTGAGGCAATTATGCTATAAGGATGTAACGATATCAAACATGAACATCAAAACACAAGAGCAGCCTTTTTTCCAATATACTTTAGTGGACTGGCTGGACTTTAACTGATGATGCGCTTCTCATGAGTTGATGAGCCAACAACACACACACTTCTTGTATAGTTTGATATTATAGCATACCATAAAAATCTGATTGATTCATTGATGACACATTTGATATATTTTGTTGTCCAAGATGAACGGCGACACACGCAATGATATCCGCAATGGTGAATTCAGTTTGACATTCAATATCCCCCCTGTTTTGCCTCCTAATCTCAATAGCTCATTAAGAGTCGATTCATTTCCGATTAGTCTTGTTTACACATTGGACACGGGTTCACACATATTCCTTCCTAATATCAAGGACACAGGATGTCCTTGATATTTCGAAAAGTGTTGAATATCAACATCAGCGATCTAATGGTGTGAAATATTATCCATATTTCAGTCCTCAGACCAAGACGAATCTAAATAAATCATAATTCAATGAGCTGTTTTGCCTTCCAAGGGAATTGTCAAGTAACATCAGTGTGGAGCGCTTCTATCCAAACCTCCATTACCCTTCTTAAATCGGCTTTCATAGGTTATAGAAAAGACGACAATAACAAACTAAAATTTTGAGAACTCGAGCTGTCCTCTGTGTGCATGGCGATGCATTTCATACACGCTCCAACCCGGAGAGACTCAGCAAAGGTTGGCCGGTTTAAACTTGTAATGGAAACGTATAGCAGCGCGGTTTGGCCCGGGCGGCTAAAGGTGTGAATGGAAGAAGACCAAAGGTGCGAAGAACAACATCAACAAGAGAGCTACAATGTTTGTCTCTTCTAAGTCTTCTCTCATGTTGACATTGAGGAGAGGTCATTTGATTCCCTTTCCGCTCCAAAGATGGACTCACGTCTCGTGGACCCGCCCACGCTCGTCGCCCAGGGTTACCGTCACCGTGCGGTTCTTGCTGAGGTTGTAGTTGTTGCTGAAGTAATGGTAGTCTGGGGTCACCCAGCCCACCCACACGCCCGCAGGCTCCTGACCGGCGAACACCCGGACCGAGTGGTAGTACTGGAGGAGACACAGGCACACACACACACACACACGCACACACACACACACACACAGGCACACACACACACACACACACAGGCACACACACACACACACAGGCACACACACACACACACGCACACGCACACACACACACACACACACATGCACAAACAGGCACACACACAAGCACAAACGCACCACACAAACGCACACACGCAAGCATTCCCGTGCACACACACAAACACACACACACATACACACACACACTCACAAATACATCAACACACACACACAAACTCACACACTCACACATAAACACACACACACAAACACACACACAGTATAACGTCAGAAGGGAGGCAGGAGATAAAAACACATTAAATGATGAATTGAACGCAGGACTTAATACCGTGGTGATGCTGCTGTAGTCCACTCGTCTGGCTTCGTCCCCGTGCTTCACAGCCCTCAGTGGGTATCTATGGAAACGCAGAAAAAACACAGTCATCAGGACCAAGGATCAGGGCTGGAGCGTCACACTGTTCTCCGGGCTGCGGATTGATACAATCAGTGAGTTGTTAGATCTATTTTGAATATCTGTCTGCTGCACAACGTAAAGGACAGGGGAGACAGACAAGTGGGTGGGTAGAAAGAACACAGAGGAGGCACTGTAGCATAGGACCACAGGTGGGAATCGAACATCGGTCGGTGCACACACAATCGCATACGTTGTCTTTTGCGTTTGCGGGTGTGTGTATGTGCATGAGTGTGTGCGTGTGTGTATGTATGTGTGTGTGTGCATGTGTGTACATGAGTGTGTGTGTGTGATGTCGTGTGTGTTTGCATGTGTGTGTTTTTGTGTGCGTGTGTGTGTGTGTGTGTGTGTGTGTGTGTGTGTGTGTGTGTGTGTGTGTGTGCCTGTGAGTGTGTGAGTGTGTGTGTGTGTTCCACGGCAGTCCAGACCTGTGCTTGACTTTGAGGGTCTCCTCCTCGTGGACGCCGTTCATGTCAGCCACGGCGCTGGTCTTGAAGAGGGAGTGCAGCTCCACGGGCATGCTGAGCCGGCAGAACACCATGTCGGCGTTGCTGTTCTGGGTGCCGAAGGTCTTGTGGGTCACCTTCAGACACGGGGGGCTGTCGACCGTGCCATCGATCCTTGTGACCTGCCCCAGGGAAAACCCCCAGATACAGACGTTGTTGCTTCTTTTAGTTGGACTACAAACCCTGAACCCTGTTTAACGTGTTGGTCCTTAACGCTAGGGTCCTTAAACCCCCAAATAACTTATAAAGTTGTATTTCGATGTTAGAGAACAATTACATTATGTACAAACGTGTTAATAATGCAATGACACGAGAAGGCAAGTCGAGTCATTGACATCCATTCCTTTTCTTTTTTTTTTTCTCAGATTTACTAGCACTCAAACAATGTTACAAGTTACACTTAACAGGTGGCATAGAGTGCCCCCTAAGGCATGGAAATAACAATGACTACTGTTGACTATCCATTGCATCCATAACAATTTCTGTGTTCAATTTTACTCAAATGCATACGATTGTTGAACGGTGGGAATGCTCCGTAAAATACAAGATGGCTGCTACTTTCGGCTAAAACGCTTTTCCACCATCTCTTATGGAACCCGATAAGTCAGTTTTTTCTAAAACCTTTACGACAACTGCCCAGATCCCTTTTTCTTAATTGTTAGGCCAAAGTTGTCCCTCTCAAATCAACAGTTCACCCCCTCTTTAACACGGGGCCGGGCCCCGACTCACCATGAGGTGATTGTGGTCCTTGGGCACGTTGACGAAGGTGGGCAGGCGCTTGCTGAACCACATGGTCACCTCCCTGTTCATGTTGACAGCGAAGGGTTCAAATCCCTCCTGGAGGCCACACATGGTGTAGTACCTGAAGGAGCTGGCCTCCTTGCCCAGGTTGATGCGCCCCACTTGGGCCAGACCCAGGCTGCACACGGGGATGAATCCTGGGGGTGAGCCCGAGACCGGGGGAGGAGAGAACAGTCAGATAGATACTTGGGAGCTGAGATGAATAAGACACACATACAGACTCACACACACGCCCAGACACTCACGCACATACACATAGCAGGGGGCTTCGAAATCAATCCTTTGCCTTTTGTGGAAATAGCCAATTTGCGAGCACCACATTAAATAAGGGTGATTTGGTAATGGGGGGCCACTTATGTTTCACTAATTTCCCCCAGCGGGTGTTTCTAGGTTACAACCTCAGCAGGCCTGTCAGCACGCTGGCTAAGATCCTCTCCGGTTAAGATGTGAAAACCACAAGTGCTGGACTGCCCTCATTCACACGCTCAGACTCAATGACCCACGCAAGAGCCTTGACCTCACATCTGTCCGCTGTGGGACCTCCAGACAGAAACACACGCACACGCGCACACACACACGCCCTGCCTACCGTCTTCGGTCTCAAAGTCGGCGAAGCAGAGCTCGGAGCCCTTGTTGGTGATGAGGATCTCGCCGTTGAGGGTGAAGATCATGGACTTGTCCTCCATGTTGATCATGCAGCCCACCACGTCGCCAGCCCGCCAGGAGCGGCCGAAGAAGCGGCTGCCCATGTTCAAGCGGTGGCCCTGGGCGCACACACACAGGGAAACACGTACTGCTTACACTACATTATAACTGAGTCAGGGCGCTTTCATCCGAAGCGACTCACAAGTGAGGCGGAGGACAATCTGAGAATAGAATCAATAGAATCAAAATAGGAGCAACTACAGAAAAAGGAAGGAGAATAATGTAAGGGCTGCACAAGCTTGTTTCTGAGAGAGTCAAATGGACAGTTCAATTTAATTAAATTCTATTTGAAAAGCCCTTAATCACTGGTTAGTCACAAAAGGGCATATATGTATGACACCCCCTGACCCTAGCCCTTGAGAATAAATCTTGTGAAGATACGCAGAGTGGGGGATCCCTCCTTCAAGGGATGATCAAGATGGCAATGGGTGCCATAATTGACGTACATACATACATACATACAGGCAAAACATTTAAGGAGAGTCCAGGCATTCAGATGTAGTAACATTCAGAGTGCACAACATTAAACCCAGAGTGCGTAAGAGGGGCATGGCAGAGAAACAGATTCCTAATCTATGTTTGTTGGGATGTACCGGCGATAACTTGTGGGCCAGCCGGCATTTGCCACGTGAAATCAGGAGACCACCGCTCCGCGCTCACGAAGCAGAGCGCTGAAGGTCTCCATCGTGCCTTCACGCAGCTTAATGAGCCGCCTAATTCCTTCTTCAATCAAAATCTAATTTTAATTAGGGAGGGTTTAAAATATCACCGGTGCGCTGTCATAAATTGTGCGGCACCACAACCAGATGCATCAAAACCAAGAATCGCTATGGTAACGATGACCAACGACTGGGGAAGAGGGGGAGGGCGCGTTGCTCTCACCCGGTATCCGTCGAACACAAAGGCCAGCTCGTCGGTGCCGAGCTCCAGGTCGGGCTTGCAGTCGGGCCGCGCCCAGCCCACCCGCATGTCTCCGCCCGTCACCGCCTCAAACTCAAAGTACCACTTGCCGGTGCGCACGGCGTAGGTGCGCTCCACCCGGAAGAAGCGGATTTTGTCGATGGTCAGCCGCTCCACCGCGTGCCCTGCTTGGGGGGTGGGGGGATACGGGTCAGGAAAACAACACCAGTGGAGAGCTGATCTAGCCCCTCTGTTCCTTCACCCGACCGCCTTGGGCTTGAGTTTGACTTGGCTAACTGCCGTATAGTTAGCCTCATAGCATAATTGCCTAAGTCATATTTTAAGGTTCATCTTGTATTTTGCGTCAATTTCCCAAAGTCGAATAGATGACTTAGGCAGATAGTGATTTTGGTATGTAAAAGCACTCTGATTGGTTTAGGATATAGCCAATGAAGCAGAGTGAATCAGCAGCCTTAGGAGAGTAGAGTGAGGTAACATATCACAATTTTGCTAAAATGTGACTTAGGCAATTGTGCTATGAACAATATAGAGTCATTACTGATTAGCTACTTAGCAATTTTTTCTTCAAGGCTAGGATTCACAGGCTGACATTTAAGAGGATAGAGGTGGGTGAGGGATCCCACCCAGGTATCCCAGCCTTAATCCAGAGCCTGGCGTTAGAACAAGCCTTGACATTATTTCTAAAAACAAAAAGGCAATTTAAGGAAATGGATGGAGAGAACATGAGAGCTCTGCAATCAGTGATAAGTGGGCAGTATGTGGACTTGGCAATTACAGCATGCATCTGCACAATGAGTATTAGTGTCAAAACGTACTTTGATTTTCACCTCAGTGGAAAGCGCTATTTGCTTTGTCAGCATCGTAAATACTACGGAAATCTCAGAGTACATTTAGACCGTAAAACATACCTCCTTCCTGGTCGGAGGGCTCGATGTTGTAGCCGTAGCCAATCAGAGTGCGAATAGCTTCTCGCAGGCTGTCCCGATTGGACTTCTTGGTGCGCTCGTCCAACAGGGCGTAGGGCACCAGGCGGGGGTTGCGTTTGCTCTTCACGTCCTGCGTCGAAAGACGACAAGAGTACACAGTCAATTTACCACCACGTTCACACTTCGTTCCAACACCGTACACAAGCTAATTGTTGGCTCGGAAAGGGGCCAGCTCACCAACACCCACCTGTTCGCTGAACCACTAGGCTGACAAAGCCTGTGATTGAGCTGCTAATTGTCTGTGGGTTGCGATTACTGCTCCTCTTAATACATTGTCTTTCGCCCGTGACCTTTAGCTGAGGCAGGGCTGGCAGGGCGCGCTTTATATATGGACACGGCCCCGTTATGAAATATTTAACGGCTTGTTGCCCTTTATTGCAAAGACATGCCGTGCCAGAGTGGGGGGAACCGGCCGACATGCAGCGGAGAAATGTCAGCGCCACGTATGAGTCCTCGCTCCGAGCACTACTGCTTTTTCAGTGCATGGGATGTAAATCTATTATTATATTTAAAAAATAACAATATTGGTATATTGTTATAAAACTGAAATTGCACAAACGTTAAGTAAGAAATCTCTTGAAGCTAGAGGTTATGCTTTTTCATCGCCTTTTCATTTTCTCCTCATTAAAGGGAAATTCAAGATTTTCTCCCAAAAAAAACAAGCTTGAAAGGAGCGCTCTATATGATTCTGCAGTGCTGTCCTATGGTTGTTAATAAGATGAGTTTATTATACATTTAAATAGGGATATATATTTCTTAAACATCCTGCAGGCCTAGGCTAACCATTAAGCCAAGGAAGAGCACACTTACCGTTTGCTATCTAATATATAAAAAAAAATATTTTGGGTGCATTTTAGTTTTGGTGTATGAGTCCAATTTCAATTATACCTCAGCGTATGAAATACTTGCATTGTAGGACATAGACAAAAAGCTAATCTCTTAACAGTCAGTCAGTACGTTTTCTATTGGTCCTGCAGCTTGAAGTGTGAAGTGCGAAATTGCTGGAGCTCTTGCCAAACAAACAACAAAGTCGATTCAGATTCATTGTCCACTAGTGGACCAACTTGTTGTGTAGTTACCAATCATTAGTTAATCCCTATTGAACCCGGGTAGATGCAGTCTCTACATCATTATGACACCTAGCCCCACTGCTGAGCCTATGCAGAAACCAAGGGAATGGGGCATATCTGCTGATGAAATCAACACTGCTTAAGTGGACTTGTTTCCCTCTCAGAGACAGAAATCGTCGTTGGGTTTGCTCCCTACCTGCTGGATACCGTAGGTCCATCCCTGCTTGATGCGGTCCTTGGCCCACACGTTGTGGGCGTTTTCGGCCAGCTTGTCCACCAGAAGCTCTTGTCCCGGGCTCAGCTTAATGTCAGACAGGTCCAGAGGGGTGGGCTTGTAGCCGTTGGACATCATATAGCTGAAGGGCACAGGTTGTTTATGTAGTTAGTGTGTTGTGCACATGGGTTAATCCTACCAAGACCATTTTGATACAATTTCTAAAACAATTTAAGATAGTACTCCTCAGGATGAGCTTTTTGGTAACTTTTGAGTCTTTCGTAGGGAGCATTTAACTATGGTTCTGTTTGTAAAACCTACAGTGTGCAACGTTTTAACGCATGGTCTCATGTAACCAATATTTATGAAATTTTGTAGACTAAACAATGAATCGCTATTTATCGTTCGATTAAACGACATGCAGTGGTCACCAAGGCAACGCTGCAGGGCAGCCTTCAGGATGAAGAGGTTCGATCAGGGAGGGGACCCTTACTTCTTGGGAAGTTTGATCTTCTTCAGGCTGTCCTCAGCACCGGGGCGGACCAGGACCACATGGCACCCTAGCGCCAGCAGGGTCCTGTTGGGGGGGGGGGGGGGGTACATGTGTATCAGGATACGACTCACGGTAACTCTGATCCAAAACACAATTACTCGTCCAGTGTGTACGCTTTGGTGTGGCAGCTGGCCTTTCTCTGGGTCACACCGGCTCAAATGGTCTGCATGATTCATCCTGCAGGTCTGGGAGGTGAATTGTTCCCAGAGTGTGGGAGCATTCTCTGCCAATGCTTTCACACTCAACAGCCTACCATCCCTACCCCAGTTCAAAAAGCACCTCAAAACGTCCCCCCCCCCCCTTTTCCCCCTCCCCTTTTTGTTGTTGATAATATGAAAGGCGCTATATCAATTGAAGTTATTATTGTTAAAGCAGTGCTTTGGCAGAAGACGAAGGCTACAGTGCAGGGCTTGAGGAAGCAATAGCGAGACAGGGTGGGTAGCCGTTCCTTCTTTCTGTTTCCTCTCAATCTGAATCATTCCACGGCTTTCCAATAGACAGGAATCAAACAAGATGCATCTTTATTGGCTGTCACTTGTTTGGCCGTATTTTAACACCAAGTCTGCAAACTCTTTCATCGTAAATATCAAGCCGATCGCGAGCCCTGACATACTTGAGTGTTTCCGACGACATCTGGAGGTTGTAGTTCTTCTCGGTGTCAGGCAGCTTCGAGAAATCCACCAGGCACGGGTGCTGACGCTTGTTATCCTCCCTGATCTGAGCGGGGAGGGGGAGAGAGAGAGAGAGAGAGAGAGAGAGAGAGAGAGAGAGAGAGAGAGAGAGAGAGAGAGAGAGAGATAGGGGGAGAGAGAGAGGGAGAGATAGAGAGAGAGAGAGAGAGAGAGAGAGAGAGAGAGAGAGAGAGGGAGAGATAGGGAGAGAGAGAGAGAGAGGGAGAGATAGGGAGAGGGAGAGAGAGAGAGAGGGAGAGATAGGGGGAGAGAGAGAGAGAGGGAGAGATAGGGAGACAGAGAGAGAGGGAGAGTGGAGAGAGGGAGAGAACGGGAGAGAGAGAGAGAGATAGGGAGAGGGAGAGAGAGATAGAGAGAGAGGGAGAGGGAGAGAGAGAGAATGAGAGAGAGGGAGAGAACGAGAGAGAGAGCGGGAGAGATAGGGAGAGGGAGAGAGGGAGCGAAAAGACAAACATCCACATGAGCCATCTCTATTTCACCACATTGCCTGCAGTGATGCTTTCAAAGCAAATCTAAAATAATACTTTATCTCTATAGGAAAGTAATACAAATGAAAGCAACACAGAAGACATATATAGACATATAAGGCATATATATATATATATATACACAAACAGCGACTCACGCAGCTCAAAGTCAAGGTTAGGATAGTGAACACACAGGAGGGTGAGGAGAGAGAAAGAGGACAGCGGGGGGGAGGGGGGCAAGAGATGTAGGCTTTAAGGACAAGGTTCTACTTGCTTGTGGTGAGAGGACGAGTCTAGGTTAGAGGACATTATGAAAGCACAAGGCGAACGGAGGAGCATGATTTCTTGGCGAGGAGGAGGGGAGAGAGGTGTGTGTGTATGAGTGTGTGTGTGTGTGTGTGTGTGTGCATGTGTGTGTGTGTGTGTGTGTGTGTGTGTGTGTGTGTGTGTGTGTGTGTGTGTGTGTGTGTGTGTGTGTGTGTGTGTGTGTGTGACTGGAATAGTGAGTATAAGGAGCGTCATTCCTGTGTTGGGATTAACTCTCAAATCACCCCTTTGGCTGTGCCCTTCATAAGAGGGGGCAAGTGTGTTAAAACCAAGAAAACATGCAGGACGGTGTATGGGAATGTAGTTTTTGTGTTTTTTGTGGGTTTATTTTCCAATAAACACAAGCCAGCTCTTTTGTAAATAGTACAAGAACCTCAAGGGTTCTGTTACGTAAAGAAATCTCCTGTGGTGTTTTGGGCCTGAGCTGAAAAAGGAAAAGGCTGAGCCTGAATTTAATCTGAACTACACAGTGTTTACTTTACGATTTACTGTATTTATCATGTTTGTCATTTCCCTTTGTTACGGTGACAAATGCATTTCGTCACCATAACAGACAACTACTCCAGCAGGGTAGTATTTCTGCATCTAGAAGCGGCATCTTCTCTGACCCTCTACCAAATCTCAGCGTCCCGGTGACGCCTGGACAGCCTAATGTAAATGGGGCGCGAGAAATGATGTGGGAGCAGAATTGTGTTTTAATGAAGAAGTGAGTCAGAGCCTAGCTTATAAAACGGCGTGTCTTCACACCAAATCAATGAGGGGAGCTGGAAAAGGTATGCACCCAAATTAAATATCTGTCTGAAAAGGAAAAACATACAATGCAATGTTTATCTGTATTATAGACATAAGAGCTGTGCCTCATATTGTTACTTTTATTGTAATCTGCACATTAGTCTAAATAGGTCCCTTTGGCTTTCGTTTGCCAAAATCAAACAAACCAAGAGTCTCTGAAGTCTTTTGCAAGAAATCCCCTTTATAAACAGAGGTTTCCGTATCGATTTTTGGAATGATTTCAAAATAAAAGTATCAACTGAAGTCCTTGTTTGATTCTTGTTGTATGCCCGGGGAACTATTTACGGTAATGAAAGTTATCCTCTTGGTTTGTTTCCACAATGTAAAGCCAAAACCTACTACTTTGCAGATTCTGTGGAACAATATGTTTGAATTCAGAATTCATGATTCTAAGACACAGACTCTAGAGTCTGTTGCCTAAACACAGTATGCTACGCAGAATATATTATAGATGGCACGAAAAGCACAAAACATCACATAGAATGGAAGGATATGTTCACTTACCCTCTTTTATTTGGTTTGAATCGCAAATTATAAGAGAGAAAGCAAGATGACGTACATTTTCTTACGATTGTTAGGTTAATTTCATCTCTTATCTCATATTGAACGAATTATTTATACAATTTATTTTATATTAAACATTTTTATATTTATGTCCTAGAAACATGAGGAAATTATTGGTTTTTGCATTATTTATTTTGATCAGATTGACGGGACATTATCAAGTTATATGTTATATGTAAGAAGTGAAGAGGGGGGGAAAAGAAAAAGGAATTGCAACAAAGCAAAAGGTACTTCTTACCTTGCCATAGGACCAGCCTAACTCTATTTTATTCATTCCCCAGAGCTCGTGAATGTTCTCCGCCAACTTATCTCGAACCTTTTCGAGATGGGGAAGCATGATAATCTAAAAGATAAAGAAAAAGTTTGAACGCATAAAATATCAAACAAAAATTCACAATTCACAACAATGCAGTAAACTGCGCTCCATTTCCCAACCAATCCACAGCAAAGGATTAAAATTGATTTACTGTTTGTGATTCTAGTAAAATCCTGTTCCCCTGTGCTTGAATCCCATTTGCTCTGCTGAAATCCCGTTCAATCTGCATAACTCCCATCCACTGTGTTGAAATACCGTTTACTCTGCTGAAATCCCGTTCTCTCACCTGGCTGGTTTCCACCGGCGTGGGGATGAAGGAGGCCTGGGACAGGAACTGGGCGGTTCCCAGCAGGTCTCGCACGCCCTCTGCGTCTCGCTTGTACTCCTTCACTGGCTCCACCTTCATCTTCTCCTTGGGCAGCAGGGCTTCGAAGCAGGCCGCGTAACTGGACGGCGGCAGGAACTTAAACTCGCCGTGGCGACCACCCAACAGGAAGCGTACCCTACATGGGCGTCAGAGGCGAGAGAGTGGAGCGTTATTGGGATTATTGCTCACACTTCATTGAAATGTGACTATTTACTCTGGGCTCCCGCAGAAACATTCAGCTTGGTAATATAATCCATTTATTTCGTCATACATAATTTATAGGTGGCATAAATATGTAGGAATGGAGCATTAAACATTTAGATTGAAAAAACACTAACACATATACTTCATTTGATGTTTTGAACCAGTACTGGATAGCGGCTTACCACTCTTCTAAATACATTGGCCTGGAAATGCGTCTGAAGTTTTTATCCATACCAGACGAGATAGTTGTCTGAACAGATGTTAAACTGATGGAACATTTTACAATGGTCGTACATCTAACAGTGTTTCAGAAGCAATTTATTTGTATTTATTTATGTATTTATTTATGTATTCATTTATTTATTTGTGTATTCATTTATTTATTAATTTACGAAATTTACGAATTTATGAATTTACAAATTTATGAATTTACAAATTTATGAATTTAAGAATGTAGTCATTGAAGAATTTATGTTTTTATGTATCTTTGCGTTTATGGATTTGTGGGTTCATTCATTTGTTTATTTATATATATTCATTATTAAATTTGAATGTATTATTTTGTATAATAAAACATAATATACAATTTACTATATCAATCATCAGATGATTTTATCCATTCATTCATTATGTAGTTGGTGAGGGTTAGGCCTCTAGGCGCCTAAAGCTAGGCTGCAGACATCTTGGATCTATACTACTCGTATCGCCCTGGTGGGGATCTGAGACCGCCTCGACTGACTCTGACTCAGCAAGACCACGGGCTACATCCTGAGATGGATGAAAAGAGTAGTGGCATCCCCAAGACGTTTCCCGGAGTGTCCGGGGCACACCAGGGAACCACACCGGCAGCCCGCGGTCCGGGGCACACTTCAGCATACACTACTTTGTATGCTTGTCCTATTCTGTGGCCTCTCTGTGCAGAGATTACTTTTATCTGCTAACATTTTTTACCCTTTATTATAATAAACTATTTTATTCTTTTAACTTCGTTTATTCTGAGATGCGTTGTCAGTACAATTCAGAAGTTCAGAATTTCCACCACAGTTGTGTCATAAAAGCTCTTCAGATTTGTGCATTCTTAGGTTGAAAACAAGCAACTTTTTGCTTGTTCTTTCTCTTTCCTCCAGTGGCTCTTTACTAACGTTTCCCTTGATTCCTTAAACCCAAACACATCGAGCTCGACCTTCTCCCCACAACCCGCTCCTCAGAGGAGCTGAAATGGTTTTGGGGTGAGGGGGGTCATTAAAGACCCTGGCGCCTGCGGACATTAATACTGTCACATTTTCATTGGGGTCAACAGAGGTCAATGAAACACTGCCTCAGTCGGTCTCCGAAGTCGTTTCACAGTATTTCTGGCCTCTTAACAGCAGGTTGGTAAATCTAGTATATCTCCGTGGTCAAAGTGATTTTCATAACTCGTATTTCTACCCAGACTTGGCACTAGATGACTAAGGCCTAACATACCGAGACAGAACATAGCGACTCGGTGGAATTAGGGCTAGTACAAAATAACAACTCCTGTTAGCACATGTAGCATATAGACTATACTATATGCTATATTGTATGGTGACCAGATTTCTGAAATGAAATACAGGGACATTTGTGCTTTATTAACTAAATATCTGATGTTATTGTCTCAGAAAAAGGGGACATATTCACATTTTGCCTATTAAATATAGAACTATAGTGGAAGATTTGGCATTACAGGCCCAATGGTTTACTAGCATGTTTAAGCTTTTGTAAAACAGCCCAAAACCAGTAGCTCCTCCAATAGAAAGTCATTCTATATTGCCTGGATAGCCTAATATTTATGATCGCTCATGTCTGATATGGTATTGTGTCGACCCCAATAAAGCAAGGTTGCGTTACAGCCAACCATATAGACACAAGAAATTGTGTCTATATGGTAGGCCCTCCCCTCCTCCAGTTGAATGGAATTAACATTATTGAGCTAGCTTGAACCTTTTGTCCTTTCAAAATCTATTCATATATATAAAAAAATGCATATTCTTTAAAACTGGTTTATTTCCGGGGAAAACTCACGCTTGGGACAGGCCACCAGAAAGCAGGGAGGCCGGGTCATCCTAGCATACCGTGAGCTGCTGTTAGCAAGCCGGCAAAAAAATATAACTGAGATTGAAGAGCAGTCCTCCGTTTCTCCTCCGGTACCCAGCCCGAAGCCTTTGAAATGTGCTCCACAGTATTCCCCAACTTTTTTTTTTAAGGTTGTGTTGTCAGAGATTGCCGAGATGAGACATGATATAAGGGGTCAGCCAAAGTTGTCGTGTTGTCGAGGTTTCTAAACTACATCAGCATAATCAAGTATGCCACTGCCAAATGTCTCTCCTCTTAAACTGTTTGTGGATTCACAACAGCCATTTGATAATGGAAGAACAGGCAGTTCCTGTACACGATGCAGCCTGAGTTCATGCTGTTTTCTCAGCTCTGTTCTTTCCTCTTGACATTGAAGTGAGTTTCTACAATGATAACACTTCAACCAGAGCTAACTGCATACCTCACACGTTGTGATATATTCAGACACAGTACGCTTACCTCTTTGTTTGTCGATTCAAAAAGCTCAGGGTTCTTCGAAACCTTTCCTGAATACACTCTCTTGTAGAATGTGATGATATTATGCAAGTACAGAGGCGCTTTGCTAGAAGCAGAGAATCCGATTTAATTCAAGTCCTAATTCTCGTGTGACCCAGCAAAGTCAGCTTGTTAGAGCTATTACGGTAGAACAACTATAATTCGGACCGTGAATATGGGCTGATTCTAATTTTAAATATTCAATTTGAGTCTCTGCAGGCCCATCAAGTGAACAAATGACTCATATCTTTTTCCCATTTCATTATAAACTCTCTAAGTGATAGTGTCTTCCTCATCCACAAGGAACAGAATCTCTTCTTACAACTCAATATAATATTGATAACAAGGGGGACAGAATCGGACAGAAATGCAAGCTAATGCTAATCAGGCCAACAGAGATAGTTCTTTTTGAACGCTTGGGAAGGCATCGCCCTGACGGCAGCTCCACATTTCTCGCATTAATGCAAATATTTCAAACCGACCGATAAAATATCTTAAAATTATTTAAAAAAATGATCCTCAAAAAGAAAAACAACAATACACATGATCAATTCATATTCATATTATTTCTAATTTTATCCAACTACCTAACTAACACAAGGTGTTGTTTAGAGCATCTGACAGGAAAATATGAAATCATGCATCGTAGCAGAAAACGTAAGGTGTTAGGATGGATATCAACAGAGGACAATGACGCAGTGTTCAAAATGGATAAGATATGGATATATATAATATATGAGTTTGTCCTCTGGGGACTGCAAATACACACCATTGAATATAAAAATAGTTATGCGTTTAACATTTTCTGTAATTAATTAAGTCGAATATGGTGGAGTGCTAGAGTTCACTGTTAGCTATAAGCCGCCAGGTGTCTGTGTCCCTGGAAAAAAAACGGATAGCTTTAGAAAGGTCCTTTTGCCCTGAGAACAGAGTCAATCATGGAATCGTTGAAAAGCTGCTGGAGCATGACATTTTGTTTCAAAGTCCTGTCAATCATAATATATGTCGTTCCCACAGCAACAGAGAGAGAGAAAAAAAAGGACGCCACGCCAGCCCTTTTCACCTATCTAAGTTTGCAGGACCCCGTGGATTAATGCATTAGAACTAGGATAAATGTGGATTAAATAAAATTCATGCCGTTTCTGAGAGGCGTGTGTGCCAAGGGCCAGAGTCAAGCCTTGTATATATCCACTCACGATAGGAGGAAGCCTCCAGAAGCATATTTCTCAAGTGGCCAGTCTAAACAGTGTTGATTTGAAACACACATTTACACACATTTCTTTTCAGTTTACTGCTGCTGGCCAAGTTTTCACCCACCAATTAGGAGCTTGAGCTCACCTACCAACAGACTTAATATATTACGCTAAATGGTAAAGGGTAAATGGTAAATTTACCCTTTTTTTTTTAACTTAAATTGAACTGCATTTAACTTGCGCTTTTCTAACCAGTGGCCAATCAAAGCGCTTTACAATATTGCCTAACATTCAACCATTCATGCAATCATTCACACACCGACAGCAGAGGTAACCACACAAGGCGTCAGCGAGCTCGGGCGGGAGCAGTCCGGGTGAGTTGTCTTGCTCAGGGACACCTCAACACTCGGGGATCGCACTAGCAACTTTCCAGTTACCAGCCAACCCAAGCTCAACCTCCTGAGGCGCTAAAGTCTACGGACGACAGCGCACAGACTCGGACTCGGACTCACTTGACGCCGGCCGAGAAGCTGACCACTGGGAAGAAGAGGCCGTCGGTGTTGAAGTTCTCGAACATGCCCTGGACGGGCTGCCCGTTGATGCGGTAGGAGACGCTGGGCGCCGCCAGGTCAAGGCAGCAGCTCACCACGTCCTCCGTGGTCAGCACGTGTTGGTTCAGGGACGCCACGGCCCGCTGGACGCGACCTGTCAGCGGGTTGGGGAGGGGGGGTGGGGCAGGACGCCATGATGGTGAGTGCCATGTTGTGGTTGTTGTTGTTGTTGTTGTTGTTGTGTGGCGAGCGTTGCCCTCCAGAACACAGCGCCGCTACAACAGCGCTGACATTGACCGAGTCATCGCTCGCCACTCTATGATCTGCCCAGTCGATCCATCTGTCTTCTCTCTCTCTCTCTCTCTCTCTCTCTGTCTCTCTCTCCCAATGTCTCCCTCCCTCTCTCTCTACCGATAACTCTCTCTCGATGTCTCTATCTTCCTCTCTGGCACCTCACTCAATGTCTCTCTCGCCCTACCGATTCTCCCTTTCGATTTCTCTCTCTTTCGCCCTCTCTCTCTCTCTCGCTCCCTCACACTTTCTCTCTCTCTCTCTCTCTCTCTCTCTCTCTCTCTCTCTCTCTCTCTTTCTCTCTCTCTCTCTCTCTCTCTCTCTCTCTCTCTCTCCTCCCCCCCTCTCTCTCTATCGCTCTCAGACACGGGTAATACAAAATGTACCTACTCAACAAGGTCCAGTACACAATATAATCCATACACACACAAACACACACACACACACAATCAAACACATGCAGGGACACAAGCACACGCGTGTGCGGGCGTACACTGACCTGACCAGAGGTGGAGGCCATCGAAGCCGTAGGAGTAGAGGTCGTCCCCCACCCCGTTGCCCCCCCAGCCCTCCCCTGCTCCAGGGTAGGGGGCGTAGCCCTTGGTGTTGGCCCAGCCCACCCTGAGGTGGGAGGGCTCGCTGGTTACGAAGTGGTCCACCTGGTCTATCATCAGCTCATAGTACCACTTCTTGTACTGCGCCGATCCCTCGCTCACCCCCAGGAAGATGTTCGGTCGCATGCTGGGACCAGAAGAATACGTCATTTACAGCTCAGGTTTACCAGATGATAGAGCGCTGTTTCTCCCCTGTGGCCACTCACAGCGCTTTACAATCACTGCCTCGCATTCACCCATTCATGCACACGTTCACACAACAACAGCGGTGTCAGCCGCACAAGGCGCCAACTGGTAGGTCTTATGTTGCAGATCAGTCTGGACTTGATAGGCTCTCAAGACAAAGACAAATTCGGGAAAAGTTCAAATATTAGAAGTAGAATCACTTCTAATAGTTCTAACACTTCTAAAAGTGAACCAGGTATTCACACTGCAGGTTTCGCTGCCTCTTTTTTCGCGTCTTTGCATTGACTTTGTGTGTATATTCGCGCCGCACCGTAAGTTTTGGTGTGACTGCAGCCCTCCAACCCGCTCTACCTCCTGAGCCCCCTCGTTCTAGTGGTCTGGGTTACCGGCTCCCTTCCCAAAGGCACCGAGTGGTCGGATTTCCGAAATCCCACCGAAGTTGTCTCCCTCTAAGCTGCTATCATCACATGTATCTGAACTCAACGGCTGTCCTACCTCTGGACGTCGTTCACCAGTCTGGTCTGGAGGAGCAGGTCTCTCTTGGGCAGCAGGTGATCACAGATGAGGTTCTGGTTGGTGCGGACCGCCACCCCGTTGCACACGCACAGGGAGCACAGCACGTCCAGGATCTGGTGGCAGGGGGATGGGGGGGGGGGGAGGCATTGCACGAGCCGTTCAACAGAAACAACAGATACAGACAGACAGAAGGGCAGAGAGGAGCCGTAATCGTTTCCAAAGTCTTCCTGTTTCCTCCATGCTTTATCGTCCTCCCCCGTTTAAACACGCAGACACATATCCTATCTTTAGCCTCATAGCATAATTGCCTAAGTCATATATTTATTTAAGGTTCATCTTGTATTTAGTCAAATAGATGACTCAGGCAAATAGTAATTATGGAATGTAAAAAGCACTCTGATTGGCTTAGGATATAGCCAATGAGGCACAGTAAATCAGCAGCGTTAGGAGACTAGATTTAGTTTAGAAATCACAATTTGGCCAAAATATGACTTTGGCAATTATACTATGAGGCTAGGGATATGTAGGAAGAGACGGTTGTATTTAAATAGTATGGATGACTATTGCTAGTTTGTCCCGAGTTCGGAGAGCCTGCGATGTGACGAAGCATCAGACCAGGGCTTTTTCTTACCACCAGTCGGTCAGTTAAGCCATCTAAGAGGAAACATTCTGATTCATGTCCCTCTCTGCACCCAATCTCATTCCAATCGTAAACAGATTGGCTCTCAAAGGAAACACACTTTGCATCACCCCCCCCCCCCCCCCCCCCCCCCCCCACCCCCATCCCTTGCCCCCAAGGAAAGACACTACAAGGATGGATGTCGCTGAGCGGGTAAAAAAATAAATAAAGCGTAATGTACTAGCAACTGCAGCGGCAGCGAGAGACAAAGTTGTGACAAACATCCCCAGAGGGGACGGACAGGAAAATGAATAAGTATTGTGCAGAATGAGTTCCACGCTGCGGTGCCAGCGAGGACCTAATGGCAACATGCCACCTGGAGGGGAGGCCGTGGAACAAGGGAGAGAGCAACACATTTGCCACGCCACTCATGTCGCCGCTCTCCGTCTTCGTGTGCGTTCACGGAGCGACTCACGCCTGAAGAAAGCGTCTCAGAGATTGGGGCCGCCACCCTCTGTATCTCTCTTTATGCTACTTTGGCGTAATGCAATGCAGAGAATTATTGTTTAAGCACGTTTTTTTTTGATGCAAGACGTGTGTTTTCACACGAAAGCAGGCCCACACCACCTGATTGGTCTGTGAATTGATGTAGAAAATATAGTTTGCCCATGTTCAGTATCCTTCTTTGGCGTGGTTGTATAGGTATTATATATCGTTAGCCTTATAACATAATTGCCAGAGTCATATTTTAAGGTTCATCTTGTATATAGCGTCAAAAAGATGAATTAGGCAGATGGTTGGCAGAGAGGAGCCGTAACCCGTTTCCAAAGTCTTCCCGTTTCCTCCATGCTTTATCGTCCTCCCCCATTTAAACTCGCAGACACATATCCTATCTTTAGCCTCATAGCATAATTGCCTAAGTCATATTTTAAGGTTCATCTTGTATTTAGTCAAATAGATGACTCAGGCAAATAGTAATTATGGAATGTAAAAAGCACTCTGATTGGCTTAGGATACAGCCAATGAGGCACAGTTAATCAGCAGCATTAGGAGAGTAGAGGTAGGTTAGATACCACAATTTGGCCAAAATATGACTTGGGTAATCATGATAGGCAATTATGCTATGAGGCTAACAATACAACATTTATAGCCTACTGTATATGTTGATATAATATACGCGCTGGCCTGTGAGCAGACCTTGTGGTTGCGGCCATGCTTGTAGAGCAGGGAGATGATGGACTTGATGTGTGTTCTCTGGATGATGTTCAATGCTTCGGGGCTCTCGATCAAGATGCAGTGCAGGACCTCCAGGATGCCTGGCCATGTGCGAGAGGGAGCAGAGAGAGAAAACATGAATTAGAAAGATCCACACGCAGGGTATATAGCAGAACATCAGAGGCACTGCTCAAATATGCCATCCTTCTGAATACCTCGATACGCCGATATAAGGCGAAGGGGAAGCCTCTGGCATGATAGGGTTAGAATATTCAAACTGTATTACTATTGGCTATAGTAACACATGCACCAACCTGGTGCAATATGTAGGGAGTAAAACATTAGCCAAGGCTGATTTCCAAGTACAATATTTGATCAAATAGCGGGCCACCATGTAGCGGTTTATTCCCCTTATACTACAGTTACCAACAATTATTAGATGTGCGTTTATTTAATCTTAAACGTTCATGGTTTTTGGTCAACTTATTCCACAGAAGTATAATTACTCCTTCGCAGAGCTATGAGTATTTTGTCTTGGCCTCGACGAGGAAGTATCCATTCAATAGTTGTTTTTAATATTGGATTTGTAGCACATTGATTAATCACTGCCTAATGGCAGAGGTGTCTCGTTATTGAAAAACAAATACAAACCACATTATTGAACAATCAGGATCAAGTGATCAACAATGTTGTTGTATAACAGCATTGTAGAATGTGACATTGTGAGGACTCTCACCCAGATTTGAGCTTTCCTGCCTTCAGAATTTAGATATTAATCTAAAGTCTGTTGGCAGACAAAAGCAAATCTGGGAGAACAGGGCATCTAACTGTGTTTCGACCAATCATGTTGCATGAAGTGGGGATCTGTAAGCACATTATTAGTGAACGAAAAAACGGCCAGCAGGAGGAAGCTGTAAAAAAAAGTGTCTGTAAAGGTTTCAAATCAATGTATCGACTGGGCCCTCTAAAAATACATGTATTCCCCTTCTGCAAGATTCTTCCACTCACACCAATGAGTTTTCTTCGGTGGAATAACTCTGTTACAAAACAGGAAACAAGCCGTAAACCCACCCCACAGCAGTTTCCAGGCCCTGTGTCCCCCCCCCCGCAGAAGCTCTGCTCTCACACAGCAGATGACTGCTCCGTACGCGGGGACGTGCTTACCTGAGGAAGACTCCAGTCGCTCCAGCTTGCTGACCAGCCAGTCCAGGTTGTTGGAGAACTGGGTACAGTTGTTCCTGTTGCCTCTGATCAACGCCGCTGCAGGCACAACCAGCACCCAAGAGAGAGGGAACCAGCACCCACGGGAGAGGAAATCGGTGGAGGATCAGAGGAGTCAGCACAAAAAGAGGATGACAGAGGGACAGGTTTGTGTCATTACATATCGGGGAGGGGGGGATATGATATAAGGGTTGAGCTTCTCAGAGTATTATCAGCCTAACTCATGCACTCAATGCAATGTCAGCCAAAGGCAGACTCACACCTTAAAGTATGCACACACTGTCAAGGAACAAGGCCTGAGGTGACATCCTCATACATATTAATTAAAAGGACGGCTAAGATAGAGGTGAGGGGATGAAAGAAGGAGAGGATGCACACACACCCATGCGTGTAGTGAACAGAAATGCGCACACACACAAATACACACTGTGTGGGTCTGTGTCCGTGTGTCTACACCTTTAAACACACTGTATCTCCATCTGTATCACACTCACACACAAGAGCAAACACAAACACCGAAACACAGAACCTTACACCCACACAGAAAGACAGACACACACACACCTATAAACACTATATCCCTCTCACACACACACACAACACCCACACACCTATACACTCACGCTCTCACACGCACACACACAGACACACACACACACAGGCATGCACACACACACACACTCACCTAAACAAATACCTTAAGAAATAAGAACACACACAGACACACACACACATTTTCCCACATACCCACACATACACACTTACTAACACACACATCAAGCCACACCTACATATATCCTAGCCAACCCAGACAGGGTCACTCAACACCCAAAAGGAAGATGGGATGAGGAGAGGGGGAGGGGGATGGGGAGGGGGGGAGGCTGTCTCCAGATCCACTTAACACTGCGCTGCAGCAGGTGGGAGGAGGAGGAGGAGGAGGAGGAGGAGGGACTGGGAGGAGAGCCGGAACGTGGCTTGAACACTAATACCAGCTAGGAGATGATCCAGTGTGAAGGACAGGGGGGCATGGGGGGGGGGGGGGGGGGGAGCACAGTCTCTTATATTGGAAACGGGGAGAAAAACAACAGAAGCAATGATGGGATTTCAAGAAAAGAGAAAGCTCCCGGGAAACACAGAATGCACAATCTATATTTGACTGAGCAGTGGAAAATAAATGGAAAGGTGCAGCTAGGACGGCGGTGGATAGGGGAAGGCTGGGTGGCTAACAACAGGGGTCTACTCCATCATCCCTTAAATATGGTTTCTAAGGCTATCTGCCAATCAGCCACAGTCATTGTCAGTGGGTAGTCAGTATGTGTGGGCTTTTATGTATGTGTGTGTGTGTGTGTGTTATATTTGTGTTCAGAATTTCTGGGAATGCCAGATCTGTCAATGACCTAAATGTCATGTCATCTCTTTTATCCATCACCACTCAAAACACCTTGTTATGTTAATATCTCTCTCTCTCTCTCTCTCTCTCTCTCTCTCTCTCTCTCTCTCTCTCTCTCTCTCTTTCTCTCTCTTTTTCTATGAGTCAGAGTGCCTAACTGCAGCATTGAGTTTCTAAGTGTATATTGCGCATCCCCAGGAGTTGGGAGCCAATTTTTTTGTGCATATTTACAGGGACTCTTTGTCCCCGTGAATCCAAGACTTTGAAGAAGGATTAAGAGGGAAAGTGGGTTGAAAAATAACCAGGTCAGAATGGAGCCTGGCTGGCTAGGTTTATCACTGACATGGTGCTAACGGAGCTAGGCGATACATCCTGTAGGCTCCTGGGGCTGTCCCCTTGTAGGGGTGGCTACTGGTGGGCTGTGCAGCCCATCAGCCCCTAGGAGCTTACCCTAACCCTGACCCTAGGAGCTAAAATCTAACATTAACCCTAACCCTAGGAGCCAACCCTAACTCTAACCCTAAGAGCTAACCCTAACCCTAGGAGCTTACGTGGCCTTGCATGGTTGACACCGTCGTCTGTCCCTGAATATGTATTGGTTGAAAGTCGCTTTGGACAAAAGCGTCTGCTGAATGACCTCAATGTAAATGTAAATGTATATCATCTCATAGCATAATTGCCGCCATATTTAGCGCTAAAAATGCCTACTCAGGCAGATAGTGATTATGGAATGTAAAAAACACTCTGATTGGCTTAGGATACAGCCAATGAGGCACAGTGAATCAGCAGCATCAGCAGAGTAGAGTTAGGTTAGATATCATCAATTTGGCCAAAATATGACTTAAGTAATTATGCTTTGAGGCTAAAGAAATGTGAATCTCATGGGGACACTTTGACTGCGTCGAGAGCCGACAGCTCGCGGTAAAACAGTGAGTGAAGGTTCGGAGGGCCCGGCTCACCCAGTAGCTCGTACAGCAGGTTCAGGATGTCCTTCCAGGCCGCGCCCGCCTCGGACCCCGCGCACTCCCCAAAGTGGGCCGCGCTGTTGTACACGTTGAGGCGGTCGATGCAGTTGGACACCAGCGTCAGCATGCCCTGATGAACAAAGGCCGTCAGCAGACACCCGTGGAGATAAACACTGAACACTAGAGGGGTACATGAACCAATCGATCCCTCACATTCCCCCCCATCACGGACATTCTTCCTTAAAATCTTTGTATCACTTAAACATGGAAGTACGGATTCCTGGAGAATATAGATTTGTTGAGGGATGACGACATTAGGTATTGATTTACACCTTGTGGATATTTCCCACATCTGGCATTCATGAGATGGGGCCAAAATACATGACCCCGTGCCAGCCTAGAATGAAGACAGTGTTGCGTTTCTTAATCTCTAAGCCTACAACGTTTAATAGATGGACTATATATCCATGTTCCAGCCCCGCTGATGACTACCCCAGGGCCAATCGGTGATGCCATAACCCGGTGCACCGTAGTACAAGTCTGATTTATCGAATGGAGCAATACCTACAGTGATCCGTGCTGAGAGGAGCTCTGAGGAGAAGAGGTGGAAATTGCAGTTGATTTATAACACCACCAAAGCTCCTGAGTCAGCGCTAACCACACTGATGAATTAGCCAATGAAATCTACCATGAGACACGGAGGGCGGGATCAACTGGGGTATCTGCGTCGCCCATTGGTCCATAGGTTTGGGTGAAAAATGAATTATAAAATATTAAATTGGCATCATCTGCAAAGGAGTGCTATGATGCATGTTAATGTGCTTTATGTAAAGTGTACATGCCACAGATTCTGTATTCACCACAGCCTATATGACGGACATTCGTAGCTTGAGGGCAGCAACAGCCGACAACGTTGTCTGGGTCACAAGTTGAAGCGTTCAACTAGTTTCTCCTCATCACCGATGAGTGTTTTCAAATGATTTGAATCGCAAATGATGCAGGTGGCTCCTGTGTTCTTTTTCGTGTGTGTGTGTGTGATGCGTGATGTGCATGTGTCATCATTGCTGAGTCACACACGTGAAGTTCCGGTCAAAGCCACCTAGCCTACGGCGTGTGGCTTACAGCTGACTGTAATGAAAGCTGGCACTAAAACATTCAGCTGGCTACTAAGCCAACAGCAGCATCCAACTGCAATATCTTGCGTTTGACCTGATGTTGTCGACAAAATCATCGCTATAAAAACCCCACATTGCAATAAAAGAAGAAGAAAATTGGAACCGGATCACCGACTAGCCTGATTTCACTGCCAAATACACATTGTTAATTTAAAACCCCAAAGATTTTGGTGTTGATTACTCTTGACACCCTTTCGATTCCAAGTAAGCTGTATTTCCATATCCAATATCTTTTTATTGTCCCTTTGTTGAAGGACATTCCACAAAGGAGCTTTATTTTTGCATATTGCAGGTAGAGCTCTTTTCCCGCCCCGGTATAAAAACTCACTTCCTGTTTGAAGAGGTTCTGGCGGTTCTTGAGTGAGCGCAGCTTGATCTGCTTCTCCTCGTGCTCCAGCTCGGCGTCGGGCAGCTGGAAGTAGGTGATGAGGTCGTTGAGCGTCTGCAGCACCTCCTCGATGGGCAGCGCCACCAGCGCGCGGTTCTTGGCGCCCAGAC
>NC_136948.1:13503595-13513595 GCF_949987615.1 Pollachius pollachius | reverse complement strand
CGTTAAAAACATCCTAACCACACCAACTACCAATTGCAAATAACAAGGAATATGTAAATTAAATAACAGAACAATTATGTATTTATACACACCCCCTACACACTTAAGTTACTAAATGACTACCCAGTGACTATGAAGTGCTACTATAAAATATAACATAATGTAATAATTATTGGCCACGTTGCTCTTCAGAAAAATGTATTTGAATTGAAATGAGCCTAATCCGGTTAAATAAATGTTTCATAAAAAAATACACGTATATTTGAATGACATTTTTCACCAGCTCTCCCCCAGCGCCCCCTGGGTGGCAGTAACTCTGTCAGAGCCCTGTCTCCGAGTGGTGTGGCCGGAGCAGGGCCTTACCTTCTACTTTGTTGCTGCCAGAGCAGGTTGGGTGGACGTTCCACAGGGTCTGCATGAAGGACGCGTCCACCTGGATGCTGCCGTTGGAGATGGACAGGTGCTGAGGGCCGAGGGGAGGGGTCACGTTTAATCGGCTGGCACGGTAACACACAACTGTGGTGAGGCAATGCATCACACCCAGAACAACAACAAACCCTTTCATCGCACAGACTTCCATGGCTTCAAGTATGATTTATATAGTTGCTCTGGGGAAAATAAATATTGCTCTTTAATAGTGTTCTTTTGATTAAAGGGGGACACTCTGGCGTTGTTGGTGCATGCTGTGGCTTGGCCAGGCTATTTGTTTGTTGCTGGCCCACGGCGCCATTGGTCAAATCTTTTATTGCATTTCTCACCCACATCTGGTCCGTCGTACTCCTTCCTTAAAACAACAATGACTCCTAGTGTCAAACCCATGGCCGTGAATAAGCTCTTTGCGCTATTTAAAGTCACGGTTGCCGTAGAGGTGATGGGGGCCCCGCTGGGCAGGGAGCTGATGGACAGAAGCCTTTACCGTTTTGGGGGGACAGGTAGGGACTAGGGGGGAGGGCACCATCTGGACATCATGCCAACCCCCTCCGGCCCGCCACATGGACGTCAGCGCCGCACGGCTGCTGTCACTTAGTTAGTGCATCATGCAGGACGTGTTTCAGAGCACTCCCCTCCGCCTAGACTCCCCTAGGCGGGCGGAGGGGACAGAAATAACAGCAGAGGGCTGGATGCTGGCCGGAGCTTTAGCTAGCGGCCTACCGCTATGGACTACTTTAGGGACAGCGAGCGGTTGGGCCCGTAGCTCCACGTTCCCGTCCCATCCTGGGCTCCAATAGACAAAGGGTCACGGAAACTACAACCCTTGGTTCTGCTCTGTGAATGAGAGCAAAGGGACAAGGCCTGATGCCAACGAGTTCAACGCACTGTACCAAGTGTTGTTTGGAAGAACGCCGATTCAGATTAAAATACGTGGGAGATCCCATCTATATGTGTCTCGCAGGGGGAGAGACTCAAAGTGCAGGACCATTTAAAAAAACGTCAACAATCTCAAAGGCAACGGCAGCGTCTTCACATCCTCATTTGAAGTCTTTTCAGACTCAAATAAAAAAAAATAAAAGAGTGGCAGCTTTTGAATCCAAGACCCGGGGGAAGGTTTTCCTCAACACTGTGTGTTCAGCTATGTCCAACAGGATTAGAATAATCTGACACACTGTCACACTGGAGATAAGCATAGAAGGACACCCGGAGATTCACACACAAACGCAGGCACCCACTCACACCTACAACGTCTGTCATCCACCTGTAGCACCATATAGTCTCTGATATATCCGAGCGAGAAACATAGAAGGATAGAGAGGGAAAGAGAGAGAGAGAGCGACAGAGTGAGAGCGAGAGAGCGAGAGAGAGAGAGAGAGTGAGAGAGAAAGAGGGAGGACCGCAATGGAAAGAAAAAGGATGATGCAGAGGATTTTCTTTTTATGTTTTCCCTCCACTGCACAACAGAAAGAAAATGTGGAAAGCGCAGAGCACACACAGAGCCCAAACCCCTGGTTTATATTTGTAGCATGACCCAAAATCATAATAATCAAATATCAAATCATATTGTTTTTGACTCAGGTATATTTGGGATGCAATATTCCAAAAACACTATTTCATGTGTGGGTTTGTAGTGTTTGTGGTTGTGTGTGTGTGTGTGTGTGTGTGTGTGTGTGTGTGGTGTAGTGTGTTTGTGTGTGTGTGAGTGTGTGTAGTGTAGTTGGATTGTGGTTGTGTGGTGTAGTGTAGTGTAGTGTAGTGTGCTTGTGTTTGTGTGTGTGTGTGTGTGTGTGTGTGTGTGTGTAGTGTGTTTGTGGTTGTGTGTGTGTGCGTGTGTGTGTGTATTTGTGTATTTCGCGTCTTACCAGACACGCTTGTGTGTTGTGGGCGTTGTACGAGATATTAAAGGAAGACGTGTCCTAACTCACCAGGTAACGCTCCGAGGACACGCTGACCAGGATGAGGTCGTCCCCGATCCTGACCTTCTCCCCCTCCGACCTCTGCTTGGAGGCTGGGTGGATGGTCCACCAGCAGGCCTCACCTGCATCACATGACCACAGGGGCACGGAAGGATGAAGACCACACACACACACACACACACACACACACACACACACACACACGCATATGATCGCACGTGCGCACACACACCCATGCACACAGGCACAAATGCAAATTAGAAAATACACAAAACACGACTTAAATACACATCAGCACAGCCCGTAGGTACAGTAGAGTTTGTGTGTTATTGGTTGACACACTACTTTGAAGTACACACTATTCACTATAATGCAATAATGTTGAATAATTGTTTGTTTCGCTTAATGAATTGAAGAGGAAATTGCAATCGGGGTTTGGGGGGAAGCCTTAATGAAAACACAAACAACACAATTACAGCATAGGTGTGCAAAGGAGAACATACAGTGTGACACCAGGCACACAGGAGGCCACTCTGCTCATGCAAGGTTTATGAAAAGCTTCATATTAATAAACACACCGGGCGTCTGGCGTCTGAAACAAAACAAATCTATCGGAGGGACCTAATCACTGCTGACAGAGATACCGCCTGGCACATCCACAACACTCCGTAGAGGATATTAGCAGCGACGTCGGAAAGAAAAACACTCGGAGGACACTCCGGTGGGGAGGAAAGGAGAGGGAGCAGGGAGGGAGGCGGAGATTAAACAGAATGAGGGAGGAGGATGGTAGAGAGAGACAGAGAGAGAGAGAGAGAGACAGAGACAGAGAGACAGAGACAGAGACAGAGACACAGAGTGTGAGAGAGAGAGAGAGAGTTAGAGAGAGGGAGAAAGAGAGCAATGACAGACAGAGAACAGCACGACGGCAGTGTTTACAAAAACAGAGACAAGAAAGAAACAAGGATGGATTGACAGAGAGAGAAGGAGAGGGACACAGAGGGAGGGATCGGGGAGGGAAGGGGAGAGGGGGGAAAGCTATGGTAGATAAAAGCAGCCAAACCTGTGGGATTTCTTCTCCTCTCACCTGTTGAATCCTCCTGCAGCCCCACATCAAAGGACAGCTTATCGGTCTGTGACCTTGAAGTCTTCAGACAGGTCAGGTACTGAGATGAAAACCAATGGGGAGACATAACAGAACATCCAGAGGCGGATTCAGCTCTCACTCTCAATGCTACGCCATTTTAGCACAGTTTTTACCTTCAGAAAGCAATTCCTAGAAGGTCATTCTTGTTTTTAAGGGAACAAAAATAATTCTAAAAACAAACAAGATTTGTGTTTGTGTGTCTGTGTTGGGGTATACTTGTGTGTGCGCATGTGATTGAAATGTGAGTGAAAGCGTGTGCGTGTGTGTGTGTGTGTTGACTCTCACCATAGCGCTAAAGGAGTGCCTTAGCAGAATGGCGTGTCCATACAGAAGGGTCCTGTGCCCACCGCCCTGAGCTGCCTGGAGGGAAAATTACACACACACACAAACACACACACACACACACACACTCATCGCAACCAAACAAACACACACACAAACAGACACACACACCCATCGCCACACAACACACAAACACACACACACACACACACACACACACACACACACAAAGTCAATTGACAGGACCTGGCACTTTGCAGCCTCCATTTGTAAACGCCTCCTATCAGCACCGGACCCCCCAGGGCCTTGGAGCCCCCAATGGTGTTGACCTTGGGGCCTTCCTTCCTTCCCTCGCCCAGCCGTGACCTCGTGCTAGCCAGCCGAGGGAGGGGGGCCGAGGGGGGGTTGATTGGGGTGAGGGAGGTGGACACATAGAGATGGACCATCAACCAATCTCCCATCTCTTGTGCCTGCTTAATAAAACATGCACTCTGGCGAGGGTGGTGGGGGGTGTTATCAGCCTAGCCTCTGTATCCCAGCCACAGAACAGGATACATGCCCATATAAGGGGTGTGGAAACGCCCCGTCCACCATTTCCATGGCAGTGTTGTCAACAGAGGAGACGGCCGAGGGAGAGCCCACACATGGGGGCATGAATCGAAGGAGGAACAAGCAGATACAGAACTATATATAGCTATGGATCCATAGAGCTATATATACCTACTGGAGGTGAAGCACTAAGGGAACCCAAGAGTGACAGGGTACTCTTGTACTGTTCAGGGCGACGTTGGGGGTGGGGGGTGGGAGAGGGGATAATCGTGGCGGGTTGTTGAACCCTGTGAGACTTACCTTCTTGATCAGCCTCTAGGAAGCAGAAAGGTGAGAAAGAGTTTGTTACTTTGAATGAACTGCGTCTCTCTCTGCGATGTGTGGGCGTCGTTCTCTAGTCTCTGCCCGCTGTGGGCGAGCGAGAGACGCTATACTCTGTACGCTAGGGTTGGCTTTATTATGGGTTATTATGAATGGAGTGTACCCATTAAAGAAAGGAAATCTGAAGAAAAAGGAAGGGAAAATAATTATCTCGGGAGATGAAGACATTTTGGGATATTTGGGGATATTATTATCGTGGATATTGAATAAGGTGATGAAAAGACGTTTCTGTAATAAATGTCTCGTATATATTATGTTCACATTTTCCGATTCGGAGGCTGGGTACTGCGAGCGAACCGGCAATTTACGACCATGACCTTATTGCACTCTGGTTCCCTGCTCTGGTTTGCTCTCTCCTACTCTGCTCCCTTCCCCTCTCCCAGGCCGGGCGGCGTGCCCAGAGAGAGGCCCCACAACGCTGAACGTTCAACTCCATTAACACGCTAACGGTGGGAAAAACACACAGATGGGAAGGTACATGGAGTAGCTGCAAATGTATCCCAAGCTACAGCAGCATCTAATGGTGTGTGTGTGTGTGTGTGTGTGTGTGTTTGTGTGTGTGTGTGTGTGTGTGTGTGTGTGTGTGTGTGTGTGTGTGTGTGTGTGTGTGTGTGTGTGTGTGTGATCAGAGAGCTATTGGAGCAGAGCAATGTAAAGGGGGTTTAACCTATGTAGCGTCATCCAGTGGTTGACTACAAGTGACACTTTGACATGTGATGGCGAAGGGTGACCTTTAGTTGGATTAACCTCCCGGTGTGCAAGCCCTTTAGTGGATTGCAGTTGCACTTGTGGTAGGTGAGTGAATGTGGTTGTGTGTGTGTATGTGTGTGTGTGTGTGTGTGTGTGTGTGTGTGTGTTATTTTGTGCCTTTCATTATGTGTGTGGATGTGTGTGTTTGTTTGTGTGTGTGTAATGTAGTTTGTGTGTGTGTGTGTATGTGTGTGTCAATGTGTGTGTCCATGACTGTGTGTGTGTGTTTACATGTGTGTGTGTATGTGTGTGTGCCTGTGTTTGCATCTGTGTGTGTACATTTATCTATACATGTGTCAATGTGTGTGTCTGCCCCAGTGTGTGTGTATGCATGTGTGTGTATGCGTGCATGTGTTCATATATGTGTGTGTCTATACATGTGGCCTCATTGCCTCTCAGTAAGGGTTGGGTTGGGTCAGAGCACAAAGCACTCAAAGTGTGGGTGGTGACACCGCCGCAGACCAAATACCACTGAGCATGTGACCTGGCCCCGCCAGAAGCGGTCACATCAGCCGGGCCCTCTGAAAGACAACGCTCTGGTCCTATACTCCACCTTTGCACCACTGGAACCTCAGTCCCTTCAAGCAGATAGAGTGTTAAACATTCCCCAGAGCAGCTGTGAGGTCTGCAGAACCAACGCCGGCCGAGCCGACACCACCATCAGACTGCCTCACATCACTTTGGGGTTAGTGAGCTAAATGAGGCTGCTTTGTTTTCCTTCCTGGCGATAAAAGATGCTCTCACCACTCTCTCTCCAACTCTCACCATTTGTTTGTTTTTTGCACCATTCTTTCGAAGCCCTTTTGAAGTGATTTGTTTTTCAGTTTTTTTTTTTTAGCAAACACACTGTCTGTTGAGGAGCCCATCTGCTCAAAGACATATTGATTTGAGAAACCCAGCTGAGAAACAAATCCAACCTCCATTTCCTTTTTAATGGAGCCACCCGCTATTCATCACTCTGTCCAGCCGTGGTGAAGAATAGGAGAGCGCTATCGGGAACAGATAACCGCCTGAAGGGGGGAACAGGCTGGAGGAAGGAGCTTCACCACAAGGTTGCTCGCTGGCTTCGAGGCTAACCTGGAGCAGACACTGACATAGAGTCAAGTCCACTACAGTCAGGGGTTTGATGGCCACTGGAGGTGATCTATGTGTCCACCAAATCGTTAGTCTCATAGCATAATTGCCTAAGTCATATTTTGGCCAAATTGTGATATCTAACCTAACTCTACTCTACTGACGCTGCTGATTCACTGTGCCTAATTGGCTGTATCCTAAGCCAATCAGATTGCTTTTTACATTCCATAATCACTATTTGCCTCAGTCATCTATTTGACTTAGGCATTGCTGACGCTAAATACAAGATGAACCTTAAAATAGGACTTAGGCAATTATACTATGAGGCTAACGAAATGCCCAGAATTTATCAAAAGATGCAGCCACAAAAATAACCGCGTGCTCGCGCGTCCGACCGCAGCCATTACGTAAGCGTACCAAAACATGACCTTCAGGATCAACCCAGACTAATTCCCCCTCAGATGAAGTGCTGACTCAGGAGTTACAGTCGGATCGGCCCCCGTAAAGCTGTAATTGTGCGTGTCATATCCTGAGCCGCCGTGCCGATCCTTTATAATTCCCCGACAGTTGGTCTTTTTTTCAGTTCCTGGTGGAACCAATAGGGATGACTTAGTCACAGCGCTGCGTCGGGGAGTCTGCAGCAGAGTCTCTAAGCCCAGCTCTGACAAGTCCATTTATCTCACGAGTCAAGTCCATGGACACGTGGCTCAGTTGGCCTCAGGGTTTATGGAAATCTCCCCCCACCCCCGCCCCATCATTAGCTATCAGGTGTTACGGTTCAGACCCACGGAGCGGGTCAAGTCTTAAAAAAGATCAAGACCGGGGCCTTGATCTTTTTCTGAATCATGAGTCAAAAGTTCTCCTCTTGATTGCAGTAATTGACCGAATCCTACCGCTTTGCGATGAGCAGCCTGGATTCACCTTACATAGTGGTGTATCCCGGCAGCATCGATTAGCCGCTACGAGCGCTCAGCGGTCTGGCTAACGCGCGGAACGAGGCGCCGTGACAAACGAGGGCTTATCTCGCGGAGGAAATGCGGGAGGCGTGAGGGTAAGAGACGATCAGACTAACGCCGCGCGTTAGTCTGAGTGCCCCGGGGGGGGGGGGGGGGGGGGGGGGGGGGGGGCAATGGGGTGGTGACGGTGATCTGGCCTCCATGTTGCATCGCCTCTCCACACGGGGAAATGTGTGGGGGCGAGAGAGGAGCGGAGAGAGAGGCCTTCATTTGAAATCTATTCCGTTCGAGGTCCATTTGTCTAGATCGAGAGCGGCTCATTGTCAATACGGGCCGTCATTACGATGCGTTCTGCCCTCGTTTCCTGTATAAACTGTTGCATCGCGTTAGGATAACCGGGGAAGGGGTATCACGCGAATCACTCACGATCATGAGAGGAAGGGGTATCACGTGAATTACTCACGATCATGAGAGGAAGGGGTATCACGTGAATCACTCACGATCATGAGAGGAAGGGGTGTAACGCAAATTAATCACGATCATGAGAGGAAGTGGTATAACGTGAATCACTCACGATCATGAATTAGTATTTTATCTTTTAGTATTGCGTGAATGATGCAGTGGAAGATTTGAGAGTGATGGAGATACATATAGCTCTGGAGAACGTGCCCAAAAGCGTGAGCGACGCGTCGACGGAGAGCGTTTGAGAGAACGCACGGACGCAGAAAAAACATAAAATAAGGGCGGCAGCGTCTCCATCTGTAACAGTGACGGAAAATCAAACAAACCGGCTAACAATGGAGACGATTTCACTAATGCCGTGATTTAAACCAAGGGTTCATGGGGGGGGGGGGGAAAGGCAGATGTCTGTTGTTTTTTGTTAAGCCTTTCGGTTAATCAAATGCAACAAAGGAGCAGATCAGTTACAGTCAGCTCCGGGGCGGGACCATTTAAATGTATTATTATTCATGAAGGGCCCGACCTCTATCAGTCAGGGCCACGTAATGGGCCAATTGTACCGTAAATCTCCTTAGGGAGGCTAAATAAGTTTGCTTGCTCAACTAAGCAGACTGTACTTCGATGAGAACAAAGTTTTCATCTGGAAGCTTTTAACCCTTGGAGATGTGAAGCCAAAGACACAACGACGAGGACAGTGCGTTGGGGTCTCTTGATCTCAATTACTCAGTGTCTCTGTGTGTGTGTGTGTGAGTGTGTGTGTGTGTGTGTGTGTGTGTGTGTGCGTGTGCGTGTGTGTGTGTGTGTGCCAGAGACAGGGGAAGAGAGAAAGAGAGAGAGAGGGAGAGTAAGCAACAGAGAGAAAGCGAAATTAAAATAAGACAGCTGAATGTTTTCTCTTGTAGGTTATGTTTGTGTGTGTGAGATTGTGCGCCTATGTGTGTGTGATGGAGTTCTGTGTGTGTGTGAGCGTGCGCCTGTGTGTGTGTGTGTGAGCGAGCGCCTGTGTGTGTGTGTGAGCGAGCGCCTGTGTGTGTGTGTGTGAGTGCGTGCCTGTGTGTGTGTGTGTGTGTGCTGCGCGCGCCACCACCCACCGCTTCACTGTTCTGTCCGCTCTTGGCCAGCATCTCCTGCAGGGCTCGCACCGACAGGGACTGCTCCAGCACGAAGCTGGCGATGCACAGGTCTGGAGGAACATACTGCAGCAGGAAAAGGAGAGCGAGAGATTGATGTTAGAACCCTGTGGGCTCAGGGGCACACACACTCCCATCCAGGTTCAGCTTGCATGTCAGCTCACATTACTCTGACGGGTATCGTCTTAAAGTGTAATTTTGATAAACAGTTGAACTAGGTTTTCAGAGCAGGTTTATCTGACACTTGCAGTTACGCATGTGTTGTGTGGTGGGATGAAGGGTGCGTTGAAAGCTCCATTGAAAATC
The DNA here is from genome assembly GCF_949987615.1 of Pollachius pollachius. Taxonomy (NCBI): domain Eukaryota; kingdom Metazoa; phylum Chordata; class Actinopteri; order Gadiformes; family Gadidae; genus Pollachius; species Pollachius pollachius. The sequence continues at coordinate 13,504,216 of NC_136948.1, read as the reverse complement.
ATGTAAGGAAAAGCAGCCAACACAAACAACAACAAGGGTGAAGGGAGGCAGGAGTTAGTGGTGACAGAAACAAGCGTAAAATAAGTTAAACAAGTAAATAAAGACACAAATCGTCCACATTACAGGGAACAGGAGCTGTGGGCATTGAGTTTATTTTCCTTTTTGTTTCCAACATTAAAAACAACAAGAAATGGACTGACATACAACGCCAACCAATCATCGTCTACACTGAGAGTCTGCAGTCATCACTCTTCTTCATGGCCTCTTTAAAAGCAAGGAGTGAATGCATCCCTCCTGTTAACCAACCCTCATAAAGTAAAAGGAAGATTTAATTAGCAATCAAGAATGCTTTTTATTTATATTCCTTTCATGTTGTTTTTCTCGCAACGACTGTTTAGAGAAACGACTGAATCAGAACCCGGCTTCAATGTTTTTTCGCTGATGTTGTCAGGCCGGTTTGGAAAACCGTTCTATATCAGGGAATTACCGTAGCGTAGTCACTACCTTAGCATAGTCACTCCCGTAGCGGTCTTACAATATGGGATATGTTCACTGCAGTGCATTCCGCTCTTTACTAACCATTGATTTCGATGTGGTGTTCGCCATGTAGGCAGAACATCT
>NC_136948.1:13483595-13498595 GCF_949987615.1 Pollachius pollachius | reverse complement strand
AAACCCATTAAATAACCTATCCCGGCTCGCTCTGAAACAGGGAAACGGCTCAACCAGGAGCAGCGGTGGTGGGGGGGTGGTTATGAACGTCATTTGCATGGTGAGTCTATGATGATGACACATTCGCCGAGGAATTTGATGTTTTGCTCCTTTTTTTAAATCATAATATGCAAATTATGTTTTGGACTGGGTTGGACGTGTATTGAATGGTAATTTAAAAATACATGATTCACAGAAGCACTGGCTGTTTGCCAAGTGAGAAAAACAACCTTGTGTGCTGTGTTGTTGGCCGAAACCGAGCAACAGGTTGTGTTCGGTCCATCGTGCTTCTCGCTGAGATGGTAATTTATGCGCAGTAAAATCGACACGCATTACAAGTAAGCGGTATGGACGTATTTCAAAGACGAAGGAGTCTGTTTTCCATATGATTAAAGCCAATTAATTTAAATTCTAATTCTAATAACGTAGTTGTGGAAATACGATACAAGAAACGTTCTGGTATCGTATTTCCACAACTACATTATTAGAATAAGAATTATTCAAATCTGATGTGTATGACAGCGTATCTCATATGACTGTAAACCAGCCATCCTATAGGTCAGCGCTACAGCATCATAAACACTGGAGCAGGGATATCAAAGCACATCTAAACTCAGCAGTCAGATCCCTTTAATGAGTTTACAGTAATGATTAGCATACATTAGCCCACCTACAGTCTGTCTCTCGCTCTATCTTTCTCACACTCTCTCTCCCTCTCTCTCTCTATCTCTCGATCTCTCTCTACCCATAGCAAGCTAATTGGGCGCTATTAGCGTAAACCTGATGATCAAACAAAACGCATCCACGGTTGATCCCTCCGAGTCATCTCAGCCTCAGTTAGTCCACTAATTGTTAATAGGAAACACATGTGGCTGAAGTGCTGAGTTAGCATGCACAGTATGCAGTCAGTCAGTCAGTCAGTCAGTCAGTCAGTCTGTCTGTCTGTGTGTGTGTGTAAGTATGTCTGTGTGTGCGTGGCTGAATGACATACCGGTACACCGATGAGGGGAAGATGTTATATGTGCTACTGGGTCAACGTGTGGGTCTACACCCTAAACGATGTATGAACACGTGTGAGCGTGTAAACGTTTGACTGCAGGAGTGGGGCAAAGCCTTCAGACTTTCTGGAACCAAATATGTATATTCGCCACAATCTAACTGCATATCCGATCTGTCCTTGGGCCGATGAATCCCATGGACCATGACATATCCAATAAGAACAAAATAAGTGAAGTGGAAAAAACAACAAAACAGTACATCAGCAAATCCAGCGCGTTTTAGGACCGCACAACCCTGTTCTGCTGCGCTCCAGTAGCATTTGTCCGCTTAAAAAAAGTTCAAGAGCCCTTAGTGGATGTTAGCGCAATAGCGGTTGTTAGAACAATCTTTGCGTCGCCGCGTCGGTTCCTTCGCCTAGGACTGCCGGTCTCGGCCGAGGAGTTTCGTTGAGCTGCACGTTATCAATGATTAATGGCTAGTTCAGACTACACGATTCTCAGACATTCCTCCACGATTTAACATGTCACACTATACGATCACAGAGCCAGGGAATCGGGCCTTGTCTCGTCGTAAGATTGGCCACACTACAAGATTCGAGGGTGCGATGCGCTCTACTTTGTATCATTCACGTTTGCAAGATATTTAGAAAATCTAAGGTTTAGAACTAACATAAATGCTTTTTACATTTTTGTCATAAAGGTACCAGTAGTTTTTATATCTGCTCAATGCAGCAATTCCTCACAGTAGTTGCGTTGCGCGTGACATGAACGATACAAAGTAGACGCAGCAACAACGTAGCCTAGCAAAAAAGTGACAGCGATGCGATGCTCTCAACTTTGTATCATTCACGTTTGCAAGATATTTAGAAAATCTAAGGTTTAGAACTAACATAAATGCTTTTTACATTTTTGTCATAAAGGTTCCAGTAGTTTTTATATCTGCTCAATGCAGTAATTCCTCACAGTAGTTGCGTTGCGCGTGACATGAACGATACAAAGTAGACGCAGCAACAACGGAGCCTAGCAAAAAAGCGTCAACAATGGATCCTGAGTACCTAGCGCTAGGCGTTATGCTGGCGGTCCTCTGCACAGAAACGGAAAGGAAGAAAAAGAAGAAAATATTGTGGACTCGTTCTTGGGTTGCACGAAGAGGAGAGCTCGGGATGTCGGTGCTACATACCGAACTGGAGGTAATGTTTTATGAACATAAGTTGAACACTGCGCGTGAGCTCCAGCTGTTCGCGGGGTTCCCTCACGCAACTGGGGGCGGGGTTCCCTCATGTCAACAATGGACACGTCGTGCGATTCCCCAAAAAATTCTGACATGCCAAACTTTTCGTCGTGGGGTTTTCGAACGTCGCAGACGAAAACATCGCAGATCGCAAGCATGTCACATTACAAGACCTCGTCTCGCCGCCGACCTTTCAAAATCGTGTACGATTCGCAATTTTGTCTGCGACGAAAGAATCGGGACAAAATCGGGCTGAAATCGTGTAGTCTGAACCAGCCATAACAGCGCCATTATCCGGCCGTGTTCACCACCACGTTCAGGTCAAAGGGAGTTGTGAATAAGAAATGCTGCATAAATAAAGTGAACTCATATAGAATGGAGACGCTGTGCCGTGTGCACTACGGTCGTCCCATGCCTTCCTTAAGGTATCTCGTTGCGGACGCTAACCCCCCTGAGGCCAACCCCGGTTGACATACCGGCCCGATGTGTGAATTGTGTATTGCAAACCACCATCGGACGGTGTTGTCGTGTAAACGGCCTGATTGTGTTCGCATTGTTCAGGCCCCGCTATTGTTGCTGAATTGACTCTCTCCTTTAGATAGCTGAACAAGTAGAAATCTGCTGAGGTGGTCAGGGGAGAGCAAGAGAGACAAAGAGAGCCTGGGGGGGGGGGGGGGGGGGGGGGGTGAAAATAGAGGGAGATAGAGTGTTAAAGAGAATACGGAGGGGGGGGGGGGGAAGAAGGAGGAAGAAGAGGAGGAGATAGTGGAAGTGGTGGCCTCTGCACAAGCCTCCTGCCACTGCATTATTTAATGAAAGGAAGAGGATTCTGCTCAGGGCAGAATGCAGCAGTGGCAGCAGTAGTAGTAGTAGAGCCAGGTTGCAGTGCACCATCGTGTGTGTTTTGTTTGTGTGTGTACATGTGCACATTTGCTTTTGAGTGTGCATAGATGTGTGTGTGCATGTCTGCCTGTGGGCAGGAATGTATGTGTGTGTGCATGTATGCATGTGCTTGTGTGTCTGTGTGCCTATGTGCTTGTGTGTGCAGGTATGCATACGCATACCTGTGTGTGTGTGTGTGCGTGTGCATGCGTGTGTGTGTGTGCGTGAGTGTGTGTGGGTGTTTGTGGGCGTGAGTGTATTAATGTGTGTGTGACTGTGTGCAGGCACAGAGACAGAACAAACACAGAGACAGAACAAAGTGAGGATAAAGAAAGGGAAGGATTTAACACCTCTGTTCGGTTGGGGATGTAAATTTGCAAGTCACTGAGAGGCCGTGTGTTTGTACAGGCGGCTGGAAGCCTATAGAGCACGGTCCGATCGGCCGGGCCATGGTGAACCACATATTCCTGACACATTAATTTAGATCTACAACCACTCCCAGCAGTACCAGGGCCTGCCTTCTTAAGGCCAGACATATACTGGAAACATACCACCCCATAATCACAATCATAAACCATGTGATGGTATGAGACAATATGTAAGGAAACAGTCGATTCTGGTCTGCGGTACGTAGCACGCGAGCTACGCTGCGCGGTATCCAGTATTGAACGGGCAGCGATTGATCGCGCATTAAAGAAAGCGTTATGGCTGGAGATATGAGCTTTAAACAATTCAAAAACGTCTCTCAATTTGGATGCATATTGAGATGGATTGCCTACTTCTGCCAATCAGCGCCAGACAGGGCCGCTACATGCAATCAATGGCTCTGTGGAGTTGGCACCGAGGGTTAATTTGGACCAGAGCGGACGAGCATTGATCAGCATGTCATATTCCATCCTGGTCCAAGGCTGAGGTGTACTTACACCGCCTGCACACAGCCTGCACTGCACACGAATAAACTAAACTAAACATACTATACACATGCGGACACACATACACACACAAAAACACCTCCCACACACTTCCCTAGTTCACTATGCTGACTTCTAGTTCTTCTTGAATGTGTCCTCTTCTGTCTTCTGTCTGCCACTATGGGTGCTTTGTATGCTGCTGCTTGTCTTGGCAAGGTCTCCCTTGAAAAATAGATTTTTAATCTCAATGGGACTTTCCTGGTAAAATAAAGGTAAAATAAAATAAAAATAAAACACACTATAAATATTAATACATGCACCCACACACAAACACATAGGCATGCAAACACACACTATATCCCTCCCCCCACACAATGTTACGTATACAATACACACACATCAGCATCATGTTAATCAGAGCCGCTAGCTCCCCTGTCTGGCCTGTGTCTTGCTCTGTCCCCAATCTCACCCCTGCAGTGGAGTGGATGTATGTGTCTGGCTTCTCCCACTACCTAGCTCTTTCTGTCTCCATCACTCTATTTCTGTCCCCTGCTTTCTCTACCTCCCTCTCATACTCTCTCACTCTCTTTCCCTGTCCCTCACTCTATTTATGTATTTTCCTCTCTGTCTCTCTGTACCTCTCTCTCTCTCCGTCTGCAGGTCTGCTGATGATAAACAGTCACACCTGACCAGCACTGGGGAGGGGAGGGGAGGGGGGGTCCTCTGTGGTATAAACCCACATCCATAGAGTGGCGCGAGGACTGATGCTGGCCAGGCGGCCCCGCCCTGCTAGCTAGCCTTGCGATTGCCTTGAGGTCCATTTAGAAGAAAGCTAAGAGACGTGACACAGGATGTAGACTCCTTATCTCCGCATCACACTTCTGTTGCAGATTTAAGGAGGATTTCTGCGTCGTGCCAAGGCTAGCCCTGGAAAGGTCAGGGCTAACTGCTCTCATGCTTAAGGAGGTTGAATACACAAGACCCAGCAATCATGAAACGCACTTGAAATATGGTGAAGGTCATTGTGAAAAACACAACCATGGCCATGGCTTTGACGTGTGTCTTGCGAGTGTGTGTTTGCGTCCGTGTGGGTGTGTGTGTCAGCAGGAGAGTGCATCTGCGTGTGTCTGTGTGTGCACAAGAGGATCTGAATGCACGTCCACACCCTGGCTCTCCATCTTGTTCTTCAGGGGGAGACCAGAGTAAGATGTGCTAAAAGCATGCCAATGAGTGAGCCAGGCTGATAGCTCATCCAGTGTCATCCCCCCCCCCCCCCCCCCCCCCCGGTTTTTAACCAATCACCCGAGCCTGATGTGCAAGAGTGCAGTTGCATTGGGAGTGAATTCTGCATAGTGACAAGCAGCCAGAACAATAGTCTCGCTGCTGACAGAAAGCGATTAGTGCTCTCCTGAGCATCAGTTTAAACTCAGGTCACGAGACAGCGTGAATGGTTGGCAAGATGGCGCAAGAGTCGTGCGGCATTAACCCCATTCGTTCAAAATACTTCAACATCAGATAATTAGTGTTGAATAGTATCATACAGAGGGGGTTGGGTCTGGTGAAACCGAGATTGAGTCTGCAGTCTCCAGTTTACAAACAACTCTCTCCTCTACCCCCACTGGCATCCCGTCGCTCTGCTTTGTTTTCAGAACTGATACTGGGGGTCCTCCCGTTTCCTACCTTAAAGGTACAATATGTCATTTCTGCCACCAGGAGTCTCTCAATCAAAACATAACAAAGGACGCAGTCTGATGATGTAGTGAGGAAGCTTGGGGGATAAGTAGTCTTCACTACATTCGCCGGTGATAACCCTGACTCAGGCCAAAATCATGTTGACGGACGAGAGAATGTATTAAGTTTATTCGCTTTATGTTTTCGTCACTTTTATTCACGTTACGTTGTTTAAGTAACTTTATGTTAACGTAACATTAACTTGCTAATTTACCGTTAGATGAGTGGACTTCCCATGTGGCTGTAGCTAACCTTAAGTGGCGCTACGCGGCTGTAGCTAACCTTATGTGGCGAGTTCAATAGTGGGCTAGCCGAGCACTGTGATCCGTGCCCGAAACAAACATATAAAAATCATTTTAATACCAACATTATGAGTGTGTTGAACGTCAGCGTTGGCTTGGTGGCTGGCCTGAGCCATTTGTCATAGTAGCACATCCTAGATCGATAAAAAGAAAAAACATCAATAAATTAACTGTCCACTGGATTACCATTTACTGTGATTTCCCAGGAAGGGGGTAAAGGGGATCGGAAACCATTGATAGGCAACTGAATGACACCATTACCGTGAATAAGAATTATGCTGATTTCTCTGAGTTTGAAAAATTCATCTAAAACATTGATAAAATAGATGCAGTTGTTTTTAGATATTTTGATGCGGAAATGTTAAGTGTTATACCTTGAAAGGAACAATACGTGATTTGAAGGTCACAGGATAAGGAGGTGTGCAGCAGCTATGAGTCATGGCTGGGAGAAAGGGGAGGGGCGGGGGTCTCTCAGGGGGGGGCACAAGCTGAGACAAAACACAGCACAGAGACCACAAAAGCCCGAACAGAGTCCACCTCTACAGCCAACGCAAGAGATTTAGCTCAGCCTCCCCGAGAATCACCAGCGAAACATGCATGCCAAGCAGGCGAAAAGGATTATTTCTCAGTATCAGGCAGAAGAACCAAAGGTTTACTGCACGGTCAGCCTTAATAGAGTGGTGATAATCTTAGTGCTCGAGTCGAGGGCATACAGTCTCTTGTTCAGCCAAGATAACCACATGTATCGCCGGGGGCACCCCAGGGTGAGAAGCGTGACTTGTGACAACCTTTCCAGACCCTTCCTTTCAAATAGATCTAGTGAGATGGATGTAATAAAATGTCAAAGCTAAGAGCAAGTTATTTAATATCCCATAGGATGAACATACAACTTGACGATCACAAAGCATAGAAACTGAACAATATTGGAAAAAAGCATTAATTAGAGCCAAAAGATTTTGAAACACACATTTGGTTCGAGACACACTTTTATCTGTGTAGGTGTGCAGTCCTATTCAGTCATGTATCTGTGTTTGTGTGTGTATGTGTGTGTGTGTGTGTGTGTGTTTTTGCATGTGTGCATGCCCATTTGTGTCCATCTTTGTGTTCCTCTCCATGTAGGCCTGTGATGTTACATTTACTTCAAAAGAGATAATGGCTACATCTGCCCCCAGATTACAGTTGTTAAGCTTCCCATTAAACTTTGTAGATGTGTAATGATAAAACACAGCTTGTGACTTCTGCTGCATAAATAACCGTGGCCAGTTCCTGCTTCCTGGTTTAAGGTCAAATTTGGGCTGTCTCGGCTCAGATCTACTGCCAGAGAATACGGAGGATCGACAGGAGAATTGATCCGCCTCTGGCGCTGAGCGAGCCCCTGGGAGAAAGTTGAGAGTAAGAGTTACAGCCTATGGATGGACAGAGGGGAGAAGAGAGGAGAGGAGTAGATAGGAGGGAGAGGAGAGGGGAGGATAAGGAGAGGAAGGGAGAGGAGAGGAGGGAGAGGAGAGGAGAGGACATGAAATGAGAGGGGAGGAGAGGAGATGAGAGAAAAGGACAGGAGAGGACAGGTGAAGACAGGTGACGAGAGGAGAGGAGAGGAGACAAAGGAAAGTAAAGGAAGCGACGGTTCCAGGTGAATGATTGGATGGGGATTCAACCCAAAGGAGCTAAAAACAAGGCCAGATGTAGCAAAAGCACACACCCACCTACAAACACACGGACAGACTTTCTTGCAACTATACACCCACAAAGACACAGATTTTCTTTGTCCTCCAGATGCCCAAATGATCAGCCGCTCCCTCCTTAAACGAGTGTGTATCACTGTTGCAGACTGTGGCGCAGTGTTTACTGCTTTAAAACCCCCATCAGCAGCATCCACTCTGCCAGCAACACCACCCAGGTGCTTGTTCACCGTGAGGCTTTGGACAGTGGACAGATTGGTACATCTGGCCAAGGCCATGCAGGACAAAACCGCCTACAGCTGTGCAATGCTTAACCATGCTGTAAAACAAGCCTCCCTCAATCACTCTCTCTCCCTCTCTCTTTCTTACTTTGTCCCTCTCTCTCCCCCCTAGAGTGTGTCGACCTGTCTCTGTCTCTTGGATTTAGACTGTGGTCATAGACATGCTTTTAAATGCCGGCAAAAGTTCACAGACAGAAGAGGGCAAAGGCAGAGGAGAACAAAGCTGTTGCCATAGGTCGTCCACCACTGTGTGAATTGTACACCCTCACTGCAGCTGGGTTTTGCTTTGCTATGATTGCAACAGGGAGAAGGAATAAATTCTTTCTTGGTGAATTTTAAAGTGGTTGATTATCGTAGGCGTGAATCATCAACTTGTAGGATTGTTCATTTGGTGCTGTGGAGTTTTGTGACTCAGAGCTCCATATTGCTAATGCTCATCTTAAGCCAAACTACTACACACACACACACACACACACACACACACACACACTTAACTGTCACGCACACGCACTACACATTCACACACAAACGCACACGTACACACTATACTGACGTGCACACACACACACACACACACACACACACACACACACCTCATCGTCATCTAGACAGGTACACACTATACTCACAAACACACACAAGCACACACACACAGATATTATAGAGAGGAGAGAGTAAGAGGGTGAGACAGAGAAGGACGAAAGATATGAAGAGATAACCACAAAGAGAGCATACACACAAACACTTTGTTGAATTCTCCACGGTTGCTTTCGAAAGTGACATGTACGTTCATCTTGACAACTATTAAATGTTTCTGCCCGCTATAACTGCATCGCTCGGGGGGCTGAATAGGACTTGCTTCACAGTTTGCTATTGCAAAGTGTCAGTGGGCAACACATGGCGCAGGATGAAAGCCAGTGCATTCTGGGAACACTCAGTCGTGGATTGCAAGATCTGCTGCAAGATCTCCAGACCACTATTAGTGTGAATGAGAGCAAAGGGGCTGTATATCAATGAGATCATTGGATGGGATTTCGCTGCCTTGCTAGGGAACAGATGGGTCTCTGCTGTGTTGTTCTTCTTACAAAATCATGACACTTATTGTCATTGTAAATGGAATCATTCTGATCCTAAAGCAGAAAATAAATTGTCCTTCCTTCTCCAATAAATCGAATTCTGACTCATCAAAACAGCAACATTGGCCTGTTCTCTATTTGGCTACAAAAGCCTTCTTCAACTACTATGAAATACCCTTGAAGCCATTGAAGGAGTACCCCAGCCTTCATACTATGAAACCAACCGTGGTGCTCAAGGGCCGATCTCTCTGTTACTCATTCAGCTCATTTGTGTGTGTGTGACCTCATCCCCACGCCGACTGGTTGAGTTACAGACACCCATGGCTGCCAGGCTCCCGAAAGCTAGGGACAAATGTAACTGCTCTTCCTTATTTGTCAGCGTCTATACTAAAAGCACAGAGGTGGCTGTTTTGCTGTATTGATTTAAATAAAAAGAATCGCTAACATTACAAGCTGATTACTCCGTATTGTCATTCTCAAAGTAAGGCTGAATCACGGTATATGTTGTCATCATGCATGCATGCATTCGTAATATGCATTCATATTTAAAATGACACTGACCCCGGTGAATAAGATTTGATTAATACAATTAAGGAAAATAAATGCAGCCAGAAATTAATTTGCAAATAATTAAGATTTGTTTTCAAGTAATCTAGTTCAAGAGTGCCACTGCGCGACTGTGAGTAGAATAGTTCACGTCCTGCCTTCACCTTCATACAACACTCATGGTCTCTCTGTTAAAGACTCCTTTTCAAGTGTAGTGGAGCACGTGGTTAAAGAGCAACCCTACAGTGGACCAGTATAATTGATGCGTATTTTAAGTACTGTAATATAGGGGCATCACAGCAATACAGTTATACGTGACTTAAAGACACGCAAGAGAAGGGGGGCCCCGTCTGGCCCCCCTGCTTGTATTAGCTAGGTTCTTAGGACAAATCATAGTGCTCACTGGAGAATGAATCATTGAAATGAACAGGCAAACATTTGGCATTGGTACATTCATGAGCTGTCCCGGAACCACACAAGCAAACAGACTTTGATGTGAGGGTGTACATGATATCCCTAGCATCCAGTCTGTCTATCGAGCTCACTGGAACCTGCGGGCTAAAGCAAGCCATCACAAAGTGGAGCCATAGTGTTGTTCTTACATAACGTGACATTTTAGAAGCACATTTATGCTCGGCGGTGAGAAAACACAGCTAAAGTGCACCGTCGGAAACGGTTTTTATTAGATGTATAGCCAACTAACCAAGGCTGCCGTGAGTCATTTCAGTTGAGAGAAAGTTTCTTCCAAAGTGGCACATCTTTTGAATGAGTATGGACGCTGTCCAGAAGGCAGATTGAAAAACGTTCACCTTCCTATCCCAGAGGTGCTGAGACGGTTGCCGGGCGCTTGGTGGGTAAAGACGACGCTGGTGTTTTCATTGCATCCTGCCGCACCATAGAATCTTCATTTCGGTCCGCCCATAGCTCTAATGCGAAAAAGAGCCAAGCAAGCGTTTTCAGAGCATTCTCGACTCTTGGCTCTCAATACCTCACCTGGAGATAGAGTGCGAAGGGAGATGAAGGCAGAGCAATAAAAGAGGGAACGGAGCGGGTTTGCCTTCAGATACCTGCTGCGATACATAAATAAAATCATGGCGGGCTGATGTTCCTTCCATATTTATTTCTTTGTCGGTGAGCGTATGATCTGAGAGGGGGTCGCGTTGGGGGCGCAGGGGCCTTGGGGGCCACGATCTGCCTGGAGAGGGACAATATGTTTGTTTGCTCTCTTCCCCTCGCTCCTCTCAAAGTAGGCTGATTCACCAAGGGAATGGAGCCTTCTCCAGTGCTGTCAGCGGCGATCACAAGAGCACAGGGAAAGGCCGCCCCTCTGCCACACAATAGATGGGGGTTGCACTAAAACAATAGAACAACCGGAGGCAGACGAAGGAGGGAGCGCTCCGACGGGAGAGCCCCACAAACAGGTGCGTCTGTGTTCCCTGCTCCTGCGGCGTCCCTGCGGAGCCCAGCGTTGCTGTCGACTCGGCGCTCGCTCGCCACCGCCAATCAGAGGCCGGGATGAGAAGCCCATGCGAGTGTGGCAGCGGGGGCTGGGATACACGTCAGGTGGGGTGTTTGGGACCTGGAGTAGCACCAAATGACCCGCCTCCAGAAACATGGTAGGTCGAAACAAATGAGGAGAAGTATGAATTAGTTGTTATCAGTTATGAATTATATCACAACCTAGAACAGATTTTTTGTACAAAAAAAAGGCCGGCCAGCCCGTACCTCTCTCTTTGTTTACAAGAATCGTACTATGGAGATTCCAAAAACCCAGCTGTACGTACGGAGTCGTATGTATCGTATGTACGGCCGGGCATGCGCCCAACACCTCATTAAGGTCAACGGTTCTGATGAAGGGAATCAAATTGGATGCAGTCACATCCAGACCCAAACCATGTGACACGCCTCAGGAGGGGGGGCGATATCCCACAATGCAACGGTTTCCTCAGCTGTGGCTCTTGACGCGGTGTAGACTCTTGTAGCTCTGCTAATGCCAGCCTGTTGTGCGGGGTCTGTACACAGGACAACAGGATTACGTTGTCATGCGTTCTCCAACATGTTTGTCCTGGATGATGCGTTTCAGCCCACCAGATGCTGAAATAACCTGAGAGATCTGGGGAGTGCACTTTGCCCCCCTGGGTTTGTCTTTCAACAGCCAGGGCTGCTGCTGCAGGAGTAAACGCACAAGTGCTAAGCATTGACTATTACAATTGCATTCCCTGTATCCAACAAAGAGAGCTAGGATTAGATGCTACACGATGCTAAGTTCTTTTTTAAAGTGCCAATGACGTACAAAATAAGATAAGTGTGTACATTAAGTGTCATCATTTCATTAAGTGTTCATCAAGTTAATCAAGTGTATTTAATAAACATCCGGCCCATAGAGCTTGATGTTTATTAGAGCTTGTTTTTATATCATGGCTAGGCCTGCTAGTGGTGTGCTTCTTGCAACCACACTTTGGTTGGAAACACAAAAGGTGTTTCATGCTAAAAGTATAACAACAGTACGACCTATGAGCCTCTCCAGGGTGTCAGTGAGAACAAGAAGAAAGAAAAAAGTCCCATCACAAGCGGCGACGAGGGAGCGTAGGCAGGTGATAGCGCTACAACTGCAACCTCGCCACGTCAAGCTGCATTAGTATCAGAGGAACCGGAGGAGCGGAACAGGAGGTGAACGGTTCAGTAGTCAAGTGCAGCTGAGCCTTCACCGGGCCGAGGGGGAGGAGGGAGGAGAGACGAGACAGAAAGAAGGGGCCGAGATGAGGATAGAGGACATATGAGAGGAAGAGGAGGAAGAGAAGACGCAGGGGCAGTAAGAGGAGATGAGAGATGGAGAGAGGAGGAAGAGGAGGGGAGGGGAGATGAGGAGAGGAGGGCAGATGAGGAGAGTAGAGATTAGGTGAAGGAAGAGGACAGGATGGGATTGACTGGGAGAGGAGAAGGAGGATAAGAAGGGGGGAGAGGAGGAACGGATGTGAGATGAGGGAACGGACATGAAGGAAGAAGGGGAGGTCGGGTAAGGGGAGAAGTGAGTGAGAGTTGTAAAGCTGTGCATCTTAATAATATTATCCCTCACTGCCTATTTATAAGTCAATATAAAGGAACATTCTCTTACATTTTCTGCGCGCTATGGAAGGCTCAAAGTGCCGCATTGAGCCGAAAGTAAAGGACAGGGAATAAAGTGTCTCACTTCCATGAAATTGGGGCACACCACTAAAAAAACCTTTTGTAGGAACATTCAGCTGTCTTAAAAATCCATCCGTGGCATTATAAGTGCTCCATGCCTCTTCTGGCAGCTATTAAGACTTAAAGGCTAATTGTGAGCTGTCAGCTCCGCCCACCCGTCTAATACAGCCACCGCGCCGAACCGGAACAGAACAGACCCGCACACAAAACAAAACGCAACCAGGGAATGAAACACACCCACTATATGCTGCAGAGAACGAGAGAGAAAAAGAGATAGAGAGAGAGAGAGAGAGAGAGAGAGAGAGAGAGAGAGAGAGAGAGAGCAAAAAGAAAGGTCAAGCAAGAGGGAGGGAGGTAAGGGGGTGTTGGACCCCTCTCCCTCCTGCAGAGACAGACTTTAGCCTTGGCTGGCTAACTTGCCTCTAAGTGCCGCAGAGTCCTCCCCTTCCCAACCCCCCCACCCAATCCCCCACCCCTGAGGACAGGAGGCAGAATGAGAACTTACTGTTCAAGCAGTGAGTGAGGGGAAGGGAAAGAGTGGCGATGTAATCAAGCAGTTAAAAAGAACCCTGATGAGGCAATTCAAAACGAGCTGGCTTTATGGGGGAGGCATTATTTTGTTTGTGTGTGTGTTTGTGTGGAGTGTGTGTGTTTAAATGTATGCGTGTGTGTGTGTGTGTGTGTGTATGTGTTGGTGTTTGTATGTGTGTGCAGGCATGTAGTCGTGTGCGCATGTGCGTGGGCTAGAGTGCATGTGTGTGCCTGTATAGCTGGGTGTGAATGCGTGTGCCATGCTCGCATGTTTGTGTCAGTGAGTGTGTGCATGCTATATGAGCAGCATCCGTCTGTAGGCCGGCCCCCCCACTCAGCATCTCCCTCCATGTGGACCAGGGCTCTCCCGATGATACATTATTTTATTACACACGTCCTTGGCTCTGGGCCCCAGCGAGGCCCGGCTCCTGAGACACCGAGGCTTCTTCTGCGATCGCCAGGCACCCATGTTGTTAAGGACGTATGAATATTTTATGGGGCGGTGGGATGCGTCCGGGTCGTCAGCGTCGGACTGGGGAAGTAATCGTGAGAGATTGACACCCACCCCGCCAAATGTGGTGTCTGCCTGGATTGACTTGTCCAATCACAACATGGTATTAACGTTGGCTTTTTCATCTCTCTCGGTCATGTGGTGTGCGTCCATTCACCAAAGCAAGCTGGGAGAGAGAAACTACAGAAATAAACATAACAATCTAATCACCTGTGCTGCATGTCAGACTGTGAACGCTTGGAAGAAGGCAGGCTGGGTAGGCATCAAATCCCACCATGAAGAACAAGCGCTGTGTACCTTATGTGGAAACAGGTGAAAGGATCACATTCCGGTAGCAACATGAATGCCCTGACCCAAAAGAGAGGTCTCTAAGATGAATCGCTAATGGTGGGCCACCCTTTTCTCTCTATATATTATTTATATTTCTATGTATTCTATGTATGTTTCTGTTTTGCGGTGCAGTGATGTCTGACTCCTGCATCTCTCTTCCTGAATCCCCGGCTCAGAGCTGTCTGTTGCCAAAACGCTAAGCTCTGATTTAAAGAAGGTGGTAACACTGAATATCTGTAATGTTGCTAGGAATAAACTGATGCTACGCTCAGTTTATGCCTATTTTTATTATTTATATTAAGACATGGGCCAGCCTTGTTCTTACAGGTTTTAACCGGCTCACCGTTTGTTTACATTGTTCATTGCGAAGCAAGCAACTAGGGAATCCCCCAGAGGGTCAAGGGTTTATCACAGCCAGGAAATAATTGATCACCAGGGAAAGCCAGGCCAGGCATGTCAGCATGGCAATGCACGAGAAGGCCGAACAGAGTTTCCAGCAGAGCCGTGCACATAGAGAACAGACACAACAACCTGCCGTCTTGCACAGCACATGACAGGGCAGGTAAAGTGTGTCAGTCCTGAAATAGGTCTGACTACTTTTAGAACCGTTGGACTACATTAGAAGGAACACGGGAGAGAGCATCAAGGTATGTCACAAAAAAATAGAAAACCTGAAACTAAGATCGCACAGATTGCTATCATTTATCAATAATTCACATATCCAAGGCATAGATTCTACGCTGCATGTGCAGCGCCACACAAC